>NW_027507685.1:42777302-43377302 GCF_037356315.1 Lithobates pipiens
AATAATAAATAATATATATATATACATATATATATTGTAATGTTCGGGGGACCAGGTAGATCGCAGGACACAAGCTTTTCATACAACAAAGGGTTTATTAACTTAAATAGCTTTACAGCAGCCAAAAACAAAAGGAAAAAGATTTGTAGTCTCACCGACTTGCAAAGTCCAGAACAGCTGTCCTTATCAGAAACAGAGCTTGGTCTTGATGGCAGGTAGCTTCTCCTGCCAGGAGCCTTCCAAACAGGACACTGCTGTCCACTTCATTTGCTGCAACCCAAAACAAACGCCAAACACCATCCACCATGTGTTCTCCACTCCTCCACACCCTTCTACCACTTCCTGTCTTGCTTTTAAAGACACTTCCTTAACAGGTGGGTTACTCAATTTTATTCCCTTAAAGAGACCACAACCCAAACAGAGGGGAAATATAGCGTCCTTCCAGGACCCAGCCACGGCGTCCATTACATATCCCCCCCCTGTGCCCCAACGCCAAGGAGGTGGAGGCAACAGTGGAGCTCAAACAATGGACTCGGGAGAGGGCATCTGCATTTTGATGCAGTCTCCCGGGCCTATGCTCCACTACAAATTTAAATTCCTGGAGTGCCAGGAACCACCGGGTGACCCTGGCATTAGTCCCTTTTCCCTGTCTCAGCCATGTTAAAGGGGCATGGTCAGAAATCAGCCTAAACTTCCTCCCCAAAAGGTAATATCTGAGGGATTCCAGAGCCCACTTAATGGCCAGACACTCTCGTTCAACTATGGCATAGTTTTTCTCTGCTGGTGTTAACTTCCTGCTGAGGAAGACTATCGGGTGTTCCTCGCCATGAATAACCTGTGACAACACCGCTCCCAATCCTACATCGGAAGCATCAGTCTGGACAACAAACTCTTTTGAAAAATTAGGTGCTACCAGGACAGGGTGTTGGCACAGCGCCGACTTGAGCTCCAAAAAAGCCTTCTCAGCGTCTGCATTCCACTCCACCATGACCGATTTCCGACCCTTAGTCAGATCGGTCAACGGAGCCGCCAACGTGGCAAAGTTGGGTACAAACCTCCTGTAGTATCCCACCATGCCCAGGAATGCACGTACCTGCTTTTTTGTGAGGGGGCGGGGCCAATTCTGTATAGCCTCTATCTTGTTGACCTGCGGTTTCACTACCCCTCTACCCACGATATAACCCAGGTATTTCACCTCCTCCATTCCCAAAGCACATTTTTCAGGGTTTATTGTAAACCCCTCCTTCCAAAGAGAGTCCAGCACTGCCTGCACTTTGGGCAAATGTGATTCCCAGTCTTTGCTAAAAATGACTATATCGTCCAAGTATACTGAGGCATACTTCCGGTGAGGTCGTAAAATCCTATCCATTGCTCTCTGGAACGTGGCTGGAGCAGTTTGCAATCCAAAAGGCATCCTTTTGTACTGAAAACTCCCCTCCGGGGTAGAAAAAGCAGTTTTCTCTCTAGCAGCCTTAGTCAACGGGATTTGCCAATACCCCTTGGTAAGGTCTAACGTAGTGATATACCTGGCTGGACCTAGTCTCTCGATAAGCTCATCTACCCGGGGCATGGGGTAGGCATCAAACCGGGAAACTTCATTAAGTTTCCGGAAATCATTGCAGAATCGCAGAGTTCCGTTGGGCTTCGGTACCAACACAATCGGGCTCGACCACTCACTCTGCGATTCCTCAATAATCCCTAGGTCTAACATCTTTTTTACTTCCTCTGAAACGGCCTTCCTTTGAGCCTCTGGGATGCGGTAAGGCCGGACAAAAACTTTGACACCTGGTTCTGTGATAATATCATGCTCTATGACACTAGTGAGCCCGGGCAAGTCTGAAAATTTTTCTTTATTTCGCTGCAAGAACTCCTTTGCTTGCTGACTTTGGGTTTTAGACAGGGTCTTTGCTACTTGGACACTCTCCACCCCAACCCGAGGCTCAAGTTTTGTACTAGCAAGGGAGGTTGCTGGTTCCCTGTCTGTCCAGGGCTTTAACAAGTTTACATGATATATCTGGAAGGGTTTCCTCTTGCCTGGCTGGTGGACTCTATAATTTACCTCTCCCATTTTTTCTACAACCTCGAAAGGGCCTTGCCATCTGGCCAAGAATTTACTTTCCACAGTGGGAATCAACACTGCCACTCGATCCCCCACTTGAAAGTTCCTAATTTTGGCTGCCCTATTATAGACCCGTCGTTGAGCCTCCTGGGCTTTTTGTAAGTGTTCCTTAACTAGCGGCATCACAGTTCGGATCCTCTCCTGCATTTGAGAGACATATTCAAGAACACTTTTATGCTGAATTGGTTCACTTTCCCATTCTTCTTTAACAAAGTCCAGTAATCCACGAGGTCTCCGCCCATATACCAATTCAAAGGGCGAAAACCCAGTGGAGGCCTGGGGCACTTCTCGGATAGCGAACAGGAGAGCTGGTAACAGGCAGTCCCAGTCTTTCCCATCCCTTTGTACCACTCTCTTGAGCATAGACTTAAGGGTCTTATTAAAACGTTCTACCAATCCATCTGTTTGGGGATGGTAGACCGATGTGCGCAGCTGCTTAATCCGGAACAGTCTGCATACATCGGCCATAACCTTCGACATAAACGGGGTGCCCTGGTCTGTGAGTATTTCCTTGGGAAAACCCGTCCGTGTAAACAACTGGAATAACTCCCGTGCAATAGCCTTAGAGGAGGTATTCCGCAGGGGTAGTGCCTCAGGATAACGAGTGGCATAGTCGAGGATCACTAGTATGTAAGAATGACCTCGAGCCGACTTTACCAAGGGACCCACTATATCCATGGCTATCCTTTCGAATGGGACCTCAATTATGGGCAGAGGGACCAACGGGCTCCGGAAATGGGTCGCCGGAGCGGTCAACTGACAGGTGGGACAAGAGGTACAGTATCTCCTTACCTCTGCTTTCAAGCCTGGCCAGTAAAACCGGTCGGCGATCCGTGCCTCAGTCTTTTCAACTCCCAGGTGTCCCCCTAACACATCATCATGGGCCAGGTCCAGGACCTTGCGTCTATATTGTTGGGGTACCAATAATTGTTCTACCACATTTTCTCTCACTTTAGTAACCCGATAAAGCAATTCATTACATATTGAAAAATGTGGCCACCGCTCATTAGCACCTGGCTCTTGGGGCTCCCCATTTATTACTACAACCTGTTCCCGTGCCCTGGCCAAAGTGGGGTCCTGCATCTGGGCAGTACCAAATGCCCCCTGGGGAACACCCAAATCTGGCAAGTCAGGGGTAGAGGCCATTTCCTCATCGTCTTCCCCCAGCATTACCTGAAGCGGGGAAGGTTCCCCCCCTCAGTGTTCAGGTAGGTCTGAGAACCCCACATATTGACATCTTTAACAGTATCAGCACTATTTTTATCATTATTAACCAAAGTCTTGGCGTTTTTATCAACTGGGTCCATATTATGAACATGTGGCATCTCAGGGTTATTACCCTCTACAACAGGAACAGAGGGACTAGTTTCTTCCCAGTCTCTGGACCTTTCAGATAGTTCTCCTTGTCTCCAAAGTTTTGCAAATAATGGACAGTCTCGTCCTATGATAACGTCATGTACCAAGTTCTTTACCACCCCCACCTCTTGAGTACCAGTGCCACATGCTGTGGAGATGGACACCGAGATGAGAGGGTACTCTCTAGTGTCCCCATGAATGCAGACAACCCGCAAAATTTTGCTTACCGGACCGATCTTCCCAATTACTCTAGGGTGAACCAGGGTTACCATGCTTCCAGAGTCCAGCAAGGCCCATGCAGGGTGGTTGTTCACTTGGACTTCACACTCAAAATTCCTCTCTCCAAGGTCAAGATGTGTTGTACACGATTTATGGGCATAAAAAGACCCCCTCCGAAGAACCCCGCATTCCATGGGTTCTTCCTGCAATGGGCAGTGGGCCCGGGTATGGCCCCAGGCATGACATCGCCAACATTGTACATCCCCTCCTCTCCGATCAGGAACAGGTCGCTGAGGGGGTAACGGGTGTGACTCTTGGCCTTCCGGGGTGTTGGTTCCAGGGCTCCTGGGGACATCCGTTCGAAGGGCGGCAGTTGATCGGAAGGGCCGTGGCATACTGGGCCCTTGACGCTTGGTGGGGCCAAGCAGATCCTCCACCACCGTATATCGTTCCACCATCTCAACAAGGCCGTTCGCGGTTTTGGGGTCTCCATGACTGACCCACCGTTGAAGGTCATCTGGCAGTGACCTTAAGTATCGGTCCAGCACGATCCGCTCCACAATTTGGGGGCCAGACAACACTTCGGGCTGCAGCCATTTTTTTACTAGTTGCACCAGGTCATGCATTTGAGATCGCGGTGGCCGGTTTGAACGATACTTCCATTGGTGCACTCGTTGGGCCCGAACGGCCGTAGTCACCCCCAACCGAGCCAGTATTTCTGCCTTTAGTGTTTGATAATTTTTAGCATCTTCTGGTGGTAGGTCAAAATAGGCTTTTTGAGAATCTCCGGTGAGGAAAGGAGCAATTAAGCCGGCCCACTGGTCCTGGGGCCACCCTTCTCTCTCTGCCGTCCTCTCAAATGTTGCTAGAAACGCCTCTACGTCATCACTCGGGGACAACTTCTGCAAGAAATGGCTTGCCCTTATGGTCACCTGGTTGCCAGGGGCAACGGCCACTTGTTCACGGCCCTGAGAAAGCTGCTGCACTGCTTCTTTTAAGGCCGCCATCTGATCCTGCATAACCCCTTGTTGGGTCGCTTGCTGGGCTGCTAACTGGGCCACCAACAGGCGAGTATTTTCTTGCTGCAAAGCCAGTGCCTCGTTGTGCTGCGTTGCTAAGCGCTGATTAGCTTCCTCATGGCGGGTCTGCGCTTGTATATTCGCCAAGGACAGCTGTTTAATTAGCTCCTCCATGGTTTCAGCTTTCCGCAGTTGTGCAGCTTTAACCCAGGACATAAATTCACTGTACTGTCCCTTTAAATGCCAGTTCAAATCCACAAAAAAAAATAGCAAGAAAAAATGCCTGTTACTTTGTCCTGCCCGCATTCGAGCACCACTTGTAATGTTCGGGGGACCAGGTAGATCGCAGGACACAGGCTTTTCATACAACAAAGGGTTTATTAACTTAAATAGCTTTACAGCAGCCAAAAACAAAAGGAAAAAGATTTGTAGTCTCACCGACTTGCAAAGTCCAGAACAGCTGTCCTTATCAGAAACAGAGCTTGGTCTTGATGGCAGGTAGCTTCTCCTGCCAGGAGCCTTCCAAACAGGACACTGCTGTCCACTTCATTTGCTGCAACCCAAAACAAACGCCAAACACCATCCACCATGTGTTCTCCACTCCTCCACACCCTTCTACCACTTCCTGTCTTGCTTTTAAAGACACTTCCTTAACAGGTGGGTTACTCAATTTTATTCCCTTAAAGAGACCACAACCCAAACAGAGGGGAAATATAGCGTCCTTCCAGGACCCAGCCACGGCGTCCATTACAATATATATATATATATATATATATATATATATATATATATATATATAAAATAAAAGTAATAATAAAAATAAAAAAATATATAAATATGAAGAATAATAATAAATAATTATTCTCAGAAAAAAATTTAAATAAATTATTATAAAATGTTGACCTATAAAATACCAATACAAAATATATATCATTATTATCTACAAAGAAAGCTATCATCCCCAAATGGAAATAAAGGCCATCAAAGGATGGTGTGTATCTCAATCTCCTTGTTGAGGCCATTAGTGGCAAGCGTATCCAAAATAAAAATCCAGAACGTTTCGCGTTCGCACAATTTCGAGAAACGTTCTGCTTCAGAGATATCACTAGGTATGGATTCAATCACCCATACTTGAAGGCCCAGCGTAGACTGATCATGGAACTCTAAAAAGTGTCGTGGTACGCTGTGTTTATCGGAGCCCACTTCTGTGAGCCAACGATGCTTGCCAAAGCGTTGCCTAAGGGGGCAAATGGTGCGGCCCACATATAACATTTTACATGGGCACATCAAACAGTAAACGGCATAATTGCTAGAGCAATTATGAAATTGATTGAAATAATAAGTTATTCCTTTGTGAGTAAAGTTTTTTTGGCCATGGTTGACAAATTGGCAGGTTTTGAACCAGGGCTTATTGCACCTGTCCATCCCAGTGAGTGGAATAAGACACAGAGGGTTCATATCCCGCTTGCATTTTAATTTGCTAGGGGCAATCTTATTCTTGAGGGTGGGGGCCTCCTATAAGTGAATTTGGGTTTGTCATCCAATATAGATCTCAAATGAGGGTCCTGTTTCAAGATACTCCAGTGTTTTCCAAAATTATGTTCCATTCTTTTATATTTTCTATGGAACCCTGTGATAAAGCATACAACTGGTTTCTCTAGGGGTTTCACAACCTTAGGCTTCCTCCCCGGGAGAAAAGTGTTGTACGCTTGTTCTACCAAATGTGAGAGGTAACCTTTCTCAATAAACTTTTCTTTAAGAAGAAAACTCTGTGATATATAATCCCAGTCTCTGGTGCAGTTCTGTCTTAGCCTACAGAAGTGCCCTTTTGGGATGTTCTTTACCCACAAAGGGTGGTGACAGCTGTCATAATGCAAATACTAGTTGCCAGCAGTTGGTTTGGTATAGTTTTGGGCAAAGATGTTATTGCCATCATGGTTAAGTTCAAGGTCAAGGAAAGCTAAGCTATCCTTGTTCCAAACCGCAGAGAAAGAGAAGCCCATATTATTAGTGTTACAATATGAGACAAAATCGTCCACCTGGGATGAAGTACCATCCCAGATGATGACGATATCATCCATGTATCGGCCAAAAAACACCACATATTGAGCAAAAGGATTATTATTCCATATATACTGGTTCTCCCACAGACCCATGGTAAGATTGGCATAAGAGGGTGCAAAGTTAGCTCCCATAGCTGTACCATGGGTCTGTAGGTAGAACTGGGCCTCAAATTGAAAATAGTTATGAGTAAGGCAAAACGAGGTAGCCTCCAAAATAAATGAGGCCTGTCTGATGTTAAGTTGGGACTGCTGATAGGCCTACATCGTGTGGAATTAACATAAAAAGAGAGTTAACATCGAGGGACAACCAGGAGTAACTCTCATTCCAGGTATATGGGGACAAAAGTTCCAAAAGATGTATAGAGTCTCATATATATGATGTCAGGCCTTGGGCCAGGGGTTGTAGAAAAGAATCGATATATAATGAAAAGCCACTACTAACACTGTTCATTGATGCCACAATTGGTCTGCCCGGTGGATGTAGTACATCCTTGTGTACTTTGGTTAGATGGTAAAAATAAGGAGTACTATAGAATTCTTTATGCAAAAAGGCTGCCTCTTTTATGTCGATGACTTGATCCAATAACGGCTTTTGAAATGAAAGTCTCAGCCTCGAGGCGGAAAGGAGGCAGCGGGTCATTTAGTAATTTTTTGTATGTTTTAGTGTCCAAAAGCAACCTTGTTGCCTCGGCTACATAAGATTTGTGGTCTTGGATGACAATCCCCCCTCCCCCTTATCTGTGAGTTTTATTACTAAGTCTGGGTTATCTAAAAAATGTTTAAGCAAAGTTTTTTCTCCTTCTCCAGATGTGAGATTTTAAGAGCAATATTTTTGTTTGCTCATAGATTGTTAACATAAGTTCTGGAGGTCCGCAATAACAACCCTATAAAAGGCCTCCAAATATGGACCCTTAGATTTAGTGGGGTAAAAAGATGATTTTGGTTTTAGATTAGTATGTGTTACCGGAGGGGATGTTTGAAAATGTTGGATAAATAATTCCCAATCTAAATCAATAAACGATTCCTCCAAGTCAGGGCGACCATCCTGGACACTGATGGTGCTATCCATATCATTCTCTAAATCTGATTCTGTTAAAACCAGAACTGGATTCGAAGGAGGAGGAATCATCTCCAGTGCCTCTTTTTTCAATAATTGTATATGGAAATACCTTTTCAGCGTAAGATTTCTTATAAGTTTGTTCAAGTCTTTGAACAATAAAAAAGAATGTGGTTCCATTGTGGGAGAAAAAGTAAGACCTCTACTCAACAAAGAAATATCTTCACTAGTCAATTCATAGGAAGATAAATTAAATAATTTTATCGTTTCAATACTTTGGCGCTGGTGTTTATGTTTTCCCCATCCCCTTCTACACCCTCGTCTGCGTATTTTTTTATTTAGTCAATGTTTTGGATGTGGGCCCTTGTCTAAAAAAGGAGAAAAAGACAAGAAGGTGGTATTATATGGTATATCACCTTTATTAAAGTCACCAACAAGAAGATCAAACAAGGAGGTATTTGGGGCAGAACTTTCCCCTTTATCCACAAAAGGGGTGGTGTTTTTTGATCTATTCAAAGATACCAATTCTGCTTATTAGATATTCTAGAATTATTATATATATAATTTGTTCATTTTTAAGTTTTTTTTTTTCTCCCCAGGCGGTTCTTTGGCCCCGTATTCATTGGGCAAAGGTATTAATGAATAACATATGATCTATTAACATTTAGGTCATATAAATAATCACATTTTTATTTTTATTTTTTATTTTTTTCAATGGATCTTATCAATGATATAGAGTTCCACAAATATGATGTACTTACATAGTTAGTCAGATTGAAAAAAGACACAAGTCCATCCAGTTCAATCTTAAAAGCATCCAGTTCAACCTTACTTGACATTTTATATACTAGTCTTCCGCCTGATTTGTTTTGTAATTCTTCTAAACTCTTAAGTGTTGATCGCTACACTTTTTGTGGTAAATTTAAGAAATTAGAGAGGCTTATACATTTAGCCAATACACAATGGTGGGGCAAATTCTTTTTAAAGAAATATCTACAACAGAAAATCTCCCCTAGAGGCTTGAGGGTACTAAAAAATTGCTAATTTTTAGATTCTACACATATCAAAGAGTGGGAGGAGATTGCTGAGTTTTGCACAGCTAAGTGGTTGGAAGTTTTAGTGAGCCAGAGGCATATGAAATATAATTAGTTCACCATGTGCAGATGTTATCATCTGATATTGCCGCTTACCACCTAAAGGTCCCGCCAACTTGGTTAGAAACTCTAAAAAAGAACATGCAAAATAAGGAAAATAATCTTATTGAGACTAAACGCAAGAAATTTTATAGAGATATATAGGATTATTCTCGGAACAACGTTTTTTCTTGGAAAGAGAATAACTCTATACCCCCTCTTATGGCGGTTCACCCCTTTTCTAGAATATCTAATAAGCAGAATAGGTCCAAACAAAATAGGGCACATTCAGCTCCTATACATAATATAGATCACCCTTCTCTTTTTGATGATACCCAACCCATTGTCGATCCGAATGATCACAGGGCCAGCCCATTACCTCAAAGGACACGGCCACCACGTAGATACAGATCTAAACCCATGCTTAAAGAGACCTCTAAAAAAGATATACCCACCAATAATAAAGTTACTTCTCTGGTGGGGCCTAATATTGCCACATTACTGGCTACTGAGCCTGCTGTTAAGGCCCCCGGGATATTACCTATAGCCCTTACATCTACTGATCCTGTCTTCTCTTACCCTAATCTGCTATCTTTGAATAGATCAAAAAACACCACCCCTTTTGTGGATAAAGGGGAAAGTTCTGCCCCAAATACCTCCTCATTTGATCTTCTTGTCGGTGACTTTAATAAAGGTAATATACCATATAATACCACCTCCTTGTCTTTTTCTCCTTTTTTAGACAAGGGCCCACAACCAAAACATCGACTAAAAAGAAAATACGCAGACAAGGGTGTAGAGGGGGACGGGGAAAACATAAACACCAGCGCCAAAGTATTGAAACGATAAAATTTAATTTATCTTCCTATGAATTGACTAGTGAAGATATTTCTTTGTTGAGTAGAGGTCTTACTTTTTCTCCCACAATGGAACCACATTCTTTTTTATTGTATAAAGTCTTGAACAAATTTATAAATAATCTTATGCTGAAAAGGTATTTCCATATACAATTATTGAAAAAAGAGGCACTGGAGATGATTCCTCCTCCTTCGAATCCAGTTCTGGTTTTAACAGAATCAGATTTAGAGAATGATATGGATAGCACCATCAGTGTCCAGGATGGTCGCCTTGACTTGGAGGAATCGTTTATTGATTTAGATTGGGAATTATTTACCCAACATTTTCAAACATCCCCTCCGGTAACACATACTAATCTAAAACCAAAATCATCTTTTTACTCCACTAAATCTAAGGGTTCATATTTGGAGGCCTTTTATAGGGTCGTTATTGTGGACCTCCAGAAATTATGCCAACAATCTATGAGCAAACAAAAATATTGCTCTCAAAATCTCACGTCTGGAGAAAAAACTTTGCTTAAACATTTTTTAGATAACCCAGACTTAGTAATAAAACCCGCAGATAAGGGGGAGGGGGGATTGTCATCCAAGGCCGCAAATCTTATGTAGCCGAGGCAACAAGGTTGCTTTTGGACACTAAAACATACAAAAAAATTACTAAATGACCCGCTGCCTTCTTTCCGCCTCGAGGCTGAGACTTTACTTTCAAAAGCCGTTATGGATCAAGTCATTGACATAAAAGAGGCAGCCTTTTTGCGTAAAGAATTCTATAGTACTTCTTATTTTTACCATCTACCTAAAGTACACAAGGATGTACTACATCCACCGGGCAGACCAATGTGGCATCAATGAACAGTGTCAGTAGTGGCTTTTCATTATATATCGATTCTTTTCTACAACCCCTGGCCCAAGGCCTGACATCATATATACGAGACACTATACATCTTTTGGACCTTTTGTCCCCATATACCTGGAATGAGAGTTACTCCTGGTTTTCCCTCAAAGTTAACTCTCTTTATACGTCAATTCCACATGACGTAGGCCTATCAGCAGTACAGTATTTTTAAACATGGACTCCCAACTTAACATCAGACAAGCCTCATTTATTTTGGAGGCTACCTTGTTTTGCCTTACTCATAACTATGTTCAATTTGAGGCCCAGTTCTACCTACAGACCCATGGTACAGCTATGGGTGCTAATTTTGCACCCTCTTATGCCAATCTTACCATGAGTCTGTGGGAGAACCAGTATATATGGAATAATAATCCTTTTGCTCAATATGTGGTGTTTTTTGGCCGATACATTGATGATATCGTCATCATCTGGGATGGTACTTCATCCCAGGTGGACGATTTTGTCTCATATTGTAACACTAATAATATGGGCTTCTCTTTCTCTGTGGTTTGGAAAAAGGATGGCTTAGCTTTCCTTGACCTTGAACTTAACCATGATGGCAATAACATCTTTGCCCGAAACTATACCAAACCAACTGCTGGCAACTAGTATTTGCATAATGACAGCTGCCACCACCCTTTGTGGGTAAAGAACATCCCAAAAGGGCAGTTCCGTAGGCTAAGACAGAACTGCACCAGAGACTGGGATTATATATCACAGAGTGTTCTTCTTAAAGAAAAGTTTATTGAGAAAGGTTACCCCCCACATTTGGTAGAACATGCGTCCAACAATTTTGTCCCGGGAGGAAGCCTAAGGTTGTGAAACCCCCAGAGAAACCAGTTGTATGCTTTATCACAGGGTTCCATAGACAATATAAAAGAATTGAACATATTTTTGGAAATCACTGAAACAGGACCCACATTTGAGCTCTATATTGGATGACAAACCCAAATTCACTTATAGGAGGCCCCCACCCTCAAGAATAAGATTGTCCCTAGCAAATTAAAATGCAAGTGGGATATGAACCCTCTGTGTCTTATTCCACTCACGGGGATATACAGGTGCAATAAGCCCCGGTGCAAAACCTGCCAATTTGTCAACCATGGCCAAAAAAACTTTACTCACAAAGGAATAACTTATTATTTCAATCAATTTCATAATTGCTCTAGCAATTATGTCATTTACTGTTTGATGTGCCCATGTAAAATGTTATATGTGGGCCGCACCATTTGCCCCCTTAGGCAACGCTTTGGCAAGCATCGTTGGCTCACAGAAGTGGGCTCCGATAAACACAGCGTACCACGACACTTTTTAGAGTTCCATGATCAGTGTACGCTGGGCCTTCAAGTATGGGTGATTGAATCCATACCTAGTGATATGTCTGAAGCAGAACATTTCTCGAAATTGTGCAAACGCGAAACATTCTGGATTTTTACTTTGGATACTCTTGCCCCTAATGGCCTCTACGAGGAGATTGAGATACATACCATCCTTTGATTTAGTGTGTATAATAGGCCTTTATTTCCAATTGGGGATGATAGCTTTATTTATAGATAATAATGATATATATTTTTTATTGGTATTTTATAGGTTGAATTTTTAATAATATTTTTTTTCTGAGAATAATTATTTATTATTATTCTTCATATTTATATATTTTTATTATTATTATCATTTTTATTTATATATATATATATATATATATATATATATATATATATATATATATATATATATATATATATATATATATATATATATATATATATATATATATTATTATTATTGTTTTATTATTATACTTCCCTTGGTATTTACAATTTAATATTATGATCGGCTCATCGTAATTTATCGGCATATAAATATAATCTGCTGTTTAAAAAACTTTGTACTGTCATGAGCAGGTTGCGATTTTAGGTAACCTGTTTTGCTGATAGGGTTAATATGCAAATCCTTCTTTGTATTGTCAGCTTTGCTTTCACCCTTTGTGGTCTAAATTGCACACCATAGCTTTGCCCATTGAATCCAGGTATTTAAGAACTGTCAGTCTGTTTTCCCTGTATCTTTTACACTTGAGAAAGGAGCGTGCTGACTCTGTACGAGTCCCGCGCATGCTCAGAAACACATTGTTGCATCTCTGATGTCACAAGCCGTCTCCTCGAGCCGCTCTGAAGTCCACCAGACGTGAGACCCAGCCGGGCTCTCCCCGAGCGTACCGCAGTCATATTCATGGGCTCTATTGGCACTCCTGGATACGCTGATGACTACAGTATTTACTCCTGTGTGTGCCCAACTTTCTGCATGTCAGATGTAAGTGACAGATATATGTTTTATTATGGATTAAAGCACCTTTTACTGAGTGGCGCTTTTCTATTTTTTTTTCATGGTAGTGTTTGGTTAGTGGTTAGTTTGATTTGGTTGGTGGCGCCTCTTGCTTAGGTTGTTGTTAGGTGGGGCCTTTCAAAAAGGTGTGTATATGTAATGACAGATCATATGACACTTAGATTGCACACAGGTGGACATCATTTCACTAGTTATGTGACTTCAGAAGGTAATTGGATGCACCAGAGTTTTTAATGGGCCTCATAACAAAGGGGGCGAATACATACACACATGCCAATTCTCATTTTTTTATTTACGAAAAATAGTTTTATGTATATATTTTTCTAATTTTACTTCACCAACTTAGACTATTGTGTTCTGATCCATTTTATATAATTCAGTTTATAAAGAACATTGAACTAAAGGCTGTAATATAACAAAATAGGTAAAAAACCAAGGGGGTGAATACTTTTGCAAGGCACTGTAGGTGCTTTAATGTGTTTTAAATCCCTTGATGGTGTACCGTATATACTCGAGTATAAGCCGAGATTTTCAGCCTCTTTTTTGAGGCTGAAAGTGCCCCCCTCGGCTTATACTCGAGTCATCGCTGTCTGCCCGCTCGATCAGCGTGTCGAGCAGACAGACAGCGGCCATTCTATTCAAAAGCCGCGCCTCCGGCTCCGCCTTCGCCTGTGATAGGCGGAACACTGAATTTCCCAGCAGCCTGTGTTCCGCCTATCACGGACATCGTATCATCCTCGTACTACGGACGAGGATGATACGACGTCTGTGATAGGCGGAACACAGGCTGCTGGGAAATTCAGTGTTCCGCCTATCACAGGCGAAGGCGGCGGCGCAGCTTTTGAACTTTACAATGGCCGCCGACGAAGAGGGCACGGGACGGAGGCAAGGGAAGGCACGGCACGGGACGGGACGGGACGGCGGCGGCAAGGCAAGGCAAGGCACGACACGGGACGGATGCAAGGAGGCAAGTCACGGCACGGGACGGAGGCAAGGAGGCAAGGCACGGGACGGAGGCTCGGGACAAAGGTAGGCTGGACACACACACACACACACACACACACACACACACGCACACACACACACACACACACACACACACACACACACGGATGGAGACACACACAGGGATGGATGGATGGATGGAGACACACACACACACAGGGATGGATGGATGGATGGATGGAGACACACACACACACAGGGATGGATGGATGGATGGATGGAGACACACACACACAGGGATGGATGGATGGATGGACACACACACACACAGGGATGGATGGACGGACACACAGGGATGGACGGACACACAGGGATGGACGGACACACAGGGATGGACGGACACACAGGGATGGACGGACACACACACAGGGATGGACAGGCATGTCTCACCCTCGGCTTATACACGAGTCAATAAGTTTGCCAGTTTTTTTGGGGGTAAATTGGGGGCCTCGGCTTATATTCGGGTCGGCCTATACTCGAGTATATACGGTAAACAAGTTCTTAGAGAGAATTTCCACTTTTGCTGCCAAATTTGGATAACAAACACTTTTTTTTGTTACATGATCTCCCTTATATAGCATAACTTAAAGGCTAAGTTTACATTTTTTCAGGCATAATTACTCTTTTCATAATAAATAGAAGCCTTTTTATGCCTTTCTGCCCAAGCCATCCCAATATACTTATCTCTCACTTACCTTGTCCATGGCAGCAAAAATGTCTTCTGAACCCTGACCTCCTTTATTATCATGTAACCTTCCAGGAAACGTCATATCCCATCATGCACTGCCATACTGCATTGTAGAATAGGGAGTGTTTTACTTCTGTAGATCACAGCTCTCTCATTACTACACCACCTCTTTTTTATTTCAATCCACTTTCCTACTTCTTCCTTTAAGATGGTCATGCACTGTACAACCTCCCTTATGCCGCGTACACATGATCGGACTATCTGGCGGACTTTGAAGCGGAGGTCCGCCGGACTTTCCTAACGAACGGACCTGCCCACACACGACTAGACTTTTCCGGCGGACTAGGTGCGGCAGACAAACCTCTGGACTATGGCGGGAGTCCGCCGGACTTTTGAAATGAACAGACTTGCCCACAAACGGAGGAAAGTCCATTCATTTTGAACGCGGCTCCAGGTAGACGGGACTAGTGAAGGAAGTTAATGTTGCCGACTTCGGCAGTGAGATTGACACCTCGCTGGCCCTGTCACCTGGTATGGACTTAAAGGGGAAGCCCTACGCCGAAAAAACTGAGTAGGGGTCCCCCAAAATCCATATCAGACCCTTATCCGAGCACACAGCCCGGCCAGTCAGGAAAGGGGGTGGGGATGAGCGAGCGCCTCCCCTCCTGAGCCGTACCAGGTCCCGTGCCCTCAAAATGGGGGGGTGCTTTGGGGAAAGGGGGGCCCTACGGCCCCCCATCCCAAAGCACCTTGTCCCCATGTTGATGAGGACAAGGGCCTCTTCCCAACAACCCTGGTCACTGGTTGTCGGGGTCTGCGGGCGGGAGGCTTATCGGAATCCGGGAGCCGCCTCTAATAAGGGGGCCCCCAGATACCGGCCCTCCACCCTATGTGAATGAGTATTGGGGTACCATGTACCCCTACCCATTCACCTGGTCAAAAAAAATGTAAAGAAAAAAATACAACGCATGTTTTTAAAATAATTTATTGCACAGCTCCGGGGGTCTTCTTCCGCTTTGGGGGGTCTTCTCGCCGGACTCCTACGCTATCTTCTGCTAGCTCTTTTACTAGTGGAGGAGCCCGGCTTTCTTCTTCATCGCCGCCGCCGTGCGGGGGTCTTCTTCCGACTTCGGGGGTCTTGTCCCCCTCTTTGGGTCTTCTTGCCGGGCCCTTCGCTTTCTTCTTCCAGCTCCCTTCCCCAAAGCACCCCCCATGTTGAGGGTACACGGCCTGGTATGGCTCAGGAGGGGGGGCACTCGCTCGTCCCCACCCCCTTTCCTGACTGGCCAGCTGCATGCTCAGAAAAGGGTCTGATTTGGATTCTGGGGGACCCTCCACGCTGTTTTTTCAGCATAGGGCTTCCCCTTTAAGTCCATACCAGGTGACGGGCCAGCGAGGTGTCAATCTTTGACTTCCTTCGCTAGTCCCATCTACCTGGAGCCGCATTCAAAATGAACGGACTTTCCTCCGTGTGTGGGCAAGTCCGTTCATTTCAAAAGTCCGGTGGACGAGCACACAGACGGCCGGATTGTCCGCCGGACTTCTTTCTAAGTCCGCCAGACTTTTGGAAAGGAAAAGTCCGCCAGAGCCCACACACGGGCGGACCGCCGGACCAAGTCCGCCGGATAGTCTGATCGCGTGTACGCAGCATTAGATCTACTATCAACGTAGTGCAAGGGTCTGCCTAATTTGATACAAATTGAATAGATCATTTAGATCCTATTACATAGTTTAGTATTAAATCTAAATGATATTGTACATATATTGCACAATCAAATTGAATAGTGTATGGCCAGCTTTATACATTATACATGGGAGGAAGACATTCAGCTGTCAATGTTCTATAATCCAATTTAGAGGGGGAGTGTGTAAACACACCAATTTGACTTTCAGGCCCCATTTCTGGATCAACTGTGGATATAAAATTGGGTATATTGGATTGTACAATATTTTTTATTTTATTTATTTATTGTTTTTAAGGTTGAACTGGATGGACTTGTGTCTTTTTTCAACCTGACTAACTAAGTAACTATGTAACTATTTACACAGCGTAGTGGGCGTTTTTACATGTCATGCATAAGTAATGGCATCAAAAGCAACTGGGTGGGCAGGAGCAACCTCCTGGAGGAGGAGGGTGGGTGCAGGGTGTGTGTTGGTTGATGAGGTAACAGCTGAACTGCTTCCTCAGTTCACTTACGGTTTTCACATCCTCAATACTAGAATGTAATGGAAGAATTTTCTGTAGAAGACACGGGAGGCTGAAATTAATGTCTGTCCTAGAATATAGTGGGGTTTTCGAGTGTGACTGCAAAAGTGGAATACACTTTAAAAGGAAATATGTATTTATTTTTTACTGATTACAAGGTTATATTGCACCAACAATTTACACAGTGTTTTACATACTATACATTCCAGTAACTTACAACCTATGGCCCTTATGTCACATGCAAACATACATGCACATAAATACTAGAAAGCCCTAGTTTAGGTGCTCTAGAACTTACTTATTTTCATCATTGTAATTGAATTTGTACTATTTTGATTATGTGTGCATTATTTTGATTACCTAGCTGGTGTCTGTGTGCGAATATATATAGATATATTTTTATTTCTGTATATGCATCAATATGAATGTGTGTTCATATATACTATATATATATATATATATATATATATATATATATATATATATATATATATATATATATATATATATATATATATATATATATATATATATACTTTTTTATATATTTACTTATATGTATGTATTTTGATATATTTTTATAGTACGTGTATTGTATATGCCACCATGTTCATCTTTTATTGTATTGCGTGAGTACCACTTATTCCATTTAAATATTTGAGGTTCGCACATTGGAGGTACCCCCTTACCACCCCCCTATTTTGGTTTTACTTGGGCATATGTATGGATTTGGCTATTGTTTCACTGAAAATATAGCCCATTTAAGTGCATTTATTGATTATTTAATATTTTCTTTACTATTACCAGTATTCTTTTTTTTTTTCTGGGATCCCCTTTGCATTGAGGGAGGTCCTCTTTTTGTGTGCAGTGCTGAGTGGTGTGTGGTCTGGTAGTGTGATCCTAGCCACAGACATATATTTTGTTTAGTGACAGGCTTATTTACTGTTAGCCCCGCCTTGTTATGATGCCCTTCCGGCGCGTACTTCTGCCTTTGTGTTCCATTGTATGGTGCATGCATTCCAGCAGCTCATCCCTGACTGTGGGACTGGAGTTTGGCCGCGGGATGACACATTCAGTTTTAGATGAGCTACTGGGGATGCCAGCATTTAGTGTTGTAACAGATTGGCTCTTATACCATCAGTTTAAGCCGGAACATATGCCCACATTTAATAATGTGCTAAGAGGATCATGCATTGCTTGTATGCATATGGGTGTGTTATGTGGGCTTTCAGTATGATGATGGATCTGAAAAAAGGCTCGCTCTTGTTTGTTCTATTCATGTGCATTGCAGGGTTTTTTGGGGGGGTTTTTTGTCATTGAGGGGGCTGTCACTAGTCAGGGATAACTGCGCCATTGTGCTCATTAAATGGAGTGGGTCTTGGATGTTCAAACACTTAAATAGTGGCAGTTGAGTTAGCGATGAGGATGGGGGGGCCTGTCCCCCGAAATGTGTTAGCTCCTCCACTGTGTGACATTGGATGAGAATATCCATCCCACCTGTTGGAGCTGTGTTTTTGTTAAGTCTGATTTTATCTGTGTTTTTTGTGAGTATTATTTTGTTGTGTTTTTAATAAATGGTTATGGTGGAAATGCACTAGGCATGTGCACCCTCTTGTGTGTGTTTTTACATAAATACTAGAACCTGTTCCCAATTACCTACCAGCATGTCTTTGGATTTATAGCCTTAGTTTTTTTCCCTTCATACATGCACCTGGAGGGAGCTATTTTTACTTATTACATGCTTTACTGCTCCTCTTCCTCACTTCAAGTCCATCGGTTTGAACAGAATGACTAAAAATAATAGACTATTAGAGGCATATTTATAATGAATCAAATCTGACTTTTGTCAAATATTCACTGGCAATGAATTAATTACTGTCATTAAAATACATGCACTTGGAAGATTCACCTGTAGAGTTGGGTAAACAGTTCCAGCCGAGCAAAAATTTGGCCCGAACATCTCCTGTTTGCCCATTCGGCGAACACCAGATCTCCCAGGCTGCATGCTCGAATAAGGGTCTGGTACAGATTGGGGGGGGGGGGGGCCCACTCAGTTTTTTTAAACAATTTTGTATTGCTGCCAATTGTATTACATTATACATGTCAGTTTTGCTGCAGCAGGTTTGATACATGGTACAGATGTACCACTTTACAGGGAGACTAAGGAGACCCCCAGGCACTATATTTAAAATAATTGTTATTGTTTCAGTTTAAGCATCATTAAAATCACTGCTCCTGTAAAAACATTTTTTTTTAAATATTTTTTTGCATTGATACCTGACCTCCAGGGCAGTACCCAGGCCCCAATACCCTTTTGATGGGAAATAATCTGCATAGAAGCCTTCAAAATAGGGTCTTTTGATTTTTCAAGTTCGGGTTCAATAGACTTTACTAGGGTTCAGGGGTCGGGTCAGAACTTTTGGGACGTTCGAGAGTTCTGACGCCAACCGAACCAGGGGGTGTTCGACCCAACTCTATTCACCAGTAGTGAATGTTTGGTAATAGTCAGATGAATTACTTTATAAATATGGCCCTCAGTATTGCTCAATGCTTATCCTCTATTTCGGCAAAGATTCAAAAAGGGATACTGACTGTATGCCTGGCATATATAGAGCCACTAGAGGAAAAAGTTGAAGATTTTCTTATATTTTACAGAATAATAAAAATATAAGCCACTAACATGCAAAACTGAAAAATAAAAGTTACGTCAAAAGTTAAAAGATAACCCAAATTTGTACTTTAGGTATTTTTTATGTCATTGTATTTTCACTCCAACCTCTTTAATGAACACAGATATTATTGCTTTATTTGAATTTAAAAAAAAAAGTAATTTATTAAGTGCAATATAAATCAAAAAGAATACCACTATTTGTTTAGTTGACATCTGCTGACAAACTTTATTTTATCTTGCATGAAAGACTAGAGGATTCTGATGTTTAATTAGAGTGGCACATGCTTTTCTCTGTTTATAGACTGTAATACACTTTTTTAGGGAAGGAAGGTGGAGACAACTTACATATTCTCTCTAAATTTCAATATGCAGTACCCCATCCAGTTTTGAAGACTCAAAGGCTTATCTGAAGGCTTTTGAAATGTTAAACTTTATTCCTTCTTCTGAAGAACGTTTGATTTTAGTCTTTCAAGAATATTTAACCTTTTAAGTGCTGTCACTGGAGTACTACATTATATTATGTTAATCATAATGATAAAAATAAATATTTCAGAGCAAGTAGCTGAAACAACAGATGATAAATATGGCTCAGAATCCACAATTTCTTATCATGGTCTTTTCTTCTCATCATTGATCTACCCCACCTACCTTTTAAACTTAAAAGAAAGTAACACGTCGAGAAGACTTTGTGGCCAAACTTGCTTGTGAAAGACAGCAGTAGGATATTGCAAGGCAGGAAGAAAAGACTTGAACAGCTTTGAAAACATACACGTATTATATACTGCGGTAGCCAATAAAAAGTATTTTATTTAACTGTAACTTTTTCCTGCTACTGTTGATTAATGCATTAAAAATACTCTTCTGCTAGGTAAATAGTGGTTGCATATTATTTTGAAACCTCTAAAGTGATTCTGTATGCATCATCATTTATAGTTATTGTTAATGACATATCTATGGGTTGATGGTGGCTAACCATGTAGGCATGATCCAGTTACTAAAATATCATTGTACATGCAGTTTTGCCTCAAGTGAACATGCATGTTTTGGCCCATTGATGACAGAAAGGGGAAAACATGAGTCTTATATCAAGGGGAAAAAAATATAGGTATAGTCCGGGAAATCTGTCTTGATTTGATTACTTATTCCTAAGAATGCTTGGCCATGTTCAGCTGTGAGATGCTGGGTGCACAGATGATGAATGTTCATCCTCCACCCCACTAAAATATGTAAAATTACTCTGTTGAAGGGGATGCAGTGGTTTTATATTATTCTGGAACCTTTTATATTATTTTGGAACCTTACCAGTGTAATTCACATGGATTAGTATTTATAGAGCTTACTTAGGAACCCTACAACACAAGTATTCATTAAAGGTATTATTTTTGTTATTATATATCTACTCCATAGCTCTCCAAGTCTTAAATAAAGGGCTAGGGTTCCACAGCAAAATCTCTAATCTCTAATTATTAAACTGCAAAATAAAATTCCCTGATTAGAAGACTACTAATACAGTAGTAGTTTAGTATACCTTTTATAGGGCATATGTGTTTTGAATTACCAAAACATTAAACCACATATGAAATGCATGTATGAATTTGACCCATTAGTTAACAAATTGCTTCATAATTTACATATTATATAGCTTTTTGCAAAGTAAATATAGCTACGCACATTATTTGCTGTGCCAGGAGAGCTTTTGGTCTACTGGCCTTATAACAGTAATTAATAGGAGTCACAATAAATTATTTTATATCTCAACTTTTGAGGTATAATACATAAGAATAGGGAAGAAGTATTCATGACTTGGAGATGCTTTGATCTATTTTGGGGTCAGAATAGTGAAAAAGTGACTAGCACAGTTGCCTTGCTTGATTTGGGTCCTTTTCATCAGGGAATTATCTATGTTTTCTCCTAAAACCAAAAATATAAATACTTACCAGCTTCTGATTAACCTAACCAAACTGCATATTTGCACATGCTTTTATGATGGTTAGATACTACATAACCAAAAAAATTACATGAATGTTAATCTACGTAAGATATATATATATATATATATATATATATATATAAAGTAAATAGGAATAATTTAACTAGAACCTAATCAACTGATTAGTGTGCTTCAGGTTTAATTTGGAAGCTTCTAGCTCCCTAAGGGAAACCCAAATAATTTAGGAAGACTTTACTATCACAGGGCAATGCTATAAGTGCTATAAAGCAATAGTTATAGACACTTAGTTACCTTGCTTTAACCCAACTGACAGATTTATTTAGTAGAAAAGGTCATTAAAAAAGATGTTGCTCTGTTACACTAGCTCCCTCTCTTTCTCTGCAGAAATAAACTGTTTAAAATATATATTTTCTTCCACAACAAAAATGTTTCCTGCTAATGTAATAGTACCATAGATTTGACGAAAATACACAGTGTCCTCACCCCGTCCTCTGGTCTCAGTAATAACTGCCAAGTGAAGTGCAAGTATACACCACAATACTCAGCTATCAGCATGCTCACTGTCAACAAATTTATTTTATGTGATTGGTGAAGGGGAAGGAGGTAGAATTGCTCGTTGTTTCACAGTGCTTAAGAATACTTCTACCAAAGTATAAGTCACATAAAACAATGCAGAAAAACAGTGCTGTAAGATAAATAACTGTTGAAAGCTTTCAAAATACTTATTGATGGATGATTTTATGCTTTTCAGAGCAACTACTGTATACCACTGATAAAGTTTCAGTTTAAAGATTTTTCAATTGAGAAACATTATTTACATAAATTATATTTTTGCTACTCTGAACTCAGTATAATAAAATACCAGTATGATCTTACAGAGGGGTAATACAATTTGCATATATATATGTAATACATTACATGAATCATAGTAAATGGATATTTAGGATAGGTTGAATGCCTAGCTAAAGTTTTGATAGATTTATTGGGATCCTTGCAGTGGCCAATCCGTTCATTTATTGATATTGTGTGCTCACCAAAAGCTATTTATAGATCACCCTTGACACTACTTGTTCAGTTTTTTTTTTTTCTGAATCTTGATTTCTCTCAGTAAGACCACTTTTATGTTCTGCCATTTTAATGTGATGTTTATACATGTTGTTAGGTAAAATGGTAGACCAAAGTCTCAGAAAATAGACAGTAAAATGGAGCATAAAATGAAATTTTGGCATTCTTGCTTGCTAGTTGTTTCATGTTTTGATCAGTGTGTTCATAAACAGAGACCAGCCTCAACAGATATCCCCTGACCGAGGATTCTATGGGGAAGAATCAATCAAATGGCCTGACCACTGACCTTTTCAGCCAATCACTACTGTTTTCCTCCAGCAAAACCAGGCAGCAGTGGGGTCCAACAGTGTTGCTTTTCTCTCCTCTAAAGTTCTAAACATGCTTATTGGACCAATCTGAGCATGTGTGTTTGTGGAAAGACCTATGCCATTAACAGTTTTGCCATCAGCATGAAATATCTGTAGATTGCTTTATTCTAACAGAGATTTGATGCTTGTAACCAAGTTCTGAACCAAAGACTTGCATTGAAAGTCAGATGCAGTCAAAGCATATGTACAGTTGAAACTTTTTAGTTTGGATAGAGTAGGGAAGTTTTAAAAGCCCTGTCAGTTTTCTTCTTTTTTTTTTTTTTTTGCATTCTGTGTCCCAGAAATGCAACAGGATTCCAAAAAAAAAAAATCCCTCACCTTTTATTTTAACAACAACTGAAATAAAGTGGATTTCCGATCATTTACTGTGCCAACTGCAACCAGAACAAATACAGAGGGTATGTCGGTATCCACCTATAAGGGACACATACACCAATAAATACTTGACAATGGTTCTTCCCCTACCCTATCCACAATTTTTTTTTTAAAGTAGTGGCAATGCATATACTTTAAGAGTAGCCATTTAACAGAGATTGCAAATGTGACAAGAAAATATGGCTGCCTCCATGTATATATATGATTACATACTAAACACAAAAACAGGATCTTAAGAGACATTCAAAGATAAGACTTTTTGATGAGGCTTATAGCATTCAGATACACATCTTGTCCAGTTATAAAGATCCATGCCTTTGAAGTCCCCCCCCCCCATCTTTTCTATGTTCCTACTTTGAAAGGCAGTGTGTGGAGAGATAGGAGGAGACTGCCAGAGAACAGAGAATCTTTACAGTGGTGGATCTTCAGAGAGTTGTAATGTGGATTACATTGTTTATAATAGTATTCTAATCACTATCCAGGTAAAACTAACTAAATGCATTTGGCAGGAGTGCTTGCTAAAAAAATTTTTTGGTTTGAGATGTTACAAATTTGATTTATCAGCAGTTTACAAGACAACATTTCAGATACAAAATTAATGTATTTCAGGTTAACATCTGTTCTGTAAAGACTGTATAGTAATTGCATGTGAACTATTTAGTTACATGAGAGATTGAAAAAAGACAAAATTCCATTCAGTAGAAAAAAAGAATACACAAATAAATTGAACACGTGCATATTCAGAACCCTAACCCTGTCTCACAGATGATCCAGAAGAAAGAAAAAATATTTATGTACAGGTTATGGCCTGTAGGTTTAAGCATGTTAAAATCAATAGCTTCGCTGCAAACACAACAAACATGTTGGAAAAATGTTTTGTAGGTTTTGGCTGGTTGTACATGCAAAACAACGTGAAAGATGACATATAACCTTTCCCCTTACAGATGGATCTCAGTGCTAGAAGTCACACTGAGATTTGTGATTGAAAATGTTTAGGCTGCACTTAGCATGGTAGTCTGTGGTCCTGAAACAGCATGGACCACAGGAGTTTAAGTAAAATGCTTGACTTTTCATTACATTCTGGCCAAAGAGAAGGTAAAATATATGGGCAAACAGAAATATACAGTATGTATATAGAAGACGATCATACTTAAAAATATTTGTGATGCCAATCTGTTTGATCCAAACATGATGTATGCTTTGAGAAATGTGTTAATGGCTACATGGAAAAAGCTGGCATGATGGAAATTAAACCTATAAAATAATATGGTTTTCCAGCAGAGTACATGGAATTGGAGGAGAGGATACTTACTACAGGCAACTGTCATATGGTAAGATTTACTTTATGTGTCCGTATGAGATAAACATATTTGTAACCAAAACTAAATTCAAAGAATAGCAATTTGGAATTAATGTAACAACTAATGGAAATTAAAAGCAGGTGATGATATTCTATTAGGGAGACAATAGGGTTAATTTACTAAAACTGCAAATCTGTTGCAGCTGTGCATGGTAACCAATCAGCTTCTAAGTTCAGGTTGTTGAGTTAAAAAAAAAAAAAAATAGAATTGGTTTCTATGCAGAGCTGCACCACATTTTGCAACCTCAATGCATGGCTCCGAAATATAAGAACAGTAAAAATAATTTTATTTAACCACTTAAGCCCCGGACCATTTGGCTGGCCAAAGACCAGACCACTTTTTGCGATTCGACACTACGTCAATTTAACTGACAATTGCACGGTTGTACGACGTGGCTCCCAAACAAAATTGATGTCCTTTTTTTCCTACAAATAGAACTTGTATTTCCTCTGCGGTTTTTATTTTTTGTGCTATAAACAAAAAAAACGACAATTAAAAAAAACAAAACATTATTTTTTACTTTTTTGCTATAATAAATATCCCCCAAAAATATATAAAAACACATTTTTTTTTCCTCACTTTAGGCCAATACATATTCTTCTACATATTTTTGGTAAAAAAAATTGCAATAAGCGTTTATTGATTGGTTTGCCCAAAAGTTATAGCATCTACAAAATATGGGATAGTTTTATGGCATTTTTATTAATATTTTTTTTTACTAGTAATGGTAGCAATCAGGGATTTTTATTGTGACTGTGACATTATGGCGGACACATCGAACAATTTTGACACATTTTTGGGACCATTGGCGTTAATACAGCGATTAGTGCAATTAAAATTGCATTGATTACTGCAAAAATGTCACTGGCGGTGAAGGGGTTAACATTAGGGGCAGCGAAGGGGTTAATGTGTGTCCTAGGAAGTGTTCTAACTGAAGGGGGTTGGGACTGTGTAGGGAAACTAACATATCACTGTTCATACTTAGTATGAACAGACGATCTGTCAGTTCACTCCTCAGAGAACCAGAAACTGTGTGTTTACACACACATCTCCCAGTTCTCCATGTGCTCCGAGCAATCACGGAAGCCCGGCGGTGATCAAAACCGCCGGGCACTTGCATTGGCTTGGGGAGCGAGCGAAGGAATGCACTGACGTAACATAACAGTGATTCAAGCTACCAAGCCATGTTGCCGCAGTACAACTGTGGCGGCTGGGCGGCTATCGGTTAAAAAATATATATTTTTTAAAAATTACATTTCAGTTTTTTTGTTTAATGCATTTTAGATTACATGTGAGATCTGAGGTCTTTTTGACCCCAAATCTCACATTAAAGAGGTCCTGTCATGCTTTTTTCTGTTACAAGGGATGTTTACATTCCTTGTAATAGGAATAAAGTGACCCAAATTTGTAAAAAAAAGTAAAAAAAAATGTAAAGCACCCCATTCGAGCTTGCGCACAGAAGCGAACGCATACCTAAGTCGCATCTGCATATGAAAATGGTGTTTAAACCACACATGTGAGGTATCACTGCAATCATTGATAGAGCAAGAGCAATAATTATAGCACTAAACCTCCTCTGGTACTCAAAACTGGTAACCTGTAGAAATTTTTAATTGTCCCCTATGGAGATTTTTAAGGGACGAAGTTTGTCACCATTGCACAAGCGGGTGCAATTTTAAACATATTGGGTATTGCTTTACTTGGCATAACATTATCTTTCACAATATAAAAAAATTAGCTAACTTTACTGTTGTCTTATATTTAATTAAAAAAAAAAAAATTCTCAAGAAATTGCTCTTGTGAGACTGCTGCGCAAATACGGTGTAAAGTATTGCAACAACCGCGATTTTGTTCTCTAGGGTGTTTGAAAAAATATATATATTTAGGGGTTCTAAGTAATTTTCTAGCAAAAAAAAAATTATTTAACTTGTAAACACCAAATCTTAAAACGAGGCTCGGTCCTTAAGTGGTTAACATACTGATTATACTTAAAACCTTTCTGTTTTTATACCTTTTTATAGTTTCAGGTGACATAAACTTTGTGCTTCTCTAAACAATGCAAGAAGATCATGGCTTGTGGGGGGGAGGGGGGGCAGCAGGGTGCTGTACGTAGTTTTCTGAAAACATCACGGCACCCTGCCTCAGGGCTTCTCCCAAAAGCCCTAAGCCCCCGTACACACGGTCGGACATTCCGACAACAAAATCCGTCGGATTTTGTCCGACGGATTTTGTCCGAAACTTGTGTTGCATACACACGGGCAGTTTCGGAAAATCTGATCGTTCGTAAAGTGATGACTATGTTCAGGCTAGTAGCCAATAGCTTTGGTCTGGTAATTTGATCTGAGCATGCGTGGCACTTTGTCTGATCGGAATTCTCTACAAACGATCAGACAAAGTCCCATTGGATCATGTTGTCGGAAAATTTTATAGCCCAGCTCTAAAACTTTGTCGTCGGTTATTCAGACGGAAACAGTCCAATGGAGCCCACACATGGTCGGATTATCTGACAACACGGTCCGATCGGACATTTTCTATAGGAATGTCCGACCGCGTGTACAAGGGCTAAGCCTGATGCAAGTAGTGGGTTGGCTCTTACAAGGAGTTATGTAAATGTAAAAATGCCTTAATGGGTAAATGTGAGTTGAGAGAAGTGGGCATTCCTAGGCAGGCTTTATTTGCATTCATACCACCCTAGGTAAAGCCAGCATGTGATGATGAGCCACCATGATTGAAAGGATGAATATCCAGGTAAATGGCTAGATAATGCTGAATGTCCTCCAGCCAAGAAATGAGGCAGGCCTTATCTGATTTGCTTCAGCTTCTAATGCACATGGTGAGAAGCTCATTCTGCAGTGAAATCATAAAAAGTAATTTCAGTGCAGGAGAGGACCCTGTACAACTGTCCAAGAATGAATGTAAGGCTGGAGTTCAGCATTAAATTCATTTGAGAAAGCAGGCTAATATGCTAGACTGATGATGTAATTAGTAGTGGAAAGCCACTGTTCACCTTAAATTAGAATCTCTGAAATATCTATGGGGACCTGGGTGTGGGAGGATCCAAAATGGCTCAAAATCCAACTATATTTTTTAACGCTGTGTGCTTAAAATGTTCGGTGAATGGTCTAATATCTCAAAGGCAACATAGGCTAGGTGTGCGCATGCATATGGCTATTCAAAGACATGTTGAGAAGCGCAACCTGTCTTTGAGTACATGTGACCGTCGAGGAAAACTTGCTGTGGGCAGTCGAACATAATCAGTGATAGAGGTAGTTTCACAGTGCAATGGAGCAATGTGTGAACATCAAGTTTTGCTAAAAATTGGGGAAAATGGTGACGGACACGCATTAAATGTTGGTTCAAGTGTATGGGACTGAAGCTGTGAGCAGAAAATGTGTTTATGAAAATTGTTCAAATTGTTCAAATGAGAAGGAAACGACCGAGGATGAGCTACATTCGCGTCACCCATTGACAAGCAGAACCCCAGGCATGATTGTTTGAGTGTGACAAATGCTGGCGTGAGATCAGTGACTGACTCTACAATTGATGGTGGAGGAATTGGGCATTAACAAGGACATGGTGCGCACCATTGTCCTCTAAGATTTGGGTAAGTGGAAGATCTGTTCCGAGTTTGTGTTGCACAAGCTGACAGACAAACAGAAAGCATGGTAATGAAACCTCTTGGGTCCATCCTTTCTGCGAACCATCATCACAGGGGATGAGACCTGGTGCTACCAGTTCGATCTGAAATCCAAGTGGCAAGCGATGGAATGGCATTCACCGCTTTCTCCGTGACCCAGAAAGTCCCAAGTCAAAACAATGTTGATTGCCTTCTTTGTTTTGTGAACATGGCAGCAATCCAAGAATGTGTGATAGTGGTTCTGCGATCGATTCCTAAAGAGGCCTTTTCTGTCAGTTTTCAGAAGCTTTATAAACATTTCCAAAAGTGTGTTGTGAAGGATGGTGATTATTTTGAAGGCCAATAAAGAAAATTTGTTTGTATCTTCTGCTTTGTTTGTTTTCTGATACCATTCACCAAACTTTTCAGACACACCTCCTGTGATCAACTTGGCTTGGCAATATTTTCATGTGAGATATTTAAATAACCAATGGTTCTATCTATTTCTCTACCTATCTATCTACTTTTTTTTAAGTCAGAGATTCAACAGAGAAAGTGTCAGAATATTTTCATCCTCTACTGGAAAACTAGGCATACTGGAGGTGCCTTCTAAAAAAAAATCTAAATCTGCACTTCTATAGCCTGGCCACACATACTTCTGCCCAAATCCAGCCTGTGATAAGACCTGTGTAATAACCTCAGACCCACTATGAATGTGACTATCGCTAACAGCAGATTTTGCACAAATAAAGAGAAGGGACTGCTACTTATTAGGGCAGCCATACATGGATCAAAATGTGGCAGGTTCGGCAGGGACCAGATGAATTTCGAACAATGTATGGGCAGGGTGGTTGTGCAGAGGTCCATCTACCTATCAGCTTCTGCCCACTGACAGAATGCAAAAGCTCGGCAATAGCTCAGCAGGAGTGATTGCTCTATCCAACTTTAATGTGTGGATGGGGAAATCAGGTAAATTTTTTCATTCACTCCCCCCAAAAAATCTTCCTGCAAGTTATGAGCATAATGTGCTAGTACGCATAGCATACTAGCATATTATGAAAGACTTGCCTTAAAATTAAGCCCTGCAGCGGTGTGCTGTCACCACTTACAGGACTTCCATTGACACCTGGTCTTCCTTCTAGGTTCACGGGCCCCATCTGTTCGAATCACTGAGCCATGGTGATGTCACTCCCTTGCATGTGCGCAGGAGTCATGGATGTGGCACAGGTCTCTCAATGGAGGAAATGCCATCGATTGAGAGAGCAGTGTGCATGCGCCTCTGATGTCACCATTGTTACTAAAGTAAATATCCCCTTAACGGTGCACATGGCTTGATTGCCATAAATTATGCTAAAATTGGTGCTATCACTTGTAAATAGCAAAACACGCATGTAGTCACCTTTGGATTAAGCTCTAAATTAAGCCAATTTTCTGGCAAAAAAAAATGAATAATTTATTTAGACGTCAAAGTGTCAGTACTACCTACTAGAGATATTTTCCCACAACCATCAATCCAGTTCAGACTTGCATTTAATGTCTGAATCTGATTGGTGGCTGTAGGCAGTCATCCTCTAATTATTTAAAACTACGCAACTTAACTTTATTCTAGTGTAGAATCAAAGAGTGCTTCTTGAAAAGTTATATTTTCTATATGTCCTAGGTGACATACCACTACGACACCCAAACTAACTCATACTTGGAAGCAGGCAGCCACATCTATATAGACATAGCTAAACCATAGAGGTTTACATGTTTAACATAAACACTCAACAAACAGATTGGGAAGGAGATAGTAGAAACGATGACACAGAAATTGTATGCATCCACAAAAGTTATCTGAAACATTTTTTATGATATATGCATCTTTTTAGGGTGAGTTTTTTTTTTTTATTAATATCATTATTATGGTGAAAGATAGATGGAAAGAGAGAGCGATAGACAGATAGATAGATAGATAGATAGATAGATAGATAGATAGATAGATAGATAGATAGATAGATAGATAGATAGATAGATAGATAGATAGATAGATAGATAGCATTACATACATAATCACATTACTTTTAGATATCACAGTTATCTAAGTTATACTACATGCTATGTACTATGTGCTTGAACAAAAAAAAGGCAGATGACTTTATGCATAACATTATTGTTAATCCTATTAAAAACAGTTACTAAAATTTTGAGAGAGAAGGATGTTAAAATAAATCAAATAATAAATTCAGTGTTAACTACTAAAATATAACAAAATTGCTTTCAAATTATTACACCGAAAACAGGTTTCTCATACAGCTTAGAGTTATTGAGACTGATTTACCAAAGGAATTGAGAGTATTTACACAATACATTGTGTAAATATTCAGTTTATTTGTCCAATTACATGCAGATAAAATAGATATTTGCTTTTCACATGATTAAAAATGTTAGATAATCATCACACAATTAACTGTGTGAACATTCTCAGCTCCATTGGGAAACCAGCCTTATTGCTACAGATTTTTTAACTTAATTTTGCATTTGTAAAACAGCAAACACCATGTCAAAATAACATTTTTTTTCACTCAACATAGAGTATTTTTTCACTCAACATAGAGTATTTCTATAGTAAATCATATTCAAAATAATCATATGTGCACTAGTATTTATACTGATATTTTGTATATTGTAATATTTATTGTCCTCTGTTTACCATATAGATAAAACTAGAAAAAAATAGTTGTATTAAAATCTGAATCCTCCAATCAAAATGCAACTGTTTCAATCTTTTTTTAAATATTACTTTGCATGAGTTGCAAATTCTAATTTCTTTTCATCAAGGTCAAAATAACTATCTTAATTTTTTTGTAAAAGTTATTGCTATAACAGTGGAATGGTTTGTTAATAATTTCATTCACACAAAAAACTAAAACTGTATAAAAAAAATTATTTTTGTTAATATTGTTACCTGTTTTGTTTTGTTTTGCTACCAGTAGAAATATCGTTTTTTGTATTATTTTTTGACTTAGAAGCATGAATCTTCTAAAACAGAAAAAAAGGAAGACATTTTATTAGGAGACACTGACTGATACTTTATGTAGATGTCTCATAAACATTATTGTAAAGGGTTTAATTGCATTATATAAGATCACAATTAGTCGTTATTTCCTTTAAGACAATAAGAAATGCTTTGTAAAGAACTGTGCTTCATATCTAATTCTAAGTCATTCCTGAATTATTCACTTATTTTTATTTTAACCCTTTATTTTCCAGCTATTACCCCCTGGAATGTGCTCCAAAGAATCATAGCAATTATGAAAAATGCCATTTCTCTTTATGGATTACAGCTATTATAAAACCATCTGCCACTTCTTGACTACCATATGTAAAAGAGAGGTCTGTAACTATATTGTCTTCTTCTAATGTTCATGTTTAAAGCAGATACACTGTTCTTGCTACAGGAAATCTCAGACAGCACTGTTAATAGGCATTTTATTATGCTATATATTTTTTTTCCAGGTGTAAATGAACACATCATTAAAAACCTAGAATCAGCAGCAAAGAGAGAGAGCATCTCACACTAAGCATAGTAAGCCCAACCTCCTGACTCACATTTTGCATATGCAATCACATCACAAGCAACACACACGCTGTGCACAATGGGACAAAAAGCAAGCAAGCGATGGAAGCTGAGAGAGGGAGAGGGAGAGAGATAGAGAGAGAGAGAGCGAGAGAGAGAGAGAGAGAGAGAGGAAGAATTGACAGAGAAAGCAAGAGATGCAACCTGCAGTATGTTGATGGGGCTATCCGGGTTCAGATACATGTCTTGGTTTGCAGCCTCTGACAATCCCACTGTAGATGAGGGGGAGATGTCCTCACCATCTCTGTTATTGTTCCCTCTCTGTAATGTGAATGTCAATTCTGTATCCAGTTCTAAAGCACCAGTGTAAATAAGGAGCTGTATTCAGCTTACACTGCACTTGGGATATGTGGATCACGCCTTTTTTTCTTTGCTGCTGCTTCATGCAAACTTTAATCCACAGGGGTCTAATCCTCGAAAAGCAGACATTTCAGACTGAAAGAGCGAAGCTCCATTAATTAGAAAGTGCGCCAGTTGTAGCCAAATGCCATTATATTAGTATGCAAAGCTCACAGTCAGTTAATCTCTACAAATCGTTTGTTTCCTTAATTGCCCTCTAAGGGCAAAAGTGAAAAACAGAAGAAGAGTAATATATATATATATATATATATATATATATATATATATATATATATTATGAGATAACTTCATAAGATAATTTTAAATTTGGTGAAATATCATGGTATTTCTTTAAAGCATAGCAGAATATTACTTTTTTCTGCATTTAGATTTGCTTGGGTGTTCTACATACATAGATAAGGAACTGTACACATACAGTATAGAGGTAGATAGATAGATAGATAGATAGATAGATAGATAGATAGATAGATAGATAGGTAGCTAGATACTCTAATTTATACTAATTATTGGCAACAGGACAAGCAAGAGAGAGAGAGAGAGAGACATAGATGTCATATACAATATATGTAACATCTGGGATAACTACATAAAAACTACATGAATGTCATTGTATGTTGTATGTTGTATATAACACACATGCTTCATAGTTTATTAACATATCCAAATAAACATAGTATTTTAAAAAGTAGATTTTTTTTATGTAGAAAATTAATTCTTTTATCATCCATTTGACAGACCCTGTGCCACAGCCTATGCTCTGAAGAACCTCATTAAATGGTATATTGGAGCTATGGGACATCACTTAATTACAATCTGTAATAATAAACATGTTCATAAAACTCAATGTGTGTCATTTTCTTGATTGCTCTACAACATGTGTAATAAAGATTACTTGTGGTTTTCTCCATTGTGCATTAGAGACATTTATATTTAATACATCAGCAATTCTGAAGCACTGAGTGAAATAGTTTTAATGTTCTTTATTGCTTAAAATGTTGAGGCATAATGTAAAAAAAAAAAAACACTTGAGGTTGATTTACTAAAGGCAAATAGACTGTTCGCTTTTCAAAGACGTTTTCCCATAGGTTAGTCAAAGTTGTGAAGCTCTGCTGACTTCCAACAATCAATCATGCGCAAGAAAAAAATGCTGGTATTTTTCTAGCATATAATTTTGTGTTCTTTATATAGTAAGTTTTTCATTCACTCAACAAAGGAAAATTTCCCTTGCAAAGTTGAATGCCCTATTTTCTTTGATAAATCAACCCTGGTAGAGCTACAAATATTATGAATATATTAATATTAATTATCCAATAACCAACATTTTTGCCTGACATTACCCAAAAGCCCATTTGTAGTATAAGAACTTTTGACAATGTTCAGGACAATGCAAGTCTGTAGACTTCAAGGTGTTAGGCATGTTCAAAGCAAGGACTTCTAAAGTCAATGACGACAGTTAGCTTTTAACAGGTGGAAATCTGAGGTAATGGGATTTTTTTTAAGATTAAAGCAGAATGCTTATGTTAAAATAAAGAAATAATTGAAGTCTGGTATGTAAGTTTTGGAATGCATTTTCTCTTGACAAAAGTTTTCCTTCAGCATCAAGAAATAGCAGGACTTAATTGATTAAAAATGTTTGTGTTTTTTACTGGGTAATGTTTACTTTTCATATTCAGAACAAATGTATTTTTTGTTTTAATTACCTTTAAAGCTGACTAAATATTTAAAGTGAGCAATTAAAAAATAATTCAGTGAAGTTGATTTACTTAGGGAGTAGAGAATAATCAATGAGCTTAGTAAAAATAAAAGTGAAGCTGTCTTAATTTTGATTATAATTTCATGTGCAAGGAAAATTTACAATAAAAACATAATTTTGTATAGCACATGACTGGGTAATTAAAGTGAACATAGCTATACCTTATTTAATAAGCCCAGCAAACATTCACTTTACTAAACAGTCTCTACTAATTAAGTAAAAACTCTTAGTGCTGCACACAAAACTTTGTGAATTTTTATACATTACTCACTACTACCTTAGCAACTGTATGGTGAATATGTAACATACAATTATATACTGTATTTTTAATGTAACTAAAATATAAATTTATGTATGTATTATATGCCTCTTATTACAATTTGTATAATGTTAGATTGTTATGGATATATATTTTTTCTTTGCCGTTTCCAGAAAAATAAATATATCTAACAAGCTTATTCGTTTTAAATAAATATAGCAATTTGGATTAAAACAAATACGGAAATGGAAACAAATGTTAATGATTGGGGAATTGTTTAAAAGTACCTGCTTTTCATTTATTCATAATCTGTTATCTACAAACTGGAGCTATCATGTTGACTTTTAAGCATGGGAATGCACACTGCAGTGTTTAAAATTGAAAAGGTTTTCCAGCATTGTGATCACGGTTAATACTCAGTTACACTTATTTAGCAAAGATTTTGGAGTTCTTTCTTTCAATCTTTCTATTATGGATTTCCATAAATTATTCTTTTGTGCCTACTTAATAAATATTCAGCAATTTCCATATTTATTTATTTATTTATTTGCAGATATTGCATGTTTTGGATATAGTGCCTGAGAAAGGTTTCCTCTGAATACCCACCTGATCCATATACAGTATATAAGTGTGTGTATATACATTATATACTGTATACACTATCTCACAAAAGTGAGTACACTCCTCACATTTTTGTAAATATTTGATTCTATCTTTTCATGTGACAACACTGAAGAAATTACACTTTGCTACAATGTAAAGTAGTGAGTGTACAGCTTGTATAACAGTGTACATTTGCTGTCCCCTAAAAATAAATCAACACCCAGCCATTGATGTCTAAAACTCTGGCAACAAAAGTGAGTACACTCCTAAGTGAAAATGCCCAATTAGCTATCTTTTCTCCGCAGTGTCATGTGACTCATTAGTGTTACAATGTCTCAGGTGTAAATGGTGAGCAGGTGTGCTAAATTTGGTGTTATCGCTCTCACTCTCTCATACTGGTCACTGGAGGTTCAACATGGCACCTCATGGCAAAGAACTCTCTGTTGATCTGAAAAATAGAATTGTTGCTCTACATAAAGATGGCCTAGGCTATAAGAAGATTGCCAAGACCCTGAAACTGAGCTGCAGCACGGTGGCCAAGACCATACAGCAGTTTAACAGAACAGGGTCCACTCAGAACAGGCCCCACCATGATCGACCAAAGAAGTTGAGTGCCCATATTCAGCGTCATATCCAGAAGTTGTCTTTGGGAAATAGACATATGAGTGCTGTCAGCATTGCTGCAGAGGTTGAAGGGGTGGGGGGTCAGCCTGTCAGTGCTCAGACCATACACCGCACACTGCATCAAATTGGTCTGCATTGCTAAGCCTCTTCTATACATGATGCACAAGAAAGCCCACAAACAGTTTGCTGAAGACAAGCAGACTAAGGGCATGGATTACTGGATTACTGTGGTCTGATGAGACCAAGATAAACGTATTTGGTTCATATGGTGTCAAGCCTGTCTGGCAGCAACCAGGTGAGGAGTACAAAGGCTAGTGTCTTGCCTACAGTCAAGCATGGTGGTGGGGGTGTCATGGTCTGGGGCTGCATGAGTGCTGCCGGCACTGGGGAGTTACAGTTCATTGAGGGAACCATGAATGCCAACATGTACTGTGACATACTGATGCCGTGCATGATCTCCTCCCTTTGGAGACTGGGCCGCAAGCCAGTATTCCAAAATGATAAAGACCCCAAACACACTTCCAAGATGACCACTGCCTTGCTAAAGAAGCTGAAGGTAAAGGTGATGGACTGGCCAAACATGTCTCCAAACCTAAATCCTATTGAGCATCTGTGGGGCATCCTCACTTTGAGCACAATTTGGACATTTTCACTTATGGGTGTACTCAATCAGAGCGAGAAAGAGAGAGAGAAGGAAAGAGAGAGAGAGAGAGAGAGGCATGGGTACTTTACCTGTGCTTGTCTCATTGTCTGCATTTCCTTGAGACACTTGATTTTTTTAAATCTATTTTTTACATGTATTGAATTGGCAAGCAATTCATGGACAGAAGATTGAAGCACATCAACTTAGCAGTAAGCACTTTGGCCCTGGCTGAGTTTAATATCTACCAAGAGCACTAGCTGCAGGTAATTCATGCATTCATCCATTATTGTGTAGTTGAAGTCTGTTTTTTACCCAAAATAAAGAAAAATAACAACTGGTAGGTTAATTGGCTTTCATCTAGAATTTACCTTGTTGCTATGACTTCGATAAGGAAATTTACTTTTAACCCTTTCGCTTTCATGTCTGTACAGCTTATGGGCCTACAGCACCGCTTCCAGCTGGCCAGGTCCGTATGGTATTCCTCCTTCTGATATAAGTTCATGGTTACTTCAGTGACCCTAAGCTTATATCGGAACTGTTCAGCAGATTCTTCTGAGCAAACCAATAGCTCTGATCAGTGGATGACAATCCACTGATCAGACCTATTCACCAAAAATGTGCCCCCCCCCCCCGCCACTGGCCTGCACCACTGCTAATTCAGTGGCATTCTCTCCCACTGTCATCTAAAATACACACCCCCACCACTCTCGTTTGCCCCCATGCCCAGTACACTAATCCGGAAGCACCAATTCTCTCTGCTCTGCACTGATCCTGCCCCCCCACAACACTGATCCACCCATGGTATACAAGCTACACCGGCTTCCCTCCTCTGCCCTCCCACCAGCTTTGCATGCTGCAGAGGAGCCACAGAGGAAAAAAATGTAAGTATAGCCCCCACCACCATTCTGACCCACCCTCTAGTGGTCCCACCTCACCGATCCATTGGCATCCCTCCTTGCAGTGCAGCCAGCTGGCTTTCCCTCCTTTCCGCTGTCTGCAGCTTCTGCTCAGGAGGAAAGTAGCTGTCAAGATGGAGAGCGGGGGACTGTTAAATACAAGCGTTTACCGGACCCCTTCCTTTCCTGGATAAACATAGTAAGCATTTGTTACTGATCGCTCCTATGCTCATTTATTACTGTGGCATAGTAAAAAGGTTATGAATGAATAGGAGCCTCTATGCAGAGACTTCTATTCATTCATATGAACTGCAGCTGAGGCTGAACTTGTATTCAGTTCCCTTTCTTTGTCTCAAAAAAGAGGCATCAGGGGTCTGTTTAGACCTCTGATATCTCACAAAAAAATTGTAAAAAATATAAAAAAAATAGGATTATAAAAATAAAATAAAAAAACATAGTAAGGCCTTGTTCACACAGGGCTTACTACAGCATCAACCCTATGAAACCATGTTTTCCATGTTTATGCACAGGTGTTCCATGCATTCCTGTACAAGCAGTTCCATTGATGTCAATTGGGATGTAGCAACTGCACAGGCACATCCGCTGCCCCCAATTTGACATCCATTTGGGTCCGGGTGCATGTCCCTGAGCGTGATCTTTCTGTGTTCAGAACCCACACGTATGTCAAATTAGGAGCAGCAGCAGCTGATTCATCCCAATTGGTACAAATAGGACTGCCTGCACAGGGACGCATGGAACACTAGGACATCCCTGTGCAGATAAACATGGCCCTCCACATACATACACTTTAGTATGCCCCATTGGAATGAGGCCTTAGTTGAAATTTAGCAGGAACTTTGTAATTTATGTTGTGTTTGTGTCTGCTAATAATAATTTTAGTGGATATTTTGTGAAAATAGCGGTTTGATAAACATTTGTGCAAATATCAAGGGACCTTAAAAATCAGTAGCACCTCCTTTTTTTATACTTTCCATGTGCTTTCAGAAAATGTATGTTTTTTTTTTGTTTTTTTTGTTTTTACAAACTCTGAAAGCTGTAAGGGAAAAACAAAAACTTTCAGATTTTTTTAGAAATTAGGTTATTTTTGCATACACTTGATTTTCACCATTTCGCAAAAACACACAATTTAGAATTTACACATATTTGTTATTTATTAACTCAATACAGGCTAAGATTTTACATTTAGTAAGAATTGTGTAGGGATTTTGTAAAATTTGCTGTTTGAACTGCTGATAAAGATTTTAGTGTTTTTTTTTTGCGAAAATATTGTTTTGATAAACATTTGCACACATATCATGGGGTCCTAAAAATCATTAGCACTTTCCTTTTATTCTGCAGGTCATGTGGTTTCAGAAAATGTATGGTTGGGGTCTTTCACAAACTCTGAAAGCTGTATAGGAAAAATAAAAAAACTATGGAAAAACTGCAAAAATGGTCTGGCCACCAGTTTAAGAGTGAAGTGCAAGTACTGGCAGTGAAAAGGATAAACTGTTTCCAGAGGACTGGGGCAAAAAGTTCAGTTTTCTTTAACAGACTACATAATTCAAATAACGCAATGTCATATAAACTGGTTAAATTAAATAATTAGCTGTAACCGCAATAAAGATTATTTTTTTATATAAATACGTAAGATCTTAAAATTTAAAACAAATTGTGTACAGGAGATAGGAAACATCAAGAAAGTTCAGCTGCTAACAGCTTGATAATGAAAACAGATTCAGCTTGTCATGGTATATGTCCTGCAATGAGTGAAAGAATTGGGAAGCCCGACTTACGATACCTAGTATGTACAGACTTGGAACCACTAAAGTACAGACCTGAGGTCACAAGGTAGCCCTAGCATACACATTACCATCCCACATCTGTGCTATCAACCTAACCTCCCCGTTAACCTATTACAAAATAATATTTGTGTGATGACACAAAACCATGTATAATTTAAAAAAAAATCAGCAGAAGTATATGTTCAAATTGAAAAAATAGCTTGATTAAATGAATATAAGAGCAGTAAAGTAGAAAGAGAAATATATTGTTGATAAATGTACAAGTTATGCCTATAGTGATAGCATTTACAATATGCAAGTGAACAAAATAGAGATGAATGAGGATTTGGAAACACTTGAGTAAGCTTAGCATCACTATTCAATGCCATGTATTTGCAGCTAAAGCAAACAAAATCATGGAATGTATAAAAATATAGATAGAATCTATCAGGCTTGTATAGTATTGCCTCTGTAAGAGAACATTAACAACAGAATACACATTTTGGTTACTTTATTAAAAAAAAAAATAGGTGTTTTGCAGAGCAATCAAAGACAGGCAGGCTTACCTCTGTAATGTGATCTATTTTAAAGGTAAGACCTGGAACTAGCGCAACATTACTCCCGCAGTAGGGCTACCCCCGCACTGTAAGGGTTAAATGCCTGTCTTGCTTGACCACTTCAATACTGTGGACTTTTATCCCCTTCTTGCCCAGGTATATTTTCAGCTGTCGCACTTTGAATTACAATTGCATGGTCATGCAGAACTGTACCTATACAACATTTTTATATATTTTTTTTCACACAAATTGAGCTTTCTTTTGCTCTCTTTTAATTACCACTAGGTTTTTTTAATTTTTTGCTAAATAAATGAAAAAAGACCAACAATTTAGAAAAAAACATGCTGTTCTCAGTTTCTGTTATACAATTTTGCAAATATTTTGCAATTGTTCTTCATAAATTTGGATCAATATGTATTCTTCTACATTTCTTTGGTAAAAATAACCCAAATCAGTGTTTATTATGTAGTCTGTGTGAAAGTTAAAGAGTCACAAACTAGGGTATTTTTATCTGAAAATTGATCAATATTGATGTACCCTAAATAATTTCTTGAGGCCCAAAAATGCCAGGAAAGTGCAAATACCCCCAAAATGACCCCTTTTTGGAAACAAGACAATCCAAGGTATTTAGGAAGAGGCATGGTGAGTTTGTTTGAAGTAATTTTTTGCCACAATTTTTTGGGAAAATTAATTTTAAAAAATTCACAATTTTCACAGGTGTAGTTCAGAATTAACATATAACTGATGTGGCAGTGATCAGGGACATTGACATTATGTACAAAAAAACAAAAAAACTTTTTTTTTATTATTCCTTTTTTGTTACTTTTTTGTGATTTTTTTTTAACACACTGTGACCAGAGCAATAATGTTTTTCCATAGTAGTAACACTGTACTACTCTGGGGAAGTGATCAGGAGTGATCAGAAGTTTTTTTTCTTTTTTTACGCATTTTAATTGCTTATACCAGTGAATTTTATTGGTATATGCAACCATTTTTACTGAATGAAACTGATTCATTCAGTGTCTTTTGTTGTGATTAGCTGTAATTGGCCAAAGATAAGGACATGGTACAGATATGCTGGGATTGACCCTGTCTGTACCATGTGATCACTGTGACCAATCACAGCTAGCAACAAACTTGTATACAATGGATGGCGTGAAAGGAAGCCATCCATTGTTTACAATTGTCATGTGATCTGCTGTGATTGGTCACAGAGATCACATGGTACTGGCAGCAGGCCAGTATAGTGTTCAGTTATTAACTGTGTCCAGTGACAAATTGTGACTCTGCACAGCCTCACAGCCACGTGAGAGGTGTGTTCTGGGAGGACATCATATGATGTTCACTCTGAACTAGGGATGAGCCCGATGTTCAAGTAGAACTTAAGTTCGACTCGAACATCGGGTGTTCACCTGTTCACAGAACAGTGAACAATATGCGTGTGTTCGCGGCAAATTTGAAAGCAGCCGGAACACCATTAAAGTCTATAGGACACTAATATGAAAAATCAAAAGTGATAATTTTAAAGGCTTATATGCAAGTTATTGTCATAAAAAGTGTTTGGGGACCTGGGCAGTGATTTTTTTAAATGCTTAAAGTGAAATAATAAAAATAAAATATTCCTTTAAACTTTGTGTCTGGGAGGTGTCTATTGTATGCCTGTAAAGTGGCACATTTTTCCCGTGTTTAGAACCGTACCACAGCAAAATGCCATTTCTTAAGGAAAAATTGTCATTTAAAACAGGTGAAACTGCCCCCCTCTGATGCCACTGGGAAGCCCTTTATAAGAAGTGTCACAGAGAAGACATGTCAGGCGGTGGAAGCCTACCATGGAGGCGGAATGGTTGCTGCTTTTTTTTTCTTGTTCGGTCTATTGGGCGGCATTATTGAAGATGAATGGACATTGCTGGATATTTTTATTTTTTTATTTTTTAATCAAGGACTTGTCCCAAGATGTCTCTTGTCTTTTTTACCATTTTATAATTTTTTTTGTGAAATGGTAGGGGTACAGTGTACACCATTACCAATTCACATGGGGGGCCAGGATCTGGGGGTCCCCTTCTTAAAGGGGGCTTCCAGATTCCGATAAGTCCCCCACCCGCATACCCCCACAACCACCGGGCAAGGGTTGTGGGGATGAGGAGAAGATGTTTTGGGGAGAAGGTGCTTTGGGGTGCTACCCCAAAGCGCCCTCCCCATGTCGAAGGCATGTGGCCTGGTATGGTTCAGGAGGGGGGCGCTCTCTCATCCCCGCCTCTTTTCCTGTGGCCTGCCAGGTTGCATGCTCGGATAAGGATCTGGTATGGGTTTTAGGGGGACCCCACGCCATTTGTTTTTAATTTTAACTCAGGGTTCCCCTTAAATTCAGGTCTGGTATGGATTTTGGGGGGACTCCTACACCATTTTTTTTTATTTGGCACAGGGTTCCCCTTAATTTCCATATCAGACCTGAATGGCCTGGTATGTATTTTAAGAGAGATTCCCCCTCCCCCCAAATTTTTTACATTTTGGTTCGGGGGTTCTCCTATTATTCCCAAAGGGCCCGGTAATGGACTGGGGGGGAACCCATGCTCTTTTTTTCAATGAGTTTTATCTATATTGCCGAGACCCAACAATTCATTACAGTGGCGATCAGTTTTAAATGACAATTTTTTTTAGAAATGTCATTTTGCTGTGGTACTGTTCTAAACACTGTAAAAGTGCGCCACTTTGCATGCATATTATAGACACCCCCCAGGCACAATATTTAAAGGAATATTTCATTTTTTGTTTCACTTTAAGCATTAAAAGAATCACTGCTTCCAAAAAAACTACAGTTTTAAAAAAAATAATTTGCATTGATACATGACTCCTTGGGCAGGACCCAGGTCCCCAAACACTTTTTATGACAATAACTTGCATATAAGCCTTTAAAATTAGCACTTTTGATTTTTCATTTTCGTGTCCCATAGACTTTAACAGTGTTTGCATGTTCTGCCAAATTTTTTGCCTGTTCGCAAGTTCTGGTGCGAACCAAACCGTGGGATGTTTGACTGATCCCTACTCAGAACAATGAAAGCCCTTCCATCATTTTGCTATAGAAACTTTAAATACATTTAACTAATCCCTCACTTATGCAGGCTCCCCCCTCTCTGACTGATCCTTTTGCTTTGGTGTTAAATCCATCTATTTCACTTTGACATCATTACGCACCTTGCAGGACCAGTAATCCTGCATTGCAAGTGAGGATACCAAGGGCATCCACGACCCTGAGCATCAAAGGGAAGAGATGAGTGCCAGCTAGGAGGTGTAGGAGGGTATTGAGGGGTAAGGTAAACAAAACTATATTTTTACCAGTGCCCTTCAAAAATGAACATTTAATCCATGTAGTGTGGGGAAAACCATGGAGTTCAGCTTTAAAGCGGGAGTCCACCGGGACTCCGCGTTTTTTTTTTTTTTAAAAGCCAGCAGCTACAAATACTGCAGCTGCTGACTTTTAAAATAGTGACACTTACCTGTCCAGCGCGCCCGCGATGTCGGCACCCGAAGCCGATCTGTAGATCGTATGTCGGGTGCTGCCGCCGCCATATTGGGTATGGGAATCAGGAAATGGAGCCTTTCGGCTTCATTTCCCGGTTCCCTACTGCGCATGCGCGAATCGCATCGCAAGGGGCGGGCACTTGCGGAAAGGGGCGTAATATACGCCCCTTTCCGCAGAGAGCTATCCTGGAAGTGGGTGCAGAATACCTGTACTGTACAGGTATCTGCACCCCCCTCCCCCCTGAAAGGTGCCAATTGTGGGGAGAGGGTTCCGATGAGCGGAGGTCCACTTTAGGGTGGACCTCCGCTTTAAATGATATGTTTAGATAGTACTAATTTATTTTAGCTAATGGTAGTTGTAATGTATGCATAATCTAGCCTATATTGTGGAATGTCCATGATCCTGGATGGCAGGAGCAGACCAACTGCTTCTTATTTTTTTTCTGAATCATTCCTATGTAAGCATGAAAACATAAATTGTTTTTTAACATTCAATTGTATCTGAAAGTTTGTATTACATCAATGCTTATTAAAATAATGACATTAAGTTTGATCTGACTCATGCATCTGTGTGTTCTGATAGCCATTGGGACTTAAAGACCTAAAGGAGGAGTTTGGGGGTGTAAAAAAACAAAAACAAACATACTCACATCTATACTGCAGATTGGTGTGAAGCTGCAGGTGTCCCACGTCAGCCTCGAGACTGAAAACTGAACAATCACATGACTTCCAATGTCTCAATTCTCGATCTTCTCAAAGCGGAGAGCAGTCCACACTGGAGCACTGGGCTGGGTAGGGCAAAGCTGGGTGCTGAGAGCCAGAGATAGCTATCAATCAAACAGCTGGGTAGATTCCGACAGTATGGCCAGGATCCCTCCAGGGCCTGGAGTGACTCTGTGCCAGCTTGCAGTGGGCTTTAGCTGGCTGTCAGTTGATTTTGGCTACAGCAGTGCAAAGTAAGCATACTTTTGTGAGCCAGGAGAGAAATATGGGCAAAAAGCAGAAACCTTGTGGTGCCTTACATTAAAAGTTAAAAATTACAGGTTTGGGGTAATAAATAGTTATTAAATAGTTAAAACTTTGTTTTAGACCGTATATAATATAAGCTACACCACTCCCATTCCACCACATCTCAAAGGTGCTCTATTGTATTGAGATCTGGTGACTGTGGAGGCCAATGGAGTACAGTGAACTCATTGTTATGTTCAAGAAATTTGTTTGAGATGATTTGAGCTTAGTGACATTGTGCATTATCCTGCTGGAAGTATCCTGCTGGTATCCTGCTGGAAGTAGCCATCAGAAAATGGGTACACTGTAGTCATAAAGGGATAGACATGGTCAGCACCAATACTCAGGTAGTCCGTGGCATTTAAACAATGCTCAATTGGTACTAAGGGGCTCAAAGTGTGCCAAGAAAATATCCCCCACACCATCCCACCACCAGCCTTAACCATTGATACAAGGCAGGATGGATCCATGCTTTCATGTTGTTTATGCCAAATTCTGACCCTACCATCTGAATGTCGCAGCTTAATTCGAGACTCATCAGACCAGGCAAAGCTTTTCCAATTTTCTCTTGTCCTATTTTGGTGAGCCTGTGCAAATTGTAGCCTCAGTTTCCTGTTTTTAGCTGACAGGAGTGGCACCCGGTGTGGTCTTCTTCTGCTGTAGCCCATCTGTATCAAGGTTCGATGTATTGTGCATTCAGAGATGGTATTCTACATACCTGCTTAACGAGTGATTAACTGAGTTGCAGTTACCTTTAAATCATCTCGAACCAGTCTGCCCATTCTCTACTGACCTCTGACATCAACAAGGCATTTTCATCCACACAACTGTCGTTCACCTGATATTTTCTCTTTTTCAGACAATGCTCTGTAAATCCTAGAGATGGTTGTGAATGAAAACCCCAGTAGATCAGCAGTTTTCAAAATATTTAGACCAGCCCATCTGACACAAACAACCATGCCACATTCAAAGTCACTTAAATCCCCTTTCTTCCCCATTCTGATCCTCGGTTTGAACTTCAGCAAGTCATCTTCACCACGTTTAGATGTCTAAATACATTGAGTTGCTGCCATGTGATTAGCTGATTAGCAATTTGTGTTACCAAGTAATTGAACAGGTGTAATCTAACAAAGTGGCTGGTCAGTGTATATATATATATATATATATATATATATATATATATATATATATATATATATATATATATATATATATACATTATCTCAAAAGTAGTGAGTGTACAGCTTGTATAACAGTGTAAAGTTGCTGCCCCCTCAACCCCTCAAAATAACTCAACACATAGTCATTAATGTCTAAACAACTCACAAAAGTGAGTACACCCTTAGATGAAAATGTCCAAATTGGGCCCAAAGTGTCAATATTTTGTGTGTCCGCCATTATTTTATGGTGTCCACCATTATTTTCCAGCACTGCCTTAACCCTCTTGGGCAGGGAGTTCACCAGAGCTTCACATATTACCACTGGAGTCCTCTTTCACTCCTTCATGATGACATCACTGAGCTGGTGGATGTTAGAGACCATCCGCTCCTCCACCTTTTATTTGAGAATAGCCCCACAGATGCTCAATAGGGTTTAGGTCTGGAGATATGCTTAGCCAGTCCATCACCAGCTTCTTTAGCAAGGCAGTGGTCGTCTGGTTGATGTGTTTGTAGTCATTATCATGTTGGAATACTGCCCTGCGGCCCTGTCTCCGAAGGGAGGGGATCATGCTGTGCTTCAGTATATCACAGTACATATTGGCATTCATGGTTCCCTTAATGAACTGTAGCTCCCTCATGCAGCCCTAGACCATGACACTCCCAAAATGATGCTTGACTGTAGTCAAGACACACTTGTCTTTGTACTCCTCACCTGTTTTGCCACTACACACGCTTGACACCATCTGAACCAAATACATTTATCTTGGTCTCATCAGACCACAGGGCATGGTTCCAGTAATTCATGTCCTTAGTCTGCTTGTCTTCAGCAAACTATGGGCTTTCTTGTGCATCATCTTTAGAAGAGGCTTTGTTCAATTTGATCCAGTGTGCAGAGGCTTCGTTCAATTTGATCCAGTGTGCAGCATATGGTCTGAGCACTGACAGACTTATACATCTATTAACCAAAAACAACTTCTGGATATGACGCATGTGTACTCAACTTCTTTGGTCAACCATGGCGAGGCCTGTTCTGAATGGAACATGTCCTGTTAAACAGCTGTATGGTCTTGGCCACTGTGCTGCAGCTCAGTTTCAGGGTCTTGGCAATCTTCTTGTAGCCTAGGCCAGTGATGATGTACCTTGGCACCCCAAATGTTTTGGAAGTACATTTCCCATGATGCTCGTGCACTCTGCAGTGTAGTGGAGCATCATGGGAAATGTATTTCCAAAACATCTGGAGTGCCAAGGTTCCCCATCGCTGGTCTAGGCTATCTTTATGTAGAGCAACAATTCTTTTTTCATATTCTCAGAGAGTTCTTTGCCATGAGGTGCCAAGTTGAACTTACAGTGACCAGTATAAGACAGTGAGAGCGCCAAATTTAACACACCTGCTCCCCATTCACACCTGAGACCACAAGTCACATGACACCGGGGAGGGAAAATGGCTAATTGGGCCCAATTATATATATATATATATATATATATATATATATATATATATATATATATATATATATATAGTTACTGTATACATTTATATTTTATTTATTCCAGGTACAAAATTATTTTGTATCATGTGTTATGATAAAGGTTTTATTTTTGCGATTTTCCCTTATACCTTTCTGGTCTCGTGTTTTTGTTAAAATGATCTTTTTCTCTTTAACAAACACTCATTCAAGTCAACAATGGCAATGACCATAACAACTCCCATGCTCTGAAGACATCACGTTCGAGGCAGTATTTCTCTCTGCTAATGTAATAATTAAATATTAGAATTTCAGTGCTTGTGTAAACCTGGCATGTCTATTTTTTGTGTTTACATACACTGAAAACAGGCTCATTATGATCCTTTAAAGTGGTATTAAACCCAAATTAAAAAATGTATTATAGTGCAGCTTACTAACCACTACGTGAAAGAATTGGTAAGAAGCAATATAATAAACATTTGATTTTGGGTTTACTATCACTTTATGTGTATTTCTAATTGATCAAATCATTAACCACTTCAGCCCCGGAAGGATTTATTCCCTTTTCTGACCAGAGTTCTTTTTGCGATACAGCACTGCGTCGCTTTAACTGATAATTGCGCAGTCATGCGACGTTGCACCCAAACAAAATTGATGTCCCTTTTTCCCACAAATAGAGCTTTACTTTGGTAGAATTTGATCACCTCTAGGGTTTTTATTTTTTGCGTTTTTTGAAAAAAAAGCAATATTTTTTCCTTTTTGCTATAATAAATATCCCCAAAAATATATAAAAATAATTTTTTTCTCACTTTAGGCCGATATTCTTCTACATATTTTTGGTAAAAAAAATTGCAATAAGTATATATTGATTGGTTTGCGCAAAAGTTATACTAGAGGATAGATTTATAGCATTTTTATTATTATTTTTTTATTAGTAATGACTGCGATTTGTGATTTTTATTGTGACATTCTGGCGGAAACATCGGACACTTTTGACACCGTTTTTGGGTGATCAGGGCTATAAAAATGCACTGATTACTGTGTAAATGACAATGGCAGGGAAGGGGTTAAACACTAGGGGTCAATCAAGTGATTAAGTGTGTCCTAGGGAGGTGTTCTAACTGTGGGGGGGATGGGCTTCCACTGACATGATTGCGATCACTGCACCCAATGACAGGGAGCAGTAAGGCAGAAAGGGGAAATTCCTTGTTTACAATCGCGGGGCCCCTCGGCGGACATCAAGTCTGCGGGACCCATGGGCATGGTCATGGAGCACGCGGCAGACGTCCACGCACCCACAATGACGTGATTTAAAGGATATGTACATTGTCGTGTGCTGGTCGGTTGTGATTAAAATAGCACAATTCTTTAAGTGGTTGTAAAGGCTCAAGGTTTTTTTTTACTATCATGCATTCTATGCATGAAGGTATAAAACCTTCCATATGCAGCAGGCCCTCCTAGTACTTACCTACTTACTTAGCCCCATCTCGATCCAGTGATGTGCACAAGAGCAGTAGTTCTTCTTCCTTCTCATTGGCTGAGACAGCAATGGGAGCTGTTGGCTCCCGCTACTATCAATCACAGCCAGAGAGTGGGGGCAGGATCAAGCTGTGCTCCATGTGTGAATGGACACACAGAGCAACAGGAGTTCTCCAAACTTGTATGAGAAAGGAAGAGGAAGGGGAAGGGGAAAGGAAATAAAGTAGGACTTTAAATAAAATGCAGGAAACCATATGTCTCCATCCCTATTGAAATATAAAAGTTCTCCAAACTATCTAAACAAAGGGCTAGTCCTTCAGAATTTAGCTAGACTCTAGACAGTGGGAGTAGAAAATGCTTCAAAAATGGCTTTCTCTCAGTGCAAAAAAAATAATGCCCAAGGTTTGGTAGTCAGTAGAAAAACATACTTCAAGAAAAGTGGGCATCGCAAAAGTTTGGACATGAACCCCATTGAAATCTATGGAAACTGAATTTGAACAATCAAAAGTTCCCATCTTAAAGGCTAATATACAAGTTATTGGCCATAAAAAGGGTATGGGGGCCCGGGCACTGCCCTGGGGGACAAATACCAATGCAATTTTTTTTTAAGTTATTTTAATGATGCTTAAAGTGAAACAATAAAAATGTAAAATTATTTTAAATATAGTGCCTGGGGGGGGGGGGGGGGGGGGTCTCCTTAGTATGTCTGTACATTGGTGCAGCTGTACCATGTATATTACCTGCTGCAGCAAAAATTAACATTTATAAAGAAAAAAATAATAATTTAAATTACTGGCAATACAATACCATTGCTGGCAATACCTGGGAGTCCTAGTAGATGACAGGCTCAGCAATGGCACGCAATGCCAAGCTGCTGCAAGCAAAGCCAACAGAATATTGGCATGTATTAAAAAGGGGATTAACGCCAGAGATAAAGTGATAATTCTCCCACTCTACAAGACTCTGGTCCGGCCGCACTTTGGAGTATGCCATCCAGTTCTGGGCACCAGTCCTCAGGAAGGATGTGCTGGAACTGGAGAGAGACCAGGGAAGGGCAACAAAGCTAATAAAGGGTGTGGAGGACATTAGTTATAAGGAAAGATTATAAGCAGTGAACCTTTTCTCTCTGGAGATGAGACGCTTGAGAGGAGATATGATTTCAATGTACAAATACCGTACTGGTGACCCCACCAGTAGGCATAAAACTTTTCTGCGAAAGGGAATTTAAAAAGACACAAGGCCATTCACTAAAATTAGAAGAGAAGCGGTTTAATCTTAAACTGCATAGAGGGTCCTTTACTGTAAGAGCAGTAAGGATGTGGAATTCTCTTCCACAAACAGTAGTTTCAGCAGGGAGCATAGATAATTTCAAAAAACTATTAGAAAGGCACCTAAGTGACCATAGCATACAGGGAGATACAAAGTAATATTGACATAAAAGCACACACGCAGGTTGGACTTTTTTCAACCTCACCAACTATGTAACCAATGTAACTAATACAAAAATGTAAAAAAAAAAAAAAAAGGTGTGGAGTCCCCCCCAAAATCCATACCAGACACTTATCCAAGCATGCAGCCTGGCAGGTAAGGTAAGGGGAACGAGGGCCCCCCTGAACCATACCAGGACACATGCCCTCAACATGGGGGGCTGCTTTGGGGCAGGGGGAGCTCTGCCCCCTCCCCCCGGAGCACCTTTTTTTTAAATATTTTGCAGTGGGGCTCCTATTAAAATCCATACCAGACCCAAAGGGATTGAGGGATCCCCCACGCCATTTTTTCACATATTTTAAATGCTGACAATGTTTTTTTAATGGGCTTTCCCGCTGACAGCTGATGACTTATCGGTTGTTCTTAATAACCAGCTATTCACTATACTTAGAATGCACTGTGCAGTGGACGGTGCATTGTGGGGTGCTCGATGGACGAATATTCTACCGAGTGCCCTGCAAATTCGGGTGTTTGGGTGTTCACGGGGAACAGGCAATGTTCGGGCCGAACTTTTGCTCGGCCTTAATCGTTCACCCAACACTACAATATAATTATTACACACTTGTCGACCGCAATACAATATATATACGCTGTAAGTGGTTTACCGGGATTATGGCTGAAGATATCAGCCATAACCCCCCGGTATTGTTTTTTTCAGCCGGCAGTTGGCTTTCTCTTAAAGGCGTTCAAAGCGGCTCATTGGCCGCTGGAGTGCTTTCAGAAGCGCCACTCGCCAGTGTTTCTCGGGATTACCGTTTCCGCCAGCTTGCCTGAGGAATGATCTGACAGTGCCGCTGGCTGGTCACAGAGGCAATCTATGGCCTTGGAGGACCGGAGTAACTTCATTATGTCACTTCCGGTCCAGGGTAGAACATTTTTTTTTTTGATATTTGCTTTCAAAGGTCTATTTGACCCCAAGATCTGTTCATAAAGAGGACCTGCCATCCTTATTTCTATTAACCACTTAAGGACCAGGCTTCTTTTTCAGACTCAGTGTTTACATGTTTAAAACTGTTTTTTTTTGCTAGAAAATTACTTAGAACCCCCAAACATTATATATTGTTTTTTTCTAACAAACTAGAGAATAAAATGGCGGTTATTGCAATACTTTGTTTCACACCGTATTTGCGCAGTGGTCTTACGAGCGCACTTTTTGGGGAAAAATTCACTTTTTTGAATAAAAAAATAAAACAAACAATAAAATTAGCACTTTTTTTTATATTGTGAAAGATAATGTTACGCCGAGTAAATTGATACTCAACATGTATCGCTTCAAAATTGCGCCCGCTCATGGAATGGCGTCAAACTTTTACCCTCAAAAATCTCCATAAGCGCCATTTAAAAAATTCTGCAGGTTGCATGTTTTGCGTTACAGAGGAGGTCTATGGCTAGAATTATTGTTCTCACTGTACCGATCGTGGCGATACCTTACATGTGTGGTTTGACTACCGTTTTCATATGCAGGCGCTACTCACGTATGCTTTCGCTTCTGCGCACGAGCTCGTTGGGACAGGGTGTTTTAAAAATGTATTTATTTTTCCTTATTTATTTTACTTGATTTTATTTATTTCTACACTGTTTTTAAAAAAAATTGATCACTTTTATTCCTATTACAAGGAATGTAAACATCCCTTGTAATAGAAAAAAGCATGACAGGTCCTCTTAAATATGAGATCTGGCGTCAAAAAGTCCGCAGATCTCATATTTGGACTTAAATGCAATAAAAAATAAAAAATAAAATGTAATTTGAAAAAATGGCATTGAAAAAATGTTCCTTTAAGAGGTATGGGCAGAAGTGACTTTTTGACGTCGCTTTCGCCCTCCTATGGTATAGAGATGAGTGGGGGCCATCTTAGCCTCACTTGTCTCCATACCCAGCAACATGAAGGACCCAATCGCCTCCGCCACTACCGACGGCTCCGGTAAGCAGCGGAGGGCACAGGAGAGCAGCCGGAGGGGGGGGTGGCCCCCTCTCCTGCCACTTATAAGGGTGATCTCACGGCAAACCCACCGCGGAGACCACCAGGCGATTCAGTTCGCATTGTGCACTATACAAGTATTATCGTAAACAGGACCGCCTCCTGTAAAGATGGGTATCTCGGGTTGTGGCAGCAGCTGCTGCCGTTACCAAGGTATCCCTCTTCAAAGTACCGACGTATATGTACAGGAGGCAGTCCTTAAGTAGTTAAAATGGATGTTTATACATACATAACATACATGTACATAACGCACGCACACATATATGTAAACGTGTTTGCACCACACATGTGAGCTATCACCATGGACATTACAGTGAAAGCAATAATTCTAGCACTAGACCTCCTCTGTAACTCTAAACAGGTAACCTGTAAAGACATTTAAAATGTCCCCTATGGAGATTTTTAAGTACCATAGTTTTTCACTATTACACGAGCGTGCACAATTTTAAAACGTGACATGTTAGGTATCTATTTACTTGGTGTAACATCATCTTTCATAGCATACAAAAAATTGAGATAAATATTGTGTTTTGTTTTGTATTTTAATTCATTAAAAATGTATTTTTCCCAAAAAATTATGTTTGAAAAACAGCTGCGCAAATACTATGAGACATTAAAAAAAATAATTTTATTCCCTAGGGTCTTTGCTTAAAAATATATATAATGTTTGGGGGTTATAAGTAATTTTCTAGCAAAAAATACTGATTTAAGCTTGAAACAAAAAGTGGCAGAAAAGGCTTGGTCTTCAAGCGGTTATTATCTTATAATCTTATAATCTTATATACCGGTTGCAATCCAGGAATCCACTGGGAACTGAAGCAAACTGTCACCTTTGTTTTAGAAGAACTTTTTATTGGAGCTTTATTGTCTTTTGCCGTTAGACTTTTTATTATAACTTTTGTACCGCATGCTTCCATTTAGCGATTTTAGAAATGCATAAGGACTGTAAATATATTTATATCATGGCACTTTAAATAGCACGCAGCACTTTTTCACTAAGATATTGTCATTCCAGCACTTTTTTAAGCACTGTGCACTTTGCAATGAATGTTTTGCACTAAAGTACATTTTGCACTAAGTATATTAGAATTTTCATACGTGTAGTAGGGCTTTCATAATACCCCTGCGCATATTGTCAGCGATTCATATTTGCAGAATATCTGTTGTGCGTTTTTTCCACACATTATTGGTTTCTTTATACTTATATTGGTTTATCATCTGTTATTAGAATCTTTTCATAATTTCATGAGAGACATTATCACGTAGACATTTTTATGTCACACTTTCTATTCTCCCACACATTTACACAGATTCTTGTAAATATAATATGTTCTGAATAGCAGGTGCCTGCAGCAAGTACAATTAATCAATAGCAGGTGTGCGCCGTTACTACCACCTTTGATATATACTCACGTTATTCACCTTTTGGGTGAATTTAAATGGTAGTGGCAGCCCCCTTTTTCTTGCCACTAGGGTTTTATTTTTATTTTTATTTTTATTCTTATTTTTTGTAGTTTGGGTTGTTCACCTCCAGGTGTAGTTTTATTAATAATCTAGGGTCCATAGCGCACCTTTACCCCTTCTTCCTTTTTTATCAAATGTATTGCGCTTACACTATCAATATTCTAATTATAAGATAATAATATGGTTTGATATAGTATATATTGTATGTACAATTGCGCTTTGGAATTTTAAAGAGACAGCGTGCTCACGTTTCTTGAAGTAATTGTTTTACATCTAGTATCTAGGTTGTGTAGTGGATGCTGCAGTCTTTATTTATATTCTGTTTTTGCTAGTGCAAGGAAATAATTTGGTTTGTTTTTACTATAGAGGAAAAAAATGACATAGATCCTGTGGTTAGTAGGAGGTATAATGTGCCATCATTTGTATCAGTGGTAGGAATTGTGCCCCATTGCTGGTTTCATTGGGAAGAAATATTGCCCCATCACTGATGTGAGTGGGAGGAATAGCATCCCACTGATATCAGTAGGAGAAATAATGACCCATCATTGGTAGCAATGGGAGGAATAATTCCTTGTGCTCCAAGTGTATAAAAGCAAGCAAAGAACTGTGTCAGATCTGCACGTATTTGGGGATGGTGGAGATGTTAGGGAGATTCCCCTGCTCTATTTCTCCTGTTTATTATTATCATTTAAAGTGAAAGCAAAAGAAAATCCCAAATTTTTAGTTGTCCCCAGAATAGCAATAGAGTGCAAATTTTTCCAGGGGGACACTGGTTCTGGTGACCTGGGGGGCCCAAAGGGATTCCTTTAATTTGTAGCGATTTCCACTCACTTCCTGCTTTGGTTGTGGGACAGGAAGTGAAATCTCTCCAATGAGAAACACATAAATAAAAAAATAAAAATAAAATAAAAATCTTACAGGGGTTATAACCCACCCATACTTTACTTTGCTTTACTTTAGAGAAAATAGACTCTGCACCTTGCAAGTTTCTCGAGGGCTTAGTAAATGATGTAAAGCTTCACTTTCCTGAGAATACCCAATCACATGCAAGGAAAAAACAGCATTTTTGCTTGCACATGATTGGATGATAATCAGCAGCGCTCCCCCCTCATTTACTAAGCTCTGGAGCAACTTCACCTCCAAAGTGCTCAGTCTATGGGGTTGATTTACTAAAGCTGGAGAGTGCAAAATCTGGTGCAGCTCTCCAGAGAAGCCAATCAACTTCCAGGTTTTGTTATCAAAGCTTAACTGAACAAGCTGAAGTTAGAAGCTGATTGGCTACCATGCACAGATGCATCGGATTGTGTACCTTCCAGTTTTAGTAAATCATCCCCTATGTGTCTTTAGTAAATCCACCCCATCAATTTTATTAAATGCACCCCATTACATGTAGTAAAATCTATCTATTTTCTCTTGTAATTTTTCCAGATTTTTAGAGACTTTTTTTGTGTATATACAAGCATATAAATCACTTGCTGCAAAAAACTCCCAATCACTTCAAACATAATACATTGTACAAGCATATCACAATGGCCGAAATCATAATGGTCAAACATATGTCATATGTAGTGGGGATATTTTACTTTTTTACAATTACTTTTAGAGATATCTTCCCACTGACAAGTTCCCATTGACATCACTGATCTTTTTAGCTATAAATCAGGGGGTAATTCTTCCCTATGACCACCAGTGTAAGGAGCATTCTCCCCACTGACCATCACACTAATGTATCATGAGTTGTAGATTTTAGCAGGGGTTTCCTGACACTGGAAAGTTATTTCAAGGGTGTATCCTATGTGTTGAAAACATTTAGAAAGGCTGCTTGAAAGTGTAACTAAAGGCAAAACATTATTTTTAATTTTTGATAGAGTAATGGGGGGGGTAAGAACCCCCATTTTTTTTGTTGCCATCTGTGTCCCATTGGGAAAATGTACCTTAATTTCCTATCCCATTGCAAACACAATAAGTGGAAGTAAATCCCTGCAAGATAATCCCTTGGGGTCCCCCTGGTCACCAGAACTAGTGTCCCCATTGGAAAATTTCCCCTCCATTACTTTTCTGGGGACAACCCAAACTTTGGGATTTTCTTTAAATTTCACAGGAAAATTAGAGAGAGTTAATCCCCCTAATGGGGACAGAAAGCAATAAAACCTAATATGTGTTCTAATACCTCTCCACCCTATCCTAAACTAAAAAAAAAAAAAGTATGTTTTTCCTTTAGTTAAACTTTAAGTAAATATAAAATATCTTTATAAATGTCAAATATTGAATGAAAATAGTACCAAAAATCACATACGTGTATAAATACCCTTCTTCCACCAATAAACAAAGACAACATTTTAGAAGAAAAGTATTTATATACAGTATGTGTGTGATTTTTTTAAATTCTATTTTCTTTTCAAACATTTTTGTTGAAATTTAGATAAGAACATAGTCATTGTAAATACAGTAATATCAGTCAAATTCGTACATAGATTAACAAGCAACTGCAATAAACAAGGAAATATCGGTATATCATCTATTGCTCTTACCATCTTAGGCTACTACTGTATGTTATGTTGTAGATTGCTTGTTTAGGATGTGTATCAAATAGAAGTGTACAGGATGTTGTAGTCTTCAAATGATAGGCAACTAATTGTAAGACGGGTAGGTGTCTAGAGTGTCCTTTGAGTAATAAATGGGGATTGTATGGAGCACTTATCACTAGTATGCGCAGTGAAAAGTGCGAGGGTTCTAGATGTATAGGTTTGTGCAGCCTGTGGCTGCGAAGACTCAAGTCAGGTTGGCCATAACTGCCGGAGGGGTTCCGAAGGTTGTGCCCTTGTGACCATCAAAGCCCTTATCAGGTCCTTTTATCCCTACCCATCCACCCCTACTGGGAACTCGCTGTGGATGTAGGAATTCTGCCTTGTATATTTATGGAGGCTTAGGAGAGTGGTCACTGGTTAACTTAAATTCTATTTTCATTCAATATTTGACATTTATAAAGATATTTTGTATTTACATAATTTAACTTAGTTGTTTCTGATATGCCACGTGTCCTGTGAAAGCAGCTTCCCTTTGACTGGTATTCTAGTCACCTTTTTTCTTTTGTGAATAATACATACTGTATGCTTGCAGGGACCGCGTGGACTTAGTGAGTTGGCATATTTCTACGGTTATTAGCAATACAAATTGACAGGGGTTCTAATTCTCCTCCACTGTATCCATAGGATGAGATGAAATACTGCATGGTTTTGTGAGAAAAATACCGCATGTGATATTTTAGAAGGTTTTTTTTTTTTGTAAATGCTGAAAAACACTTTGAAAAACACTAAGCTGTACTTTATCACATTTCTTAAAGCAATATATATATATATATATATATATATGTACATATACATATATATATATATATATATATATATATATATATATATATATATATATATATATATATATATATATATAGTATCTACTGCAAATGCTACAATTTGTTTGATAATAAGAATTCTGGCAGCAAATTTCACAGTGTGCACATTTCACTTTAAAACATCTGGACTTTCTAGAAATCATTACATTATCTAAAGATGATGCTGTAGTATGTATATTTAAAAAAATCATTAGAGGTGCACAGTTATTCTACAAGACATCATTATTGTCAGAATACGGAATAAACTCACCAGGAGGTTTTAACAAAAGAGTATTTACATAGGAAGAAAATATCTGAATGATTTTCTGTCACTGCAGTCTTCAAAAGAAGAATTTTCAACACAAGGATCATTTTATTTATGACGTGAGAGAGCAAATTAGCAAAAACAGAAATAGAGTGGATGTTTATTTTGATAATTGTTACACATTATTTTATCATTAAACCCAATCTGTAACTACAGGCCTGCTGTAATAAATGTAATAAGGAGAACTTTGAAAGCAGCAGTAATATCTTAGAAAATATAATGTGAATATGTAACTAGGTACCTAATACATATAATATATTATTTCTTTAAAACTGCACCAAGATTTCAGTATGAATTAGCTTATCAAGTGCTAAAAATAATAAAAAATCACACATTCATCTTGCCTTGACCAAATTGTTGCATTATGGGTATTTTTGTCAACTATGCTCTCAAAAATAATAAAGGATGTGCAAGAATAGTAGATAGACAGATTAGGTACTTTTTCTTCTTTTGCTATAGTGTTTTTTCAAACAAGTTTTAATTTTTGTTGCAGGATTGAATTTCAAATGATAAAATATATGAGTTTAAACATATTTTTAATTTCAGAATTCAAATTAACAATATTATTAAGATCATATACTGAACAAAATTAATAATTTTTTACTCAAACACTTTTTTTTTTTATATTGCTAAATCATTAAGGTAAACATATATATATTTTTCTTTTAAATGAAGTGATTACAAATAAGTACTTATTATATATAAAATGTATAATACCTTATTATTAACTTTCTGAAATGTTGGCTTAGTTTAATAAAATCATTAGTTGCAAACAAATAAGATGATATAGTAAAAATTGTATAAAATGAACAGTCTCCAAACATCGAAATATTTTATCAAAGCAGGTTAAAAAAAAAACTAAAAAACATCAGGAGACACCAAAACCAACATATTTTATGGGCATTTGTATCTCAGTATGACGTCATGCTTTCTATATTTTGCATAACATGTTTCCATATTTATTGTGGGGGCTATATTTTAGGACTACATTGTTCCTGGCTTATTTGAATATTAGCACACTTTGTTAGAGGATCCTCAAATTCTGGCATTAACCATGTTAGGTCTTTATCATATAAACATATTTTTATATGCACACCCACCTTTGGCATGTACAGTTTGCCAAGAGTGTAATTAAAAATGAATGTATATTACATGAGATATACAGCAGTTCCTCTACCCTCAATTTCCATGGTTGTGTAAAGAAATTACTGATCAAGAGAACAACCACTAAAAAGTTAACACAATTGATGGATTTAAAGAGGGCAGAGTTTTTATGCCTAGTGAAAGAGATACAGTTACAATGTTTATACATCAATTTATACAACAATTTTCATGTAATTTCTTAAATTTTTATCATTATTTAAGCCTATTAAACAGGGCCATCTTTAACGCAGAGAAAACGGGGAACCTGCCCAGGGCCTATTCTTTGTTGGGGGGCCCAAAGCATTGAGCCCCCTCTACCCACGAAATGGGGCCCCGATGACAGCTTTTTAGAGCGCACAGAGGACACAGGAGGCTGTATTCTCGAGCTAGCCAGTAGAGAGAGGGTGGGGTCTGGAGCTCCACTGATGCTCTGACCCTGCTTCATGCAGCCTGTATGCTTGGGACAGAGCAGCTGTAGTGAGAGTAATGATCGAAGTGGGAGCGTCTGTGGCGCTCCTGGCTCCACCCCTCTATACTGACTGGGGAATACAGAGGTTTGGGGGTTGGGGCCAGGAGCTCCACTGATGCTCTAACTCTGCCCCATGCCTGTATACTCAGGGGGAAGCAGTTGTAGTTGAGAGTAGAGAGTGGAAGCCCACCCCCAGGCCTCTGGCTGTATGCAGGTTGCTCGGATGGCCAGGTATGTCCTTACACCCATAAAATGCCTCACTGCTGAAACTCTGAGCTGTGTTATTCAACTGTAAAGCTTTGCATTACTGAAAGTTCTCTGACCATCTCCTGTATAATGTCTGTAGTCGCAGATTGTCTCCTGTATAATGTCCGCAGTCTCCCATAGTCTCCTGTAGCATATCCGCAGTCTCTGATACTCACCTGTAGAATGTCCGCAGTCTCTGATTGTCTCCTGTAGTATGTCCGCAGTCTCTTATTGTCACCTGCAGTATGTCCGCAGTCTCTGATTGTCTCCTGTAGCATGTCCACAGTCTCTGATTGTCACCTGCAGTATGTCCGCAGTCTCTGATTGTCTACTGTAGCATGTCTACAGTCTATGATTGTCTCCTGTAGCATGTCCGCAGTCTCTGACGCTCTTCTGCAGTATATTTGCAGTCTCTGACCCTCTCTTGTAGTATGTGTATTAATGTGCTGCTTTACTTGCTCAATTATTTGAAATTGCTCCAGTGCTCAGGGAGTGGTAATGATGTGCATTAACCTGTAGAAACCAATAAGTGAGCACTAACAATGTGCAGTAGCTTCTAGCAACCAATCGGCAAGTAGAAATTATGTGTGGTAACCTTTAGCAACCAGCCAGTGAGCAGTAAGGAAAGGAACCTCTGGCAACCAATTGCAATCGCTGTGTGATCTGCTGCAGTAAACTGATTTTGAGTCCACCTGCTATTTTTTGTATGCCTCAGAACGGAAGGGCCTATTTGTTTGCCCAGGGCCCAATCAATATAAAAAATGGGCCTGCTATTAATCATTCTTGTCATAGTCCTAAATCTATAAAATAGGTCAAGCTAATTATTTACCTTTACTAATTTTACCTAAGCCTGACTATTGGCTCTGAAAGTTAAAATTAGAAGTCATATGGTCCCATGTCACATTCAGTACCCTCTCCATTGCTTGACCTCATGCTGATAGTAAACTGTTATTTGAAAGGGGTTAGATACCTTAAAGGGTAAGTTCACCTTTACATTTTAATGGAAGCAACTGTCAGACCTTTTGTGACTATTAATTCTCAGAATAAAAAAAAATTCACAAATGCATGTCTGCAGAAACCCACAAATACCCATGCCCATTATCCCTAAATTTGGACACACACTCTACAACTTTTTTTGTTAGATTCCCTTTAGATTTGCCTTCAACTATGTAGTGCAAGGGCCTGCCTGATTGCATGCAAATTGAAAGTGTTTAGGTTTGACCTAATATTATATGGTTTTGGTACATCTAAAGGAAAAAATCTAAAGAAAGTATAGTGTGTATCCAGCTTAACAGTTTTGCAATCTGGATGTCTAAAGCCGCGTACACACGGGAGGACTGTGGCCAACTTAGTCCGTCGAAACACATTTCAGCGGACAGTCCGCTCGTGTGTGGGCTTCAGCGGACTTTTTCAGCGTGCAGTCTGGCGGACTAAGTATTTCGGAATTTCCGTAATATTGTCCGTCAGACTTTGGTTTCAGCGGACAATCCGCTCGTGAGTAGGCTAGTTCGACGGACTAAGTATGGTGCATGGTCAGAAAGGATTTACACGGCGAAAGGTTGCATTGCTGTGTATTGGACTTCCTATTTCTAGTCCCGTCGTACGTGCTGTACACGTCATCGCGCAAACTTTCGACGGACTGTTTTGCATCCGTGTGTGGTCAAGTCCGTTCATTCGAAAGTAGGACGGACTGTCCGTCGGATTGTCTGACGGACTAAGTTGGCCATACAGTCCGCCCGTGTGTACGCGGCTTTACTCAGGTATATACTGTGGGATTGATTTAACAAAGGCAAATAGACAGTGCACTTTGCAAGTGCAGTTGCTCCAGAGCTTAGTAAATAAGCAGAAGCTTTGCTGACTTCCATCATCTAATCAAGTGCAAGCAAAATGCTGTTTTTTGTTTTTTTCCTTGCATGTAATTGGGTATTCTTTGCAAAGTAAAGCTTTACTTCATTTACTAAGCTCTGGAGTAAATGCAAAATTCACTCTAAAATTCATCTATTTGCCGTCAGTAAATCAACCCCTGTGTTCACACTGAGAACAAAACAACATGGTTTTAGGCTGATATAAACCTAATGACATCCATTTTTCTAAAGCACTACAGTCAGTTTCTAATGCATTTCATCGTTATTATGTCCATGTAACACTAGAAGCTTTCTGATAGGAAAGGGGAGCAAATGGAATACCTCACCTATGTGCTACGGCTTCTTCATTGTCCAGTCACAGAATGGGGTAGATCTAAGACCAGGCTGCATTATTCAACTAAAAAAGATAAAAAGAAGAGGATGCCCCAGCCTTGTGCATTATCATAAGATAATTTATTAATAAAAACTATTTAAAAAAATACTCACAAATGTGGAAAATGATTGCTTGTAAAAGCAACCTGTTGTTTGTGGCAATCAGTCCTGGAACCAACAGTCTCCAGAGAGCAAGGGGAAGACATCAGGACCACTGCTCTCTGATGCGTTTCAAAGGCGTTCCTTCTTCCTCAGAGCCTGCTGTCAGTGTTGGTCCCCCTCAATGTTTGGTGTATCTCTGCCTCCCTCCCCATGTCTCCACTGACACTTACAGATCCCGAGATAGGACAAATCTCCTCACAGAAGAAAGACTTCCTCCAGCCCCTCCCCCTTCACTCTATCGGGTCAGTTGACTTTCTTTCCTAGTTTCTGCCACCGTGTGGCCACAATCCATCTGCATTATTCAATTGCAGTGTTAGTCTGCTTGACCTCAAAGGGAGGGCAGAACCTGGCTTTGCTGTGTAGCATTGAGGGTAACAGATCACAGGAATGATTAAAGAGATTGGGTTAAGAAGGGGATGCCTGTTTTAAGGCCCTGCTTCCCTTGTGGGATTGTGGCGATTAAAAGTTTCCAGTCCCCCATTGAGTCAAGTACAGGGGGGACTTATGATAGGTTAGGGAGGTCAGGTGGTTAGGAAGCCTTCTGGATGGCAAAGAGTCAGCTGTGATAGGTCAAGAGAGGTCTTATGACCCTTTGGAAGCTTCCAGAAGCAGACTGAGCCCCTATTTAAAGGGGTAGCAGAAGAGAGATTTTGCCAGTGGCCAGAGGATCTGTAAAAGCCCCCCCCCCCCATTGCAGGCTTTTTAATGTGGTGGGTCCCCATCAGTTTTAGTTCTCAGTGACCCCTTTAGAGTAAACAGGCAGAAATCTCTCTGATGAAAGGCAGCATTGATTTTGGCACTTGGCAATGGACTCCATGGTAATATGCTAGCAGTATCCCTGTTTAAAGCTGATCTGTAATTATCAAAGAAGTTATATTTGTAATTTTTACAGCCTATGCAGGGTAGCAAGGAAATGCCAGTGATATTTGTGTGAAGAATCCTCTGTAGTTTAGGAGAGTACAGTCACACACACACCTCCAACCTTCAGCCACAGCAGTTTCATTTAACCACCTCAATACTGGGCACTTTCACCCTCTTCCTTCTCAGACCAATTTTCAGCTTTCAGTGCTCTCTCGTTTGAATGAAAATTACTCATGCTACACTGTACCCAAAAAATTTTTTTTTATCATTTTGCTCACAGAAACAGAGCTTTCTTTTGGTGGTATTTATTCACCACTTCATTTTTTTTTTTGCGATACAAGCAAAAAATAGCAAATATTTTGAAAAAACCCCCCAAATTGTCTACTTTCTGTTTTAAAAGAAACCAAAAAAAATCAAATTTTGTCGAAAATTTAGGCCAAAATGTAGTCTGCTACATGTCTTTGGTAAAAAAAAAAAAAAACAGTCTACAAGCTATGCTATGCATTATTGAAAATGTATCAATCCTAATGCATTGATGGCCTACCTCATTTCTTGAGGCCCTAAAATGTCAGGACAGTACAAATACCCCTTTTTGGAAAAAAGATAGTCTGAGGTATTTACTAAGAAGCATAGTGAATTTAAAGTTGCAAATTTTTTTCCCACATTGCTTTGGAAAATTAAGAAATATATATATTTTATTTTTCTTCACACAATTGTCATATTTACAAGTTATTTCTTACACACTGTGCAGGTATAATTGCAATGACACCCCAAAATACATTCTGCTACTCGTCCTGAGTATGGCGATACCCCATATGGGAGACCTTTCCACAGTCTGGCCACATACAAAGGCCCAACATCCAAGTAGCACCATCAGGTGTATTAAAGGCATGCATTACATATTTCATTTCCTGAGTGCCTATCACATTTTTGAAGGACCTGCAGCATCAGGACAATGAAATTACCCACAAAATGACCCCATTTTGGAAAGAAAAAACGCCAATGTATATTCTACGAGGCATAATGAGTCTTTTAAACGTGTCATTTCTTTCCACAAGTTTTTGGAAAATATGTAAAGAAAATGAAAATTTATTTTTTTCTCACAAAGTTGGTAATTTAGAATATCTTTCTAACACATAGCCAAAATGACACCCTAAAATACATTCTCCTACTCGAGTATGGCGATACCCCATGTGTGACACTACCTGGCCACATACATAGGCCCAACTTGCAAGTAGCACCTTCAGGCTTCTAACACATAGCAGGTACACACCAAGAATTGCACCCAAAAATACATTCTGCTGAGCAAAGGGTAATAAAAAAGGCTCACCTGTGGTTTTAGCAGGCAGGAATACTGTTCTAGAGCAGTGAAAGCATTGGTCCAGACAGCCAAAGGAAATGTCCAGGAATTGTCCAGGCAGCAGAAAGATATGGAAAAGTATGAACATGGTTCAGAACAGTCCATGGTTTAGCAGGCAGTTCAGGCAGAGGCTTGGCCAGTTCAGGTGGCAGGCAGAGGCATGGAAAGTTCAGGTGGCAGGCAAAGGCATGGTCAGTTCAAGTGGCAGGCAAAGGCATGGCCAGTTCAGGTGGCAGGCAAAGGCATGGCCGGTTCAGGTGGCAGGCAAAGGCATGGCCGGTTCAGGTGGCAGGCAAAGGCATGGTCGGTTCAGGTGGCAGGCAAAGGCATGGCCGGTTCAGGTGGCAGGCAAAGGCATGGCCGGTTCAGGTGGCAGGCAAAGGCATTGCCAGTTCAGGTGGCAGGCAAAGGCATTGCCAGTTCAGGTGGCAGGCAGAGGCATGACCAGTTCATGTGGCAGGCAGAGGCATGACCAGTTCTGGTGACAGCAGGCAGAGCTATAATATTTAGGCCTTGGTCAGGTAAGACCTGAAGTTAGGGGTAGAGGTTTCTTCCCACCCAAATCTCTACGAAGCCTCCGAGTCTCCAGACCCTAATCTGGAAAACCTAAAAACCCATAGAAAAAAGTTTTCTCCATTCGGAAAACTTTTTCTGGAGCCCCTCACATATGTGAGACCCCTGTGCTGTACAGTGGCAGGGAAAATGATCAGTTCAGGAGGCAGGCAAAATGCATGGTCATTTAACAGGCCGAGGTCAATTCACGTTGAAGGTAGAAACATGTTTGGCAGAGGCATAGTCATTCACAGAAATGGCAGATAGTGAAAACTGGAAAAAAATCATCTTCACTTTACTAATAGTGTAGTGAAGTATGATAACTTCGATAGCACTATCCAATACAGAGGCCTGGCTGGGAAGGACATTGGGGATAGTAGTATCGGGTGTCACTGCAAATTCCTCTACTTGAACACACACAACTTTTTTGGGGGGGGTTGCGACCTGTTTGGGTAAGAGGGAGGATTTCGGGAAAGTGGCTTTCATGGAGTCTGGCTAATATATCAGAGCGAATTCGTTAAGGGGGGATTTGGCTATAGGGATAGAGAATGATAGATTAGGGAACTTTGCGTGCACTTAGAAAAAATAATAATAATGGCGAATTTCTTGTAACAAAACAGCGATTGCCTGTTGGCCAAGTAGGGCTGCATCAGCTGGTTGTTCATATCCACCTTCCATGTAAAGGTTATACTCATGTACACATTTTGGCTCCTTCTCTGCAGTTCCACCAAAGTGTCATCATGGATTGTGGAAAGAATGTAGGCATTTCTTCTTTTATCTCTCCACTTCAGTGCTAGTACCACTTCAGTCCGCATATTGGCCATTTCACATGTTTCAACTTCTTGGCGACCAATCTCTGTGGGCAGCTGGGCAGCCTTTGTGGTTGGTCCATGCTGTCCCACAGGCCACAGTCTTCTTCTGGTACAGATGGCAGGAAAAGTGGGAGACTTGTGTAGAAATTGTCTAGATATAGTTGGTAACCTTTCCCAAGCAATGGTTCGATCAGCTGCCAGACAATTTTGCCACTTGTACCCATGTAGGTAGGGCATCCAGGGGGGTTTAACTGTCTGTCTTTTCCTATATATTCATATGTGTAACCTGTGGCCCTGTCACATGCCTTATAGAATTTTACCCCACGTCTGGTTCTTTTACTGGGGAGGTATTGCTTGTTTCCAAGTCTTCTGGGGAAGTGTACTAGGGATTCATCTACCCAAATATTTATATCAGAGATAAACATCTGCTTGAAGCTGACATAAAAAAATTGATTAGGTGCCGAATTTTGAATAATTTATCTTAATTGGGATGATATTGGGCATCAATGATGAATAGACTGGCATGTGGTGGATAGCTTGGGTAGACCAGTAGGCATGGAGTTCATTTTTTTTGTCAGCCCCATGTTGAGAGTTAAGCCAAGGAAAATTTTTAATTCTTCCACGGTGAGGGGATTCCAAACAAAAGGACAGGCATACGAAGAATTTTGATTGTTGGCTATATGTTGGCTGGCTTATAGATTATATTGCTCCACAATTTAGTTTAGGAGATCATCAGTAAAAAATAAGTGAAAATAATAAATTGGGGTTACATTTTTTCCGACTGTATCTAGAGGCCTGGCTGGGTCATAAAAAGGGGAATTACAGGTTCTACTGACGTATTGGGCAGCCATGTTGGATACAGTACAACATCTGGGAGGCTAGTGGGAGCCCTGCCTCGTTGTTGATGGGATGCTCCATTGCTAGGATCTGGCCTATCTTCTAGGAAGGTTGCAGAACTACTGGCGGATGCCTGCCTATCCCGGAGTGCTGGTGGATGCCTGCATATCATCCTGGAGTGCTGCGCTGCTGGTGGATGCCTGCTGGTGGATGGCCTGGAGTGCTGTGCTAGTGATGGATGTCTGTACCTGCTCATATCTCCCTATTTCTCCTTGTTAGGATTCTATCCTCCTTAGTTTCCATTTTGGAGCCACTGCTTTCCACTGGCTCATAGTCGCTATCTGAGTCTGAGGGAGAGAGTTTCCTCCTACTCTTGTCTAACTCTGGAGTATCTGGAGAGCCTCTTCGCCACTGTAGAATATTTTTGCCATGTTAGCGGGCAGATGTGCCAGATGTTGGCAGGCCGGTGTGCCTGATGTTGGCGTGCAGATGTGCCAGATGGCGGGCAGATGTGCCAGATGGCGGCAGATGTGTCAGATGGAGGGCAGCAGATGTGCCAGATGTTGGGTGGCAGATGTGCCAGATGGTGGGCAGGTGTGTCAGATGGTGGGCAGATGTGCCAGATGTTGGGCGGCTGTGCCAGATGTTGGGCTGCAGATGTTCCAGATCCTGGGCGGCAGATGTTGGGCAGATGTGCCAGATGTTGATGGGTAGATGTGCCAGGTTCACTGGGACAGCTGTATGACAGGTGTTTTCACTGTTTTGGGGACACTGTGTTTTGGGGACACTAGCTGGGTGATCAGTGGGTAAACAGCAGACAAAATAATCACTGATCTCCTGGCGGCAGCACGGATCAATCTTCCTCTCCTCACTGAAAGGCTCTGTGTGAGGAGAGGAAGAGATGAGAACAGTTACAAACAATAGGTATAAAACTTTTTTGCAGAAGGGAGTTTAACAAGACAGGGGCAGCACAGTGGTGTAGTGGTTAGCACTCTCACCTAGCAGTAAGAAGGGTCGTTGGTTCAAATCCCAACCATGACACTACCTGCCTGGAGTTTGCATGTTCTCCCTGTGCCTGCGTGGGCTTCCTCCAGGTACTCTGGTTTCCTCCCACAATCCAAAGACATGCAGGTAGGTTAATTGGCTTCTGTCCAAAATTGGCCCTAGTATATGAATGGGGACCCAGGATTGTGGGTTCCTTGAGGGCAGGGACTGATGTGAGTATGCAATGTACAGGGATAGGGACAATTGTAGATACTCACTCTGGATGGACTGGTGTCTTTATTCAACCTTACTAATTATGAAACTATAAGACTTGTGGCCACTCATTAAAATTAGAAGAAAAGAGGTTTAACCTTAATGACTTCCCACCCAGCCACTGCATATGCATGGCCAGGTGGGTGCTCTCTCCTGAGTGGATGTTCAGGAACATCCCTCAGAAGGAGCGGGATCACGCACTCGCATTCCCATGCAGCGGTGCAATCTTGATGCGCTCGTGTCACCCGGACACAGCGCATCTTAAATCGGCAGGAGGGCCCTCCTGATCACATGATGGCCGTGTCCAATCACACCTGTCATGTGATGTAAACAAACAGCCAGGTTGCTAGGCGATCAGCTCTCCTCTCCTCACATGGAAGTTGTTGCTGAGGAGAGGAGAGTGGATCTCTGCAGCAAGCTGGTGATCAGTGAGCTGTTTTTTCCAGCTTTTTACTCACTGACCACCAGTCTAGTGTCACCACAGTAAAACACACAAAGTAAACACACATGTCCCCCACATAGTAATGATCCCAAAACACATGTCCCCCACATATATAACAGTAAAATCACATGTCCCAATGATCATTTGCACACATATGACCGTGATCATCTGTGCACATCTGTACATGATCATTTGCACACATATGTCCATGATCATGCGAACCAATTATTATACACTTAACAGGATTTTTTTTACTAAAATCATGTGGCAGAATACATTTTGGCTTAAATTTATGACAAAATTGGATTTTATTGGATTTCTTTAAAAATAGAATAAAGAAAATATAGTTTTTTTTCAAAATTTCTGCTCTTTTTTCGCTTATATCACAAAAAATGTAAAAACTGAGTCGTGAATCAATACCACCAAAAGAAAGCTCTATTTGTGTGAACAAAATGATAAAAACTTAATTTGGGTACAGCATTGCATGACCACGCAATTCTTATTGAAAATGTAAGACCCCTGAAAGCTGAAAATTGTTGTGGGGCCCAACTCATACTTGCCAACTTGCCATACATGCCAACTATCTCAGTTTACATTCCCTTGTCGCTTGAAGTTTTAGTCCCTTGTTGTGTCCTGATATCTCAGTGTGAAGTTCTGCTACTAATGCTGCCCAGCTCTGCCCTATTGTTGTGTACAGATGACTCACCTGCAGACCGTGTTTACATGTAAATAACCTGCATTCATATGTAAATAGCAGCAACATTCATGTGTAAATAGCTGCATCCGGGGACATAGATCTGTAAATAAAGGCGGCATTCATATGTATATCATGCCCCCTGCAGTGAGGAGATGATGTGCTCTAACCTCTAGCAACCAAACAATAAGCAGTATTACTGTATAGTAATCTCTAGCAACCAATCAACAAGCAAGAAATCATGTTCTGTAACATCTAGAAGCTAATCAGCGTGCCGTATTGTGTGCTGTAACCACTAGCAACCAGTCATTTAGCGGTAATGATATACTGTAACCTCTGGCAACCAATCACAATCGCTGCCTGATCTGATACAGTAAACTGACCTTAAGTCTAGCTGCTATTTATTACATGTCTCTGAGCCGGTGGAGAGCGAAAATGTATGGGGGAGGGGGCCCCAGAAAACGTTTGCCCAGGGTCTAATCAATATTAAAGATGGCCCTGTGTAGAGGGTTCTTTACTGTAAAAGCAGCAAGGATGTGGAACTCCCTTCCACAGGCGGTGGTCTCAGCGAGGGGCATTGATCATTTCAAGAAACTATTAGATAAGCACCTGAATAATCGCAATATACAGGGATATACAATGTAATACTGACTTATAATCACACACATAATTTGGACTTGTGTGTTTTTTCAACCTCACCTACTATGTAACTATATAAGAGAATAAAAATGTGCATTTAAACAAAAATTTGCAATTTTTCTCTCAATGTCCCATATTACTCCTTAAAGCTACTTACACGGGTTCTATGGGCAAGGAGTGTAAGGATTGGCATAAGCGAATGTGTAAAAGATCTATAATAATTGAAATACAGGAAAGTAATATATGTCAGAAGCATTAGATTCTAAATAAAATATCCTAATAGCTCTGCATGTTCCTAATGTCTTTAGTGAACAATTCACTCAGGAAATGTATTTAGTCTTCATGCATTTTTTCTATATTTCATGAGAATGCTGTTAATGAAAAAAATAAATAAAAAGAGAGCACAGTATCAACAAATAGTTTTAGCTTTGCTATTAGGAAGTCCTTGGCAGCCATTTCTTTATCCTTTTAAAACTTGTGACATCTGTGCTCTGCAATAAGTTCTCTATGATAAGTAGACCTTTACTGGAAGCCTTTTAGGTTTAATAATGCCAAGGTGCACAGAATTTGAGGGCGTGAAAAATCATTAGAGCAGAACAGTTATTTCAAAAGCATCACTATTGTCAGAATATGGGGTTTGCTCTGCAGGAGGTTCAGCAGAAAATTATTTACATAGCTGCCATTATCCAAATGATTTTCTGTCAGTTGAGTCTTCAAAAGAAAAAGTTGCAACACTAAATCTGAATATGTGTATTAAGTGAAGAATGATTGGTAAATAATCATGGGAAATCTGGTTCTTTGGTGAAATATCAGCAGAGTGACAGCAATGGAGAAGGGAAAGAAAGCTATAGCTTACTAAGAAGGTAACATGATATTCTTTCATTTGGATGCAATTTAAAAATAACAATCAAATATTTTTTTGTAAATCATCCCCAGGCTAATTATAAAAATGTAAATGTGCTACCTGCTAATGTTATACAGGAGGTATTGCAACTATGCTCATGTCTTAAAGTGCACTCTCATTAAAGTGAGCTTTATGTAGACCATTGCAACACACTGAGCAAGCTTTTCAATGTGTTTTTAGATGTGATTGCAGTATCTTTTAATAAATATATACTGTTCAACCCTCCTGTCTGAGTGCTCCAGAAGGTGATGCTAGTTATTAAGTAACATACTAGTTTGTGGGGTGTGAGCAGATGTAAACATGGCACAAGATATTGGGGTTGATTATAAAAGGAAGGCTGTTCCCTTTGCAGGGCATGTTAACTTTGTAAGGGAAGTTTCCCTTTTTCCTTATGAAACAATTTTCCTTACATGAAAGCTTGTACTCTTTGCAAAGTGAATTTTATATATATATATATATATATATATATATATATATATATATATATATATATATATATATATATATATATATATATATATATATATATATATATACGTTGCAGTTTGCAAGTGGTCTACCGGGATTATTGGCTGAAGATATCAGCCATAACCCCTGTATTCTTTTTTTTCAGCCGGCAGCTGGCTTTCTCTTGAAAGCATTCCAAATGGCTCAAATGCCTGCTGGAATTCTTTCAGAAACGTCGGGAGGGGATCCCTCACCACCACTTGCAGGTGTCTCTCGGGGTTATCATTTCTGCCGGTTCGTCCGAGAAACGATCCGACACTGCCGCTGGCTGGTCACTGAGGCGATCAAAGAGATCTCTATGGCCTAGGAGGACCAGAGTGATGTCATGATGCCACTTCTGGTCCAAGGTGGAAGTCATTTTTTTTTAACCTCCCCCCGGCTGTATTCTCGAGTCTGGCTCGGGGTGAAAATTTAGTACCATTAGCGGTAACTCCAAGCCAGACTCGGGACCGTATCGCTTAATCCAGGGAGAGGTTACTTACCTTGTCCCCTGGATCCAGCTATGTTCCCCCGCTGTACGAGTGAGCCGTCCTCCGCTCGATCTATCACGGAGCCAAGCTCCGTTCCCTGCGAGCGTTGCGATGCACGGGGACGGAGAACAGTGCCAAATTCAAAAAGTAAAACACACACATTACATACCGTATAATGTAATCTTACAGATTACATTGCTGTATGTAATTATTTCACATCCCCGTTGTCCTTAGTGTTCTGCCCAGTGCCCTGCATGCAGTTTTATGTTATAAAAACTGTTATTTATGCCTGGAAACTGGAGATTGTCCATAGCAACCAAAACTGTCCCTTTACATCAAAAATGGGTTTAGACCAGCTAGAAAACAGCCATAATAAATTAGAATCACTTGCAGAATTGACAGATAGAGATTTGTGGGGAGATCCGTCATCAAATACTGAAAAGTAATGACAGTGACAATTCTGCAACTGAGCAAATTTCTGTGTTTTTGATTTGATTACATTATTGAATAATTTTTATTATTAGTATATTATTATTTGGTATAATCATTTATAATTATTTATTATATTATAATTTATGATTTCATTTTTCAAACTTTATCATACCTAGGATGTCTACTAGACTCTGGTTTGGACAGATTTAGGTGAGTTATTCCTAAGAATTACAGGACTACAATATAAAACGCCAAATTTCCATGCAAAATAATGGTACTGCCTAAAAATCTGAAATAATCATACCGCCAGGGAGGTTAAAGCAAAAGATCAAAAAAAATGTTGTAGATCCTTTGCTTTTAAAGGTGAAGAAGAGATTTGGGGGTCTTTTTGGCCCTAGATCTCTTCATAAAGAGAACCTGCTATTCATTTTTATATTACAAGGGATGTTTACATCCCTTGTAATAGAAAAAAAAAGAGAGAGTGTAAAATAAATAAGCAAAAAAAGAAAAAAAAAGAATTTAAAACGCCCCATCCCTCCGTGCTTACACACAGAAGTGAATGCATACTTAAGTCACGCATGCATATGTAAACAGTGTTTGCACCACACATGGGAAGTATAGCCATGATGAATGTTAGAGTGAGAGCAATAATTCTAGAGCTAGACCTTCTCTGTAAGGCCGCGTACACACGCGGGGACTGTTCGCCCAACTTTGTCCGCTGAACAGTGTTTCGGCAAACAGTCCGCTCGTGTGTGGGCTTTCAGCGGACAGTTTCAGCGAACAGTCCGCTGAACAAGGTTTTTCGGAAATTCCGAAAAACTGTCCGCTGAAACAAAGTTTCAGCGGACAGTTTTTCGGAATTTCCGAAAAACCTTGTTCAGCGGACTGTTCGCTGAAACTGTCCGCTGAAAGCCCACACACGAGCGGACTGTTTGCCGAAACACTGTTCAGCGGACAAAGTTGGGCGAACAGTCCCCGCGTGTGTACGCGGCCTTACAGAGAAGGTCTAGCTCTAGAACAGTCCCCTCGTGTGTAGGCTTGTTCGTCAAACTAAGTTCCGCGCATGCTCAGAAAGGATTTACACGCCGAAAGTTATAATGCAGTGTATAGGACGTCGTATTTTTCGTCCCGTCGTACGTGCCGTTCACGTCATCGCGCACGGTTTCAGCAAACTGTTCGTTCGTCGTGTGTGGCCATGTCCGTCCATGCTAATTTTGAGCGGACTGTTTGCCGAAACTGTTTGGCGGACAAAGTTGGGCGAACAGTCCCCGCGTGTGTACGCGGCCTAACCGGTAAAGGCATTTAAAATGTTGCTTATGGAGATTTGTAAGTACAGTTGTTTGTCACCATTCCACAAGCGTGCGCAATTTTAAAGCTTGATATATTAGGTATTTATTTACTCAGCATAACATAATTTTTCCAGTTTTGTTTTTTTAAATGAATTAAAAAGGATGTTTTTCCCCAAAAGTTGCGTTTGAAAAACCATTGCGCAAATACCGCATGATATAAAAAATTGCAATGATTGCCATTTTGTTCCCTGGAGTCTCTGCTAAAAATAAATATAAATAATATATATATATATATATATATATATATATATATATATATATATATATATATATTTATAAATATAATGTTTGGGGTTCTAAGTACTTTTTTACCAAAAAATACAGTTTTAATCTTGTAAACAAAAAGTGCCAGAAAAGATTTGGGGGGTTATTTACGAAAAGTAAATCCTCTTTGCACTACAAGTGCACTTGGAAATACGAGGGGAAGATCTGAAATGAGGGGAAGCTCTGCTGATTTTAACTTTGTTGACTTTGTTGAATACATGCTAACTAGTTGTTAAAACAGTAGGACAGTTGAAGTTTAAAGTAAACAAAGGATATACTGATCTTGTGTTTGTTTTATTAACCTTTTACACGGTTTTTAGCTGGTCGTAGAAGATGAAACACATGTCCATCTTTGATAGATTTGGTATCTTCTGTGACCTGTTTTAATTTTCTTCCTGAGCTAGCTGTAGAACTATGCAGTACATGCAGGAAAAGCTTTGTTCCTTTGTCTTTTTAGAAAAGGGAATGTTCAGAGGTAGATCACACTGAGATTTTCCAATGTATTTGAAAATCCCCACGTACAGCAATAACAAGAGCTTTGCGTGATTAGAAGTAATCATTATGATTCTTTTGTCAACCCCTTCCTGAGTCAATTGTTGTAAGTGATGCTTGTTTTAGTCGAGATGTGTATGGCTGCCTGTAGTAGCTATAACATAATGTGAGCTGGTCGTAGAATAACTTTAAATAGGGCTTTATTTATATTTCTGAATTACCCACAAATACTTCTATAAATATGCAAGACACTAATTCTGACTCATGACTCAAAATATAGAGTATATAAATATTGTGGGAGGTTAGCTCAATGGGGATCACTCTCCCTAGGAGAAAAAAGGTAGTACGAAGGGCAGGGTTTCTTAAAATATGACCTATAGCCAGTTTTATTTTTTTAAATTTGCATGAAAATCAAATAAAGAAGACAGAAATTAAATCCTCGCCATGCAGGCACTAAACAGTTCAGGATCCTGTCTCACAGGTGAAGTACTTCTCCCAGTCACCCACCAAACAAAGACAATGCAAACCTTTTTTCTGTCTCTCACAAAGCAGAAATCACATCAGTAGCTCTCTTAGGTATTCCAGGCCAAGAGTGAATCTTTGTTGCAGTCCTGTTTTATTTATACCACCTGTTGGTGGACACAAGGGGACTGCAAAATCTGGTCGGGAACCAACCCTGGACCAGATTCCCACCTTAGTTCCCTGCAAATTAACACATGCAAGGTGAAACATAACATCCATCAATAACCTTGCATTTCTTAATGTCACATATCCCCCCGCGCTCAAGCCCCTGCGGCTGAGCAACTGTCCCAACCAGACAATGAATGCGGGAAAGTTGCGTTATTCTGGAGCTTCCCAGCTCTATGCTCCACTGTGAACTTAAACACTTGAAGGGCAAGGAACCACCGTGTTTTTCTCCTTGTTATCACACATCTATTTAAGAAGGGCATAATCACTGACTAGTTTGAATGGTCTCCCTAACAGGTAATATTTCAGGGCATCTAAGGCCCATTTGATAGCTAAACTTCCCCACTAAACAATGGCATAATTTTTCTCATGTCTGTTAAGCATTCTGCTCAGGTAGACCACTGGGTGCTCCTCCTCATCTCTGATTCAGGACAGTACAGCAACCAGTACCACAAACTCCTTTGTGAAGTCTGGCGTCCATAGGTGTGCGCAACCTATAGTATTAGGGTGTGCACCCTAAAGTTAAAACACATGTGTGTGTGTCTACATACTGTATATATGACCCTAGAAAATTGATCTCCCTGCAGGCAAAGTGAAAAAGAAAGGTGTAAACACTTCTCTTATGATAGAGCCATTAAGACGGAGATCTTTTCCTTCCTGCTGGCACACAGAGTGATAATGCTAATGCTCATGGGGTCATCCCAAGGCACATCCAGCACACCCTGTGTGCACACATATGCTGGAATCATGAGTACAGGTTGTGCACAAAGGGCCTGCTTTAAAATTTGAAATGCCTTCTCTGCCTCAAGATTCCACTTAATCATGACCAACCCTTTACCCTTCGTCAGATCTGTAAGTGGTGCAGCAATGGTGGCAAAATTGGGTATAAAACGTATGTAGTACTCAAGAAATGCACACACTTGCTTTTTATTTATAGGTTGGGGCTACTTTTGAACCGCTTTAACCTTGTTGATCTGAGGCTTCATCAGCCCTCGACCAATAATGTAGCCAAGGTATTTGGCTGCCTAAGGCACACTTGTTGAGGTTGGCAGTGAGTTCTGTTTTCCTAAGGGAATCTACTACTGCTTGCACCCCGGGCAAATGAGATTGCCAATCTGGACTGTGGATGACGACAACATCCAAATAGGCAGCTGCGTATTGTATATGTGGTCTCAATGTCTTGTCCATCATTCTCTGGAATGAGGCAGGAGCCCCATGCAAACCAAAAGGCATCAGCTTATACTGGAATGACCCCTCAGGGGTAGAAAAGACCATCTTCTCCTTTGCAGATTCTGTTAGGGGTATCTGCCAATAACCTTTAGTCAGATCCAAAGTAGTTATGTACCGGGTACTTCCCAACCTGTCAACAAGCTCGTCGACCTGAGGCATTGGGTACGCATCGAATTTGGACATGCTGTTCAACTTCCTGAAATCATTACAAATGGTTCCGTAATTATGTCATGCTGTATCACACTGGTCTGTCCGGGTAGGTGAGAGAAAAAGTCTCTATTCTTACTCATAAACTCTTTAACGTCCTTCTGTTGGGCCACTGAAAGGGTTTCAGTTATAGGTTCCTTAGTTGTCATGAGAGCCATGTCCTTTTGCGGGTTGGTACTGCCAGTAAAGTCTCCCTGTCCTTCCAAGGTTTCAAGAGATTATCCAGTTGATCTGTTAATACCTCTCTTGGAATACCCACATGACTAAATAACTGGACAAGCTCTTTGGCAATAGCCTTAGCTGAGATATTACGCAAGGGAATAGCTTCAGGATACCGTGTGGCATAGTCTAATATTACCAGTATGTGCTGATGACCCCAGAAGAATTTACTACTGGTCCCACCAGATCCACGCCAAGTCTTTAAAAAGGCACTTATCGGTAATGGTACCAGTGGACTGCGAAAATGGGGTGATGCCGCAGAATACTGACACTCTGGGCATGAATTACAATATTCTTTGACATTTGCATGTAACTCAGGCCAAAAGAATCTCTGGGTTATTCTCTCCTTAGTTTTCTCTACACCCAGGTGTCCACCCATTATATGACCATGGGCTAAATCTAATACCAATCGACGATAGAGTTTAGGAAACACTAGTTGCTCTACTTCTTCCCCCGCCCCCCCCCCCCCCTTGCTTTACCAGTTGATACAGCAAGTTATTTTTAAGAGCCCTGTAGGGAAACAACACCCTCACATTAGGTTCAATGGATTTGCCATCAATCATTTTAACATTTTCTCTGGCTCTATTGAGTGTGGAGTCTCTTGGTTGTTCCGTACAAAAATCATCCTTCCTGACTTCTATGTCAGGCACCCATTCTGTCCACTCTCACTATTAAAGTCAGAAATAATTTCTTGGTCATTAACCTTAAGCTGGGGGCTGGATTCCAGCTCCTCCTGCTCCCCAGCTATTGTAGAAAATGAAAAGGGAAAAGGATCTACCCCTCCGTTTGGACACACCAACAGTTTCCCTTTCAATTCTGCAATCAGAGTCCAGGCTTGCAACTCTCTCAGCCTTCAGCGACTCATAATCCTGGGCGGCATCTGGTTCCAGGTCAAAATAGGCCTTTTGGGATTCTCCTGTCATAAAGGATGATAGCAGTCCTGCCCATTGCTCTTTTTCCCATCCTTTTCAAATAGCGACTCTTTCAAAAGTTGCTAGGTAAACTTCCACATCATCTGCGGGTGTCATCTTCTTCAGGTAATAACTAGCATGCACCATTTTCTGTTCAGCTAGCAAAGGACCTTCAGATCCCTTCTTTAATTCCACTAAGGCCTCAGCAAACTGGCAATTTTTCTACTTGTTCAGGAAGACCACCAAAAATCCCCCATACAGTAGGTGCCAGCGATATTGTGTCAATCTCACCGCTTTTATTGGCGAGATTGACACCCTGCAAACCCCGTCGTGTGAGCCAGCGCCGAGCCGGCTCACATCGGGAAAGGAAAAAATGTTCTTTTCCTTTCCCGATAAGCGACAAGCTTCACTGACATTAAGGCCGGATTCACACTGGTGCGGGGATCCAAATTGGATTCCCGCCAATACCAGGCACTGTATTTGGTATGAATCTTAAGGGAGAATTCCACGCCAAATTTTAAATAAAAAACCGTCATGGGTTCCCCCTCCGGAAGCATACCAGGCCCTTAGGTCTGGTAGGGATTTTAAGGGGAAGCCCTACACTGAAAAAAAAAGCATGTGGGTCCCTCCAAAATCCATATGAGACCCTTATCCGGGCACGCAGGCCGGCCGGTCAGGGGGTGGGGAGCCCCCCCCCCTATCTGAGCCATACCAGGCTGCGCGTGCCCTCAATATGGGGGGGGTGGGTGCTTTGGGGGAAGGGGGGTGCCCTGTGGCCCCCCACCCTAAAGCACCTTGTCCCCATGTTGATGAGGACAAGGGCCTCTTCCCGACAACCCCGGCCGTTGGTTGTCGGGGTCACTGGGTGATGTCACATGGTGACCCCGCCCCGTATGAGGTCATAGTCCCGGAGGATGCTGGGATTGTGACATCATAAGGGTGGGGTCACCATGTGACATCACCCAGTGACCCCGCCCCTTGTCCCTATATAAGTTGCCACACAACGCGTCCCTGCCATTGTGGCCGGGGAAAGCTTGAGTCAACATCTCAAGGAATAAGAAGAAGAAGAGAAGACACGAAGATGAGAAGGCGGCAGTGACAGAAGACTAAGCCACCACTAGTAAAAGAGCTGGAAGAAGAAAACGGAGGCCTGGCAAGAAGAACCGAAGAGGGGGACAAGACCCCCGAAGTCGGAAGAAGAGAAGAAGGCGCAACAGAAGACTGAGCCACCGCTAGTAAAAGAGCTATAAGAAGATAGCAGAGGCCCGGTAAGAAGAACCGAAGAGGGGGACAAGACCCCCAAAGAGCGGACCAAGACCTCAGAGGAGGAAGACAAGACCCCCGAAGTCGGAAGAAGACCACCGGACGGCTGCGGCGATGACGAAGAAGAAAGCCGGGCTCCTCCGCTAATAAAAGAGCTAGCAGAAGATATATATATATATATGTATATATATATATATATATTATATATATATATATATATATATATATATATATATATATATATAAATATATATATATATATATATATATATATATATTAATTAAAGAAAAGAAAATTCGATCAGCTTTGAAATTGTCATTTTCCAAGTGTGGAAAAAAGAAAGATAGAACCTGACTGCTATGGGCCAATGTTTCTCAACTCCAGTCCTCAAGTACCCTCAACAGGTCATGTTTTCAGGCTTTCCATTATCCATTTGATCAGTTTCAGATGTTTCATCTAAGGGAAAGCCTGAAAACATGACCTGTTGGAGGTACCTAAAGACTGGAGTTGAGAAACATTGCTATAGGCAATTTGGACACTTTTTATTGGTTCTCCCCAAAGGCCTGTGCAATGTTCGAGCTATCATTAGTAACCCCCCCTTCGCTGTCCAGGAAGAAAACAATACATTGCATTGATTACATTGCATGTATCCTGGCCAAAGTTGCAGGATGTCAATAAGATTGTTTTACTCATAAAACGACTGCTGGGTTGTAGACGTTTTTCTATTCACTAGGAGCTGAAACAAAAAGGCAGAAAATTGTAGCTGCGCACTCTTGTGGCCATTATTTGAGAGTGTGCATCCTGACTAGATGCAGTAATGGATGAAAGATCTGTAAATCACAATGGCGTTCACTTGACAGGCCCTTACTGTTGTTCACATACTAAAAACTCATCACCAGCCCCTTATTCAGCAAAAGTATTGAAAAGAAAATGCACAACCCGTGAGGAGTGGGAAAAATAAATGTCACGACAAATAGAAAAGACCTGGGCAGCTTAAAACATGCATAAGTCATAAGTTCGCCCCTGAAGATAAAATGACTGTGCCTTGAGGAAAGGGATAGACACCGGTCTGCATATAAAGTCAGGGGGTGAGTTACACCACCATTCATTATTAACATCAGTGCAACAGAACTATCATACACTTGCTACCCAGCACATTAAGTTAGTTGCAGTGGTCATATTAGCATCTTAGCTTCTCAAAGTTAAAAAAGGAACATTAAACACAGACCTTTAAATGAACACAAAATTTCCCAATAATGAGACTTTTTAATGGTAACCCAGTACAACTGTTAAAATGTCATCAGAATAATCTTTATTTAAACAGTGTTAAAAAATTGTTATTATGAAACAATGATGTTAAAAAATAATATACCTATATATATATATATATGATGAAGGTAAATAGTAGCTCTACAGATAGTAATAACACTCATATAAAAACCCATAGTGATAGGGTGTAGAGAGATTAAATAGTCCATTAAAAGTGTGATAATTAGAAACTTTGTTGCTGAGCTCCAACTGTCACCACACCATGTGAGCAAACGCACAACCTCTTCCCCAATCAGATGTACACTCACCAGCTAATATTGCCTTGCACTCTCGTGTTTTGGCAAAAACAGCAATCACCCCTCAGGGTTAAAAAAACATCCCATCAGATAGAACTCCAAAGATAGTCGTAATATGTGAAGGAAATAAAATCCAAATAGTGTGATACCGTATATAAAAGTTTTATTAAACTATAACATTACATCACCAGCCTAATGGTAGTGCAGTTACCAGAAGTCAATATAACTCTTGTATTGGTATCGTGTATGATGCCAGAAATATCACGTCATGGGTGAGCATAAGAAATACTTCAAATTGCGCCCGACCTCCTCGTCAAAACACCTGGAATGTCACTTCTGGTAGTACGTGATTGTCACTTCCGGTTGCCATGTTCCGATGAATTTTGTCATACCGACTTTGTCCCCAAATGCACCAGGATAGGACCCATGGCAACATCTAGTGGGCAAAGTGCAACATTTCAAGGGCAACATTACAATATCACAATTAGTATCATACAAAAAACAAAAGAAAAGAAAAATATGCAACAAAGTAAACTCTATTTTGGTGAAAATAAATAGTCAAGCAATAGGCAGTCCCACATAAAGTGGTATTCTGCCTATATTTATATTTACGTATAGACATTGAAATCAGGTATTTGTCATTGAATCCCTGTAAAACATTCACATGGTATTTCCCACAAAACGCCTAACAGGCGTGCACATGCGCACAATAATTTGTGCACATGCACAATTCTTGTTGGCGCCCACTGGCTATTTAAAGGACACTCATGCCCATGTTCTGTGCTGACTGATCTTCAGTTGTTTCCTGTGTCCTGTGTTTATCCTTATTCCCTTGTTTCTGACTCAGCTACCTTCTGACCTGATCTTGGATTCTGCTTTTAACCTGTCTCCTTGCCTGTTCTGGTTTTGGTTTCCTCTCCTGTTTAAGTGCTTGTTTGACTGTCTGCTGTACCAGCTCTGTGCACCACTGAGTGTTCCTGCCTCAAGTCTGCTAAAAGTCCTGACAAGCTGCACATCCTGAACCAACAGCATAAGCAGAGTGCCCCTGGGCTAGACTTCTGAACACTACTACTGTTCCTGATTCATTGGTTCACCGTTCTCCTTGGAATCACATCTCCTGCTGCAAGTTCTTCCATCCACTTCCACAGCCATTCGTGTTCCTTCTATCCCCCTGTACCCTTTGTTCCACCTTCAGTGGGTCCCGGGCTGGAGAAACAAGAGAGGCCAACCTCGTCATTTCAGTCTCCTATTAGGTACGTGACAGTATCAATGGTGTGTCAAAACCAAATTTGAAGATCCATAAAATTGAAAATCTGGAGACTACAGAAAATGGATATCTAATATTTATTTTTTAATGTCAGAACATCTAGCAGATCGTGGAAACCTTCATGGCAACAAAGGTTAACATAAAGAGATTTGAAAATAAAATAAAAATAAGTATAGGTAGCATTTTCCATACATATCCATCAAAGGAATGCCTTATAGCGCACAGACTCATTGAGTCCTGGGGGGGTGTGGCTTCCAAGTTCTGCATCCACTGCAGCCCCTATTATAGGAGGCCCTTGTTCTAATCTCTTCTTCAATTGCTATATGGTGGTATGCCTATCTCCAAAATTCCAGCTTTGTTTTACCAACATTGTTTGTTGGTATACCAAGAGTTTTTGTATTGACAAATAAGGGGGTATACCACACCTGAGGTTTAGCAACCTTTTGTGGTCTGCAGAGCTCCAGTAGGAAGCCTGATGTGTTTCTCAATGTTCATGTATTGCCAGTATGGACATCCCCGACATTTGAAAGTCCCCAAGCTCTTGCATGGGTCCTTTCTATGTGTTTCTCTGAATTCATTATTTACAAGGTGATCTTGCAGAGAATGCACACAATGTTAACTGCTCACTGGAGTGTCATGGACAAGGGGTCCATACCAAATAAATACCAATATTTTTTAATAATGTTTTTCACCTTTAAATGCTGGTTTGTGTATCGTATAATGATGCATGCTTAGTCATCTTATTTGTGTTTGCCTTTAGTGTATTGCACTGATATAACAGGTCTTGGGGTCCCTCCCAAATTAAAAAAATGTTGTCAATGATGTTTTTTATTTTCCTTACATGTTCCCCTCGGATTTACAGCGACTGCACTTCCAAGTGCACTTGTAGTACAAAGTGGATTTGCCTTTCATAAATAACCCCCATTGTGTTGGTAATATGTCCTGTTTTGGATAACAGAGACTCAAAGTCAACCTGATTTATAAAAAAATGTCTGTCTCTGCTTGTGTAAGTGGTGTAAAACCAACCTCATTTGCTGCCATAGAGATAGAACCAGTAGAGGAAGAACCATTGCCACTGAAAACAGCAGTCCTAGGACCGCTCTAACCAAGTGAAATTTCCACTATAGGATTACTATAGGATTATGATGACGAATTGAAGAGAGCATATTCAAGAGGTTTTTTCACTCATGGCTGGTGCATCATTTGGCCCCAGTGTGTCTCCATCTGGACTAGGTTTTTAGAACAGTGGCAATTTCTTTCTGGACAAGGGCTTTGGCAAGAATATGGTTTTATTCTAACAATGGCTGTACAGGTTATGGTCTGATCTTAATCATGTGAGTTCTTACTGCAACTGTAAATTAGATTATACACTGTCCCTTATGTTATATAGAGATATTGATTAGGGATAAGCTCGATGTTTGAGTCAAAAGTGTCGAACAGCGAACAATATGGGGCATTCACAGGAAATTCGAGCACTGCAGAACACCCCATAATGCACTGCGAGAACGTAGTGCATTCGTGTCTGATGATTGGTCAAAGCATGCTTAGCCAATCACAGCGTGCTTTGCAGAGAGAGCCATAATTGGCCAAAGGCCTTTGGCCAACCATGGCTCAGGGGGACTAAGTCCACGCCAAACACAATATAAGGCTGCATACATAGCGGCCGTGTATAGCGTGTGACTGTGGATGGAGATATATTGAGCTAGATTAGGCAGGCAGGTTAGTTAGTTGCAATGTATTTGATATATATACAATCAGTCTAGTATATACAGTGGTGTGAAAAAGTGTTTGCCCCCTTCCTCATTTCCTGTTCCTTTGCATGTTTGTCACACTTAAGTGTTTCGGAACATCAAACCAATTTAAACAATAGTCAAGGACAACACAAGTAAACACAAAATGCAATTTGTAAATGAAGGTGTTTATTATTAAAGGTGAAAAAAAATCCAAACCATCATGGCCATGTGTGAAAAAGTGATTGCCCCCTAAACCTAATAACTGGTTGGGCCACCCTTAGCAGCAACAACTGCAACCAAGCGTTTGCGATAACGTGCAATGAGGCTTTTACAGCGTCCTGGAGGAATTTTGGCCCACTCATCTTTGCAGAATTGTCCTAATTCAGTTACATTAGAGGGTTTTCGAGCATGAACTGCCTTTTTAAGGTCATACCACAACATCTCAATAGGATTCAGGTCAGGACTTTGGCTAGGCCACTCCAAAGTCTTCATTTTGTTTTTCTTCAGCCATTCGGTGGTGGACTTGCTGGTGTGTTTAGGATCATTGTCCTGCTGCAGAACCCAAGTTCGTTTCAGCTTGAGTACACGAACAGATGGTCGGACATTCTCCTTCAGGATCTCTTGGTAGACAGCAGAATTCATAGTTCCTTTTATCACGGCAAGTCTTCCAGGTCCTGAAGCAGCAAAACAGCCCCAGACCATCACACTACCACCACCATATTTTACTGTTGGTATAATGTTCTTTTTATGAAATGCAGTGTTCCTTCTACGCCAGATATACTTGGACACACACCTTCCAAAGAGTTCCACTTTTGTCTCATCGGTCCACAGAATGTTGTCCCAAAAGTCTTGGGGATCATCAAGATGTGTTGTGGAGAAATTGAGACAAGCTTTGATGTTCTTTTTGCTCAGCAGTGGTTTTCTCCTTGGAACTCTGCCATGCAGGCCATTTTTGCCCAGTCTTTTCCTGATGGTGGAGGCATGAACGCTGACCTTAACTGAGGCAAGTGAGGCCTGCAGTTCCTTGGACGTTGTTGTGGGGTCTTTTGTGACCTCTTGGGTGAGTCGTCGCTGCGCTCTTGGGGTAATTTTGGGCGGCCGGCCACTCCTGGGAAGGTTCACCACTGTTCCATGTCTTCGCCATTTGTGGATAATGGCTCTCACTGTGGTTCGCTGGATTCCCAAAGCTTTGGAAATGGCTTTATAACCCTTTCCAGACTGATAGATCTCAATTACTTTCTTTCTCAATTGTTCCGGAATTTCTTTGGGTCTCGGCATGATGTGTAGCTTTTAAGGATCTTCTGGTGGACCTTACTGTGTCAAGCAGCTCCTATTTAAGTGATGCCTTGATTGTGAACAGGTGTGGCAATAATCAGGCCTGGGTGTGGCTAGAGAAATTGAACTCAGGTGTGGACAACCACAGTTATAGTATGTTTTAACAAGGGGGGCAATCACTTTTTCACACAGGGCCATGATGGTTTGGATTTTTTTTCACCTTTAATAATAAACACCTTCATTTACAAATTGCATTTTGTGTTTACTTGTGTTGTCCTTGACTATTGTTTAAATTGGTTTGATGTTCCGAAACACTTAAGTGTGACAAACATGCAAAGGAACAGGAAATGAGGAAGGGGGCAAACACTTTTTCACACCACTGTATATATATATATATATATATATATATATATATATATATATATATATATATATATATATATATATATATATATATATATATATACTCTGCATTTAGCGTAGAGTATATATTCAGTGTATACTCTATATTCAGGAAGCTTAGGCAGTGTAACAGTGTAAGTGTATTTGATATATATATATATATATATATATATACATATATATATATATATATATATATATATATATATATACAGTTTAGTACAGTGATGGCGAACCTTGGCTCCCCAGATGTTTTGGAACTACATTTCCCTTGATGCTCATGCACTCTGCAGTGTAGCTGAGCATCATGGGAAATGTAGTTCCAAAACATCTGGGGTGCCAAGGTTCGCTATCACTGGTCTAGTATATATATATATATATAAATATATATATATACTCCTCTGCATTATATTCAGTGTATACTCTATATTCAAGCAGCAGGCAGTGTATTTGAGATATATATATGTATGCAGTCTAATATATGTAATAGGATTTTTAATACAGCTTACCTGTAAAATCCTTCTTTGAATTACATCACGGGACACAGAGCCATAGTAGTTACTATGTGGGTTATAGGCCACCTTCAGGTGATGGACACTGCCACGACCTAAATTAAAAAGTGCTATATAACCCCTCCCACTGGTGGGAGTACCTCAGTTTTGTAGAAAAGCAATACACGTGTATACCAAAGAATGCAGGGACCTCTGTGTCCCGTGATGTACTTCAAAGAAAAGTATTTTACAGGTAAGCTGTATTAAAAATCCTATTTTCTTTGAAGTACATCATGGGACACAGAGCCATAGTAGTTACTATGTGGGATGTCCCATAGCAATGCCAACTGAAGGGAGGGAGACACAACAAAGTTGGGCACCAAGAGACTAGATGACTCATACTGCAGCCTACAGTACACTGTGCCCAAAGGCGATATCCTTATGACCGTTTACATCTACTTGATAGAATCTGGTAAATGTAATAGACTGAAGACCTAGTTGCGGCCTTGCATATCTGAGCCATGGAGGTTTGGTGATGCAGTGCCCAAGAAGCACTAACAGCCCTGGTGGAGTGCGCTTTAACATGAAAAGGAGGAATTTTTCCTCTTTAAACCATAAGCTTGAACAATCGCTTGAGGATTTAGGAATAGTAGATTTCGATGCTGCCTGTCCTCTTTTAGGGATGTCTGGCAACACAAACAAAACATCTGTTTTACGAATCTGAGCGGTCACTTTCAATAGACCTTGACCACTCTCACTACATCAAGAGCATGTAGTGACCTTTCTTCCACAGAAACAAGGTTCTGGAAAAAAATTAAGGCAGAACAATATCCTGGATTAAATGAAAACCTTCTGTAGGAATTCAGGATGAGGCCGCAATACAACCTCATCCTTATGAACAACCAATATGGCTCTTTACAAGAAAGAGCAGCCAACTCTGATACTCTTCTTGCAGAAGATATGGCAATCAAGAAAATTATTTTTCCCCCATCAAAAGGACCAAGGGAATATCTCCTATTGGCTCAAAAGGCTGCTTCTGTAAGCCGACAGGACTAAAATTAAGTCCCAATGGTTCAAGGGTGACCAGACTGGAGGATTAATCCACATTACCTCCTGAATAAAGTTACAAAGCAGAGAGTGAGAAGCAAGTGGTTGTTGAATAGAAAGACCGATAAGGCCGACATCTGGCCTTTGATAGTACTCAAGGCCAGCTTTATTTTTAATCCTATCTGTAGGAATTCAAGGATCCTACCTATGACATATTTCCTGGGGGGCCAACCCGTGGATACACTCCAGGAGACATATGCCTTCCAGATTCTATAGTATATGACTCCAGTGACATTAACCAAAGTAGAACCTACTGAAGTTAACAGCCCACGATCTTTCAGAATGTGGGTCTCAATAGCTTAACCGCTAAATTGTAAGGTAGGATGGAATACCGGACCTTGTAAGAGAAAGTCTGGCCATAGTGGTAGGGTCCAAGGGTGCCCTACCGCTATCTTTACAATCTCGGGAAGCCAATATCTGCTGGGCCACTCTGGGCCACAAGACTCACCTCCTCCCCTTCTTTCTTGATCCTGCGAGAAGGCGAAGCAGCAGAACAGTAGGGAACTCATAGAACAGTGAAAAACTGATCCCACTGAAAAAAACAAGGAATCTGTTCCGTATCCCATCGGATCCCTTGTCCTTGACACAAAGTTGACGAACTTGTTGTTGATTCTTGACGCAAACAGATCCACAACTCCCCATCTTTGGCATATTGACAGAAAGATGTCGGGGTGAAGGGACCATTCTCCTGGGAACAATTGTTGGTGGCTCAAGTAGTCCGCCTGCCAATTCTCTATCCTTGGAATGAAAACTTGCTGATATTCAAGGAATGTTGTTTTCTGCCCAAGATAGAATATGATTCACCTCTTTCTGGGCTGCACGACTTCTCGTGCCCCCTTGGCAAATGATATAGGCCACAGCTGTGGCACTGTCAGATTGGATCCTGACAGGACAACCCTGTAGTCTGAGCGTCCAGGCCTCAACGCCAGGCGTACTGCCCGAATCTCTAGAATATTGATGGACAAAGCCATCTCTGATTTGGGACATTTCCTTTGGACAGATGCTTCTTCCAGGACTACTCCTCAGCCCAGAAGGCTGGCATCTGTTTTTACCACCTTCCAAATTAACTGGTAGAAAAGGATTTCCCCTTTTTAATATTCTTGGATATCAATCACCAATTGAGGCTCTGACGCACATGGGGGGATAAACGCTATGCGAAGTCCAGAGCTTGGACCTTCTTGTTCCAAGCTGACATGATACTGTTTTGCAGCAGTCTTGAATGAAACTGTGCATAACACATGGCCTTGAAAGAAGCCACCATCTTTCCCTACAATTTCATGCAAAGTCAAATATAAGGATTCTTCTTTGTACTGGCTGGCAACCCTTCTTGACCTACATTACAAGGATAAGTTTGAAAAACTCATCCTGCCTTCACAGAGGGAGCAGAGATGAAACATCTTCAGGAGGCCTTAAAGAAAAGTGTGTGTAACACATTTTCAGACCCTGGGATGTTACCATTTCCTGGTGCTGGACAAATTGGCTTCTTTTGGTCAAAGGATTAGTGGTGGAGAAGGTGGATGGCTGACCGATGCCAAGGTCTGATAGGTTTCAGCAACCATCGACAGCATCTGCATTATATGGTGCAGGAATATCTAGGGGCAAGCGCAGACTTGGAGACCATTCCAACAGAGCATCCACTGAGTTACTGGGTCTTGAGGTTGGACCACTGGCCAGAACTTGCTCAATATGCAATTGAGCTACTGGCCTATCCTGCATCCAGTATGCTTTCTGAATGCACATTCAGTGCTGCTGGAGGGTTTGTAATGGATAAAAGAGTGTGCCTGTCCACAGACTCCGTTGATAGGCTCACATTTATAAAAATGAATCATTCCTGATGCTGATGTAACTGATTGAATTAGCTATGGATCTGGGATCCCTTGAAGTCTACCTATGCTTCTATTACTGTGTTCTGCCACCACCAACACCTAAGGCCCAATTTTTCAGCAGAGTATATAGTGCAGTCCGTATAGTATATATACTGCACATCAAAGTATATAGTGCAGGCAGTGTAGTATATATGATACAGTGCAGGGTATATAGTGCAGTGTACAATATATAATATAGTGTAATATATAGTGGTTAAGGGGAGCCCTATCACAGAATTAAGAAAAAAATGGCATGGGTTTCCCCGTCTATACCAGGACCTTTGGGTCTGGTATGGATTTTGGGGGGGACCCCCACACTATTTTTAAAAAAAATGTTGGAGTGGAGTTCCCCTTAATATCCATACCAGACCTGAAGGGCCTGGTATGGACCAGAGGGGTGAAACCCACAGTTTTTTCAATGATTTTTTTATGTATATTGCCAGGATTTGGCAATACATTATAGCTATGAGCAAATTTAAATGCAATTTTTTCCTTTAGAAATGTAATTTTGCTGTGGTACTGTTGCACATGGGTACATGGGCAAAATGCACAACTTTATAGGAAGACTAAGGGGACCCCCAGGCAGGATATTTAAAGGAATATTTCATTTTTATTGTTTCACATTAAGCATTCTTAAAGCGGGAGTCCGCCGGGAGTTCCGCTGTTTTTTTTTAAATCTATGCCCCTTTCCGCAAATAGCTATGCCAAAAGTGGGTGCAGATACCTGTACTGTACAGGTTCCTGCACCCCCCTCCCCCCTGAAAGGTGCCAATTGTGGCGCCGGAGGGGGGAGGATTCCAATGAGAGGAAGGTCCACTTTAGGGTGGACCTCCGCTTTAAAATCACTGCTCCTGAAAATCGGGTGTTTTACAAACTTTTTTTTGCATTGATACGTGTCCCCTGGGGCAGAACCCGGGTCCACAAACATTTTTCATGTCAATAACTTTCATATAAGCGTTTAAAATTAGCACTTTTGATTTTTCACGTTTGTGTCCCATAGACTTTAACGTGCAAGTTCTGATGTGAACCGAACTGGGGGGGGGGGGGGGGGGTGTTCGGCTCATCCATAATATTGATGCAATATAATTTCTTCATATCCCTGAAGAAGGAAAACTGATTTACTGAAATACGTTGGGTTGTCTGTCCCACATCAACAAACCATCATCAGCACATGTTCGTGTATTGTGGAGTTTGTTTTTTGGGGTTTGGGGGGCACCAATATTCATAATATTGCTCTATTGGATATTGATAAGCACTCTTTTTTACAATAACAATGTAGTAAAACAGTATTTTTACACAGTTTTATTTGGCTGTTCTGCTCTTCAAAACATTGCAGGGTGATTTATTGCACAAAAATAGATGTTATGTTATTGTATTCCTCACTGGATTGCTGGATTATTGCTTGTCTTCTGTAGATATTGCCTGTCTTCTGTAGAAGGCAACAGGCTTCCAAAACATTTCATTGTATAGTGATTTATGTCACTAAAATTTAACATTTTAATGGTAAGAAAGGAAACTACTGGAACAGATACAGTTACAAAATGTTGCATTTACTTCAAGGGATTCAAGGGCTTTCTGTCTCTCATCTGATGCCTGTCTTATTTTTGGGGAAGACACCTCCGAGTACCTTCTGCCCCCTCTTAAATCCACAATACTAGACTATACTGGAAGAATGCATCCCACAACTTAAGGTACATCACTATGACAAAGTACATCACTATGAGAAGTTGCTTCTAAGATGCACATACAAAATCCTTCCTGATGGTGGCTGGCATACTCCTGCTACCTGTCTGAAATCCACTACCCATGGCGAGCAAGCAGGCAGCACCTCCACCAGCAGAGGACATGTAATAGAGGTGTTGCAAACTTTCTTCAGGCAGCAGCAGGCAGCAGCAGGCAGCCCTGACTTGAGATAGCATTCGCAGGCATAGCTGGTCAATGATGGTCAACGAGTATACTGTCTTGAGTTTGGCTACCAACAACCTAAGAGGTGAACAAAGACCCTGACACTACTGTCGAAAGGTGGATCAGTGGCAGGAGCTTGCAGAACGTACTATATGAACATACTATATACAGTATCTCACAAAAGTGAGCACACCCTTTACATTTTTGAAAATATTTTATATCTTTTCATGTGACAGTATCAATTTTCTATCCCCTTGAAATAACTCAACACACAGCCATTAATGTTTAAACCGCTGGCAACAAAAGTGAGTACACCCCTAAGTGAAAATGTTTAAATTGGGTCCAAAGTGTCAATCTTTTGTGTGGCCATCATTATTTTCAAACACTGCCTTAACCCTCTTGGGCATGGAGTTCCCCAGAGCTTTACAGGCTACCACTTAAGTCCTCTTCCATTCCTCCATGATGACATCACAGAGCTGGTAGATGTTAGAGACCCTGTGCTCCTCCACCTTCCATTTGAGGATGCCCCACAGATGCTCAATAGGGTATAGGTCTGGAGACATGTTTGTCCAGTCCATCACTTTTACCCTCAGCTTCTTTAGCTAGACAGTGGTTGTCTTGGAGGTGTGTTTGCGTTATCATGTTGGAATGCTGCCCTGCGGCCCAGTCTCCAAAGGGAGGGGATCATGCTCTGCTTCAGTATGTCACAGTACATGTTGGCTTTCATGGTTCCCTCAATGAACTGTAGCTCACCAGTGGCGGCAGCACTCATGCAGCCTCCAACCTTGACAGCCCCACCACCATGCTTTACTGTAGGCAAGACAAACTTGTCTTTGTACTCCTCACCTGGTTGCCACTGCACACGCTTGACACCATCTGAACCAAACAAGTTTATCTTGGTCTCATCAGACCACAGGACATGGTTCCAGTAATCCACGTCCTTAGTCTGCTTGTTTTCATCAAACTGTTTGCAGGCTTTTTTGTGGATCCTCTTTCTTCTGGGATGACAGCCATGCAGACAAATTTTCAATGTGTGGTGTATGGTCTGAGCACTGACAGGCTGACCCCCCACCCCTTAAACCTCTGAAGCAATGCTGGCATCACTCATATGTCTATATGACAACCAGACAACCTCTGGACATGATGCTGAGCAAGTGCACTCAACTTCTTTGGTCGACCATGGCGAGGCCTGTTCTGAAAGGAACCTGTCCTGTTAAACCGCTGCATGGTCTTGTGCACCATGCTGCAGCTCAGTTTAAGGGTCTTGGCAATCTTCTTATAGTCTAGGCCATCTTTATGTAGAGCAGCAATTCTTTTTTTCAGATCCTCAGAGAGTTCTTTGCCATGAGGTGCCATGTTGAACTTACAATGACCAGTATGAGAAAGTGAGAGCGATAACATCAAATTTAACACATCTGCTCCCCATTTACACCTGAGACCTTGTAACACTAACGAGTCACATGACACTGGGGAGGGAAAATGGCTAATTGGGCCCAATTTGAACATTTTCACTTAGGGGTGTACTCACTTTTGTTTGCCAGTGTTTTAGACATTAATGGCTGTGTGTTGAGATATTTTGAGGGAACATCAAATTTACACTGTTATGCAAGCTGTACACTCACTATTTTACATTGTAGTAAAGTGTAATTTCTTCAATGTTGTCACATGAAAAGATATAATAAAATATTTACAAAAATGTGAGGGATGTACTCACTTTTTTGAGATACTGTAGGTCCTGTCCTGCTTTACTGTAAATGTAGTCCACAGACAAAGGTGACTGTCTAAACTTTAATAAAATGAACTTGGCTTGTTGGCTTGGATCTCTGATACCTTCCACATCCCCTGGTGGATTTCACCAATTAGTTACCACATGCAAACAGGACTCTTTGTCTCTTACTGGATATATATATATATATATATATATATATATATATATATATATATATATATATATATATACACAAAATTAAAAGTACACACTATTTCTGGCTGCTGCTGATGCCACTGCTGCTGCCTCCATATGCCTCTCACTATAGCTTATCTGTAATAATTCTGAAATTCTAATCTCTAATTGAATGCTGACAAGCCAGTGCCAACCAAGCCAATTCATGGTATAGCCTCCTTTCAACACATGACCATTTCTGCTCCCCCTGTATAGATAGATAAATAAAAAAAAAGACTTAATCTTACAACTATGAAATTTAAAAATGTAAAAACGTTACCATATTACCGTACTTTTTAACCCTCAATCCTAGGAGACTAAAGCTCAATTTTTTTGGTTACTGTGACAGATGCCTACCGTGAAGTCTATTTTTGCCTTTAACCTGCTGTTCTTCTCACGGCTACTAAGAAAGGATATTTTTTGCTCACTGACAATTTTGAACAAGAGTTTTTTTTTTTCGGGAGCAGACCAATGCACATATAATACTGTTATATACTATAATGTGCTATATGTTTGGGTAATACATAAGAGAAAAGGTTTTTATGACTAACATTTCTTTAAAAATGTTTTTGGGATCTTGCTGATGTGCTGTGCCAATGCATGCTGTTGCTATTAAGGTATTGTCAAAAATTACCGTTATTGATTCTGTAACAGCATGTACAGCATTAGGGACCCCACAAGGCTGTAAATAGAAGAATTTGTGTCCTTCCCATGTTGCCCTCAAAAACACACAAAATTGTCACTGTATACATTTCCCCTTTTTCTAAATAGAAACATCCATTTTGATGCATTTGGCTGATGTACTTACCCTTCAAAGACATGAAAACCATCACATGTTTTTCCCTATTGACTTCAGTGTGGTTCTGATTCAGTATCTTCTGCATCCAAAACATTTTAACCTGTTCTGCCAAACAACCCTCGCAATTAACAGAGGCATATTCACACACACATATGCTGAGTGCAAGGAAACACTTATGTTTTGACTTTCCTCGTTGCCAGGAATTCAATATCCTTCCCTTTATCTCTGGGATGTGGGTTCATAAACCAACGAGGGAACAATCTGCATGGAGACTGTGTGTTATCCTGGTGCATGTGTGGGTTTTCTCTAGGTGCTGTGATGTTCTCCCTCAATCTAGATACAACATTAATAGTGTACAGATTTTGGTTGGGATATCAGAATAACAGCTATATGTAGTACAGTTTGTTTGTTTGTTTTTTTTGTTTTTTTCTATGTATCATATTGGTGTGGTTGAAATATAAGAAATGAAAATCTGAGTAATGAATATCATAGGATGGTATTTTCCCAGGATCTCTCCTAAAGGACCATGGCACCTCCCTTGTTTGCATGGACAGAAACAGGGTCTAAGGTAAGTATATTTTATGCACAAGTGTATTTTTCTACAGGTATTAAGAATTGTTTTAGGTGGGGGTGTGGTCCAGTACATAATAATTGTTTTTGCATTTTATGTTAATTTTAAGTTTCTGAACTCGGTATTTGCAATTGAAAACATTTATTAAGCCATGTATTATCCTGATTACATTATATACATTCATCTGTGTAGACAGTTCAAGTAATATAGCAGTGATTAATGTCGCTATGTCCAATATATGCACACAATTGTGGACTTTTTATTTAATTAAGTTCCAGCATCAGTGCAGTGAGTCAGTAACTAAGCTACTTTTAGGCTTTATTAGAAAATATTTTTATTTTTAGAAAATGTATTACAGTGTAACGTCCAGCAAACCAGTGAAGGCTAATTTCCAGATGGTTGTCACCTAGTGTTAGTGGTATATATGCAATTTGTGAAATAGGCATAGATATATCTGTTCAGTAGCAATATGTCCCTGGAAATTATTAAAAACGAAATAAATAAATAAAGTGTCCTATGCAAAGCAAATTACATGTAAACAAAACATTGATTCCTATTGCATTCCTTCATTCCCTGCTTTGCAATGTTTTAGCAACGTAAAACACGCAGCTTTTTGATGCAGTGATCTGAATAAAGAAAAAGTATCAATGATATTGTACATTTTGAAAATCTGTACCATGCAGACTCTCTTTTTTTTTAAGTTTCTTTCCTAATTTGCCTAACATTGGAAAATAACCAGCTAAATGCCATTACAAGGCACGTATGCATATGCAAGAAAATTAATACAAGAGTAAAATTGTATCATATATTTGATGCTACATAAACACATTTTAAAGCTGGTAAAAATTGTATCAGAGCAATATAGTAAGTGCATAGAAATTATATATATATATATATATATATATATATATATATATATATATATATATATATATATATATATATATATATATACTGTCTGACCATCATTATACTTAGATCAGCACATTTGCTTTTTTAGCACACCCAGAAAAATCAGAATGAAGTTCTTACGGACTTGCCGAATTTTTTTTTTCTTTAATTTTTGGACACTGTCCATAAGTATGCATGTATTTTCTAATCTTCAATAATCCTTTTTTTTTTCTTCAGCTTTCCAGTGCAGTGATTAGAGGTTGCAACCCTGCAGGAAGTACAGGTTGCCTAGGAAACACAAAATAGCTGCTCCCAGCTTAGCGGAATTCCTCTCAGAACAGAAAACAGCATTGGTATATCCTAAGCTTTGATTAACTAGATTATTTGTTTTGGAAGGCTTCCACCTGCGAGGTACCAATAATTTATCACTACAACATGCTACTTCTAACTAGCATAAATATTGCACTATGCAACCTTCAGAGTATTTTTTATTCATTACAAGCCTGTCTACTTGTAAATATTTTCTCCAAAGTTAGAAAATTAGTTTTTCTACAAAATGAAGGCTGATTTATACCTTTTTTCTAAATCTATATAAAGATGTTTCCTCGTACTTCTGCAATATAATAATTAACACTTGTAGAGTACATAAATATGATAGATCACCAAAGCATGCCATTTTAACACAAACCCCCACGTACATAGCTGCAAATCCTGTATATGTTCCTGCAGTTTTTATTCAGTAACATATAAGTATTATATTGCTTTGTGGGAATGCAAGGTCAACATATAGTAAGTGTCTCAAACAGAACTGCTTCTAAGTCTAAAAAGTCTACAGCTCCTGTCCTTAAACCCTAAATCATACTGAAAATTGTAATTAATACTCTGATTATACTCTCAATGCAAAAAACTTGAAAACTAGGAAGCCACCTGCATAAAATACCTTGAAATTATATATAAAAGACTATATAAAAATTATAAACAATTATATAAAATTATATAAAATTGCTGTGCTATCCCTTTAAATCATATAATTGTAAATGTAAATAATATGTATAAGATCAATGTGCAAAATCCCATAAGTGTTAAACATAATTTCATTGCAAAGTCCACAATGTCTCATAAATGTGTTTCGCGATGATGATCCGGTCCCTGACGACAGCCATAGAGTGCTTACATCACCAAACCTACCACAGTTGGACCAAGCAGCAAGGAGAAACAGCGCTGCCTGTTTCTACGTATGTTTGTGAATGCTATTCTTATCTATTAATAAATAAATACATTTTTATTTATTTGCGATATGTGGAACATTTTTCTTTACTTTCATGGTTTTTGGTTGTTTATGCTTTCTGAGATTCTGAGATATAGTAATAAAGCTGATTGATACTATCCACTACCTGTGAGATGATCCATATGTTTAAAGGGTACAAATTACCTCAATATTTCTCTCTTCTGAAGTACCCACCATCATCACAACGGACACAAACCACCATTTACTCCAATGGCAACACTCTCAACCTCATATTTTCCCACCTCTGTACTCCCTGCAAACTCTATAACCCCTCTCTTTCATCTCTCCTATCACTACCTTACCCATTACACATTTCCCTGTCTCCTATCTCCCAAGCTGCTAACCTGCAAACAGTTAACCCCAGGAGCCTTCGCCACCTCAACCCTTCCCTTCTTAATTTTTCTACTGACTGCCTTTATGATAAAATCGCACCCCTGCCCTCCCAGGCATGACCACATCTGTCTACAACAACCTACTGTCATTCTCCCTTGATACACTCACTCCTCTTTCTACAACCAGGACTTGCCTGCTACAACGCCGGTATACAGACGGCACCAGAAGTCTCAAGAGATGCAGGCTTGCTCTTAAATGAGCATGGAGTAAAGCAAAATCTCTGCAAGACTTCACCCTCTACAAATTGTCCCTTCTCAAATACAGCTCCTGTCTCCACACTGCTAAACAAACCTACTATATCACTTTCAAAATCCTCTCATCCAAACCTCATTAACTCTTCTCTACCTTTAATTCCTTACTTCACCCCCCCCACTGTCTCCACCCACCAACTTGTTTACTGCCCAGGAGATTACCAATCATTTCAAAAACAAAATCAACACAATTCATGATGAGATATCCAGCACCCAGCTTCCTCCCCCAAAACCAACAGACCAAGACCAAACCAAACTCAATATTTTCTTCCTTCAGCCACTTCCTTGTTACCACTGAAGATGCCAAACCCCTTTCCACATCCCACTTTACCACCTGTTCCATGGACACTGTCCTCTCACAATTACTGTGACCACCTTCCTATCCTAAACTCTCTAACCCACATCTTCAACCTCACCCTCTCCTCCAGCACCTTTCCTCCCCTACTCAAACATGCACTGGTTACCGCCCATACTTAGAAAAACTCTCACTGGCCCTCATAGCTTGAATAACTGAAGACCCACCTTGCCCCCGTTTGCCTCCAAGCTTCTGGAACGTCTAGTCCACAACCATATGAGCTCCTACCTCACTGATAACAACCTTCTCTATCTCCTACTTCTGCCCACAACCTTCCAATGAAACTGTGCTACTAAAGCTCACCAATGACCTACCAGCTGCTAAAACCAATGGCCAGTACTCGATATTCATACTCCTGGAACTTTCTGCTGCCTTTGACACAGTTGACCACCCACTCTTCCTCAATAAACTCCACTCCTTTGGCCTCTCTGATTCTGCTTTTTCCTGGTTCTCCTCCTACCTATCTCAGTGCACTTCCAGTGTCACATATAACACCATCTCCTCCGCTCCTATTCCTCTTTCTGTTGGGGTCCCCCAGGGCACTGTCCTTGGGCCCCTCCTATTCTCTCTCAATACCTCTTCCCTGGACCAGTTGATAACTTCCCATGGCTTCCAATACCACCTCTATGCTGATGACACCCAGATTTATTTCTTGATTCCTTAACTCACCCCCTCAATCTGCTCACGTATTACAAACTTACTGAGCGACATATCAGTATGGATGTCACACCACTTCCTCAAACTCAATCTTTCTAAAACTGAGCTTGTAATATTTCCTCCTCCCCAATCCATTCCCTGTGACTTTACCATTGAGATCAAGGCACAACCATTTTCTCTCCACACAAGCCAAGGTACTGGGTGTGATCCTACACTCTGACCTCTCTTACATCCAATCACTGGCTACTGAGGTTTGAATCACCCAAATAGCGTCTAGTAATGTGTAAGCTATTTCAGAATCCTATTACATGAAGCTTGTTCATTATGGGCTTGTATCTCCTTCACTGCACCACATACAAATATTGTATAAAATTACACACAAGAACCAGTAAATAATAATTTCCTATTTGCATCAGGACTAATTATATGGACAGTGTTTATAACGTTGCATTATGTAAATTGTAATACTTCAACAGCATCCAGTACAGCATATACAGCAAAGCTTTAAAGTACTAGATTGTATCATATAAAAAAAATAAAACATACTGTATATTACATGAGGAAAAAAAGAGTATGACAGTCCTGGTTTATTTTTACACCAAACAATATAAAAAGTACTAAAACAAATACTGTAGAAACCAATCAAAAATCATCTTTTATTGTTCTGGCCATTCTAAACTGATTCCAGGTAAAATATCATTGGTTGTTAGGGGTATTTGGCATTGTATTTATTGTAATAATAAATATGTATTCACCACAATATGGAGACATGTATACTGAGGACGCTCTTTATCATTTATTCGCCTGGGCTGGTCGGGAGTAGGGGGTGATCCTTTCATCTTTACATTTACTAGCCTTCTGGATTGGTATCAGGATAAGCCTGCATGTGTGATTCTAGGACACAAGGATGTACTTTCACCTCTGCTTTGAGCGGCACCAAAAACAATATCACAATAACTATGTATCATTACATAAGCCACATTAATCAGCAAATCAAGTAAGAGCTAGCATCGAACAGCATATTAAGGGAGAAGACTCTCCCTTCATTTGTTTAGTATAAATGGCATAACATACTGTATGTAAATAAATGTAAACATTTTCTAATGAAGAATTAGACTTAATGTCAGATGTGAATCATCAGTTGCCCCCTGTGGCATTTATTTGCCTATATAATATAACCAGTATGGTTCCTTCACTTGAAGTGAAATACCAGTACTGAAATATCTTAATAATTAAAACTGTGGCATTTATGAAAGATTTATTTCCCAGATATGAAGCTTCCTAGTGGGGACTGCCAATTTAGAAATGCTTATTAATAGATATTGCATTGCATATAGGTTTCTTTCTTTCTTACAATGGTTGTGTGTTGTTATTTTTATAATACCATTTACTAAGGTCTGTAAAAATAGCAGTAATTAAAGAAAGGTACAGATACATTTTCCACTAAACATCACTTTCAGCCCTGTGTAAGTTCCAGATCTTTCAACCTGGATTGTAAATATATGGAGCTGCAGCAGACATAACGACATAAATAAAGTAGTATGAAATGTGTGAGTGTGTGTGCGCATGTGTGTGTATATATATCCCCATTTGGAGGGGTTTATGAGAAAGGGGTCTTCCGCATACAGGATATTGCACTAAATCCATATATAAATACCAGAGCGTTCTCTAATTGGAAGAGTAGATTTGATAATAAATTTGGCAGTGCCTCCACCCAAGATGGGGCCTCTGGGAACAGAGTGATTCCTTTCCTGGGAAATAAATCAATAATCTATTCAGAGTAATTGGGAGCAGAGGAACTACTGCTATTAGCACATAACATTAACCGTATATTTATTGATGCACAACAGTATGGAAAAAATACTAGCTTTATATAATAAAAAATTAAAAATACTATATAAATTTAATTGACAAAACAGGTAATATAAACAAAAAGGCGCAATAAGAGTCCTGGTGGAATTGTATACCCAGGTATATATAGTTAATAACGGAAAATTGTTATCACTTACCGTAATTTTCCTTCCCTGGCCCATCCTCCCATCAGCACATAACGAGTTAACACCTCCTTTGGAGCCCCACATGATCACATGTTCCAAGCTGAATAAAAGTCAGCCCCTCCCCCAACTAAAATGTTCAATAACCTAGCCTGCGACAAGCCACTAGAGAGAGAGTCCTGTGCTGAGATGAGGATGGGCCACGAAATCAAAATTACAGTAAATGATAAAAAATTTCCGTTTTCCTGGCCCACCTCACGTCAGCACATAACAGGTTATACCAAAGCTAATATAGGGCGGGAGAGAACAAATGAAAAGAGGTCATATGGATTGTCATCTGGAATAAGCATCTGGTCACTGGCTTTTGCACCCATTTGCAACCTGTGAAAAGATAAAGTAGAGATCTGTACCTTAAATGGAGTTGTATGCCAGACCAACCTCTAGCGCTGACTGTAAAATGTCAAGGATATTGCCTAAAGCAGGGAACAGAGGAGAAAAAGCTTTTGCTGAGCAGACAAAACAGACTTCTTTCATATCCTCTCCTATGTAGCATTCATTGGATGATCTTCTGGTCACCAAGTTCTGAACAACCTGCACCTCTAGTGTAGTCTATTCCATAGCCAGGCTATTAAAAGTAGTCTCTTAGGATTGGGGTGCTGTAATCATCAGTCAAGTCCTGGGGAAAAAAGTGTGGGAACTCCCACCCAAGATCCACTCCCCCACCAAAAAAAAAAAAAAGATACACTCATATGCACTTCAAAAGTGGTATTTTTCATCCAATTTTCGTATTGTGTGTATGAAGCTTATCTGTTATTACATAAAAAAAATCCTCAATAAACATAAATATGGTAATTCTCTAAATAATCAGCAATCATTCAATTGTGCTTCCATGCAAATGTGAACATCATGTTCTGATCTTTATTGGGGAATGTTATTTTGTATATAGAGTGTTTATGTGGTGAGTTTACATTTTTCATTGAACAGAGTTTGGATAACACATGGTTAAACAGAAAGGTCATAAATTAACTGCACATTATCTGGACAGATTGCTTAGGGAGATAGTGATATGTTCCTGCTTAGGAGATGTATGTTACCTTGGGGGGCTGAAAACTCTGCAGGGCTCCAACACTCACTCAATGCTATTCCAACCCTTCACATATTTCCACATAAACTTCCCTACTGGCATTAAACTTTGCCAGGTATTGTGCTCAGCTTACCACCCCAAACTGATGTTCCTCCCTCAGCTCACCTCTCTCCCTGCATGTCCTGTGAGCAGAATAGCTGTGCTCCTCCTCTGGGTTCTCTCATGATCATGAGAGGTCTGACTAAATACAATCTCTTAACAGCAGGGACCTGATCTACCGTCAGCTAGACTTATTAATGTTACGTTTTTTAAGTCTATTTCTAATTCTATCTTCTGTTAGCCATGAGGGTGCTTCTTGTGATGTGTCATGAGGATAAACATTGCAGTTTTGGTCACTGATGCCCCGAGACTGAAGACTGAGGAGAAGAATAAATTCAATAATTTTGTCATCTCTCCATCCTTAGTAACCAGATCCCCTGTATCATTCTTTATGGTACCAATATGATCTGACCTCCCTTTCTTACTAATTATATATGTAGCGGTGGGCTCCTGAAGAGCACACACTATGTTTTTCAAAGTTAAAACTTTACCCACACTACAGTTTGGTTTGGGTCTATTTGCCTAAATTTGACTTCTGTGTCAGTCTGACTGGGCCGTGAGATGTTCAGCCTGACCACAGGGGGGTGCTGTCTATGGTGGCAGACGTGGAACTATGGTCTGGTCAGACACTTAAGTTACTCTCTTTTGGAGTCAGGTCAGTGGGAGTGGCCCTCTCGCTGTGCACTCTGGGAGAGGGTATTTAAGATGCGGACATCACGTGGTTCCGGTCCAGTATGCTGTGCTTATTACATGGTCCTGGTCCTCCTGACCAGCCCCCAGGAAGGCTATGACATGGGGTGCGGTTCCACCCGATTTTAATGCCTTGGGGTTGGCTAGCCCAAGGCATGGAAACTAGAGGAGGATTCTGAGGTGAATGGGTGCCGTCTCCGGTCCGGGAGAGACCCATTGGACTTCGAGCATTCCAGGGGAGGACTCTTTAGAAGAACACCATGTGTGAGTTTGGTTTTCTTAACAAGAGCCTGGAAGGGCTGAAGTAACTGAGAGAATCCGGTCTTGTGGATATCGCCAAGCAGGCTGAAAGATCCAGGTATCCTACAAGTGTTCTACAGCTTAGTTTCCCACGAGTTCTGTAACAACGTCTGTGACAAAGACTTTGTTCCTGAGTAAGCACCTTGTTGGCTGTTAGGCCTTGTGAGAGAGGGCCTGTCCAACCTGAGTGTTCATCCAGCTGCGAATGGCTATTCACTGGATGCAGTCAAAGTAAGCACGTTCCTTAATGTTTATAGACTTTGACATTGAGAGTACATGAATTCCTTCCCAACCCTCTGATCCCAAATTGAAAGACTGTTCAATGGTTGAAGTTTGCAAATAAAATCCATTCAACTGGATCTATTGTCAGTCTCAAGTTACTGGGTCATCTACCACGGGACATCCCCTAGACGTCCCCAGCTCTGGTATTGTCACGTACCTTTAAGCAGAGCCCGGAGTGCAGGGAGTGGCCTCTCGTAGACCTTTGACTCGAGAGACCCTGGTAGTGGTGACAGGGGCTCAGGAGCACAGAGGGGCACAAGTGCCTGACTGGATAGCAGATGGTAAAGGCAGAAGACCGTTGAAGGAGGAGGTGTATTGTAGTCCGGTGTCTGAATGCAGGCAAAGGTGAGATAAGGTCCAGCAGACAGCAGAAGGGTTCCTGTAGTCCAGCAACGGCATACAAGTGATTGCAGGAGGTGACAAACAACGGAGGGGTATTGTAGTCCAACAACGGATGCAGGTGCAATGGATAAGTGGAAGCGGAAGAGTCCAGTAGTCTGTGGCCAAAGGTAGAAGGCTACAAACGCAGAAGGAGTACAGCCAAATATTGCGGAGGACTGGGAGGTGTCCTATAGTACAACAGCAAGCAACTTACAGTTGACGGATGGTGTAACAGTCCAGGTCAGGCACAGGCGGGCAGATCAGATACAGAAACGGAATCCAGAAGAGTAGTCGGGTACAAGCCAAAGTCGGAGGGCAGGCAGCAAACAGCAGAATCGGAAACAAGCCGGGTTCGATGCGGATCAGGGTACAGGTACAGGTACAGGTACAGGTTCAGATTCAGATACGGATCACCAGGACGCACAGGAACGCTGTTGATCAGGCAGCAAGGCAGTGAGGCATGGATCCAGTTTAAATAGCGCTATTGGCGCCAATTTGCGTCAAACGGCCGCGCGCGCACCCGCGTGCGCACTCCCGCGCGCATGCGCACGCGCGCGCGCACGTGGACGCGCACGCGCGCACCGCCGATCGCGGTAACGCTCCTGGAACTAGGCAAGAGATCTTCTGCGACTTTCGCCGCTCGGACGTCCGTGAGGAGGATCTTCCTGACATTGCCCCCCCCCAATGGGCAGCCTCTGGATGCCCAACTGGGACATCTTACCTGGGTGAGATCTTTTAAATGCCAGAACCAACCTCTTGGCGTGGATGCCAGTCTCTGGTTCCCAGGAGTTCTCTTCTGGACCATACCCCTTCCACTTCACCAGATACTGTACCTGGTTGCGTCTCTTTCTGCAATCCAAAATTGCTTCTACTTCAAACTCCTCTTCACCATTAATAAGCACAGGTTCAGGAGGGCCCACGTTCCGATCGGTGAAGGGATCCTGGATTGAAGGTCTTAAGAGGGACACATGAAACACTGGGTGAATACGCAGCGATTCTGGTAATTTCAGCTCATAAGCCACATTGTTAATTTTCCTGGAAATTGGGAAAGGACCCACAAATTTTGGGCCCAGTTTCCTAGATGGGCATGTTAATTTTAGATTCAGAGTAGATAACCAAACCAAATCTCCGGGTTTTAGGTCGAGCTCCCCTCTCCTCTTTCTGTCAAAAACTGCTTTGTTGCGTTCTTGAGTTATTGCCATCGTTTCTTGAAGCAACTTGTTATTGGTGCAGAAAAAGTCCAAAGTTTCTTGAACTGCTGGAACCGTGCATTCTGGGATATTGGCTGATAAGAACTGAGGGTGAAAACCATAGTTCGCAAAGAAGGGAGATTGATTAGTTGCAGAATGAACAGAGTTATTGTAGGAAAACTCAGCAAGTGGTAAAAGGGATACCCAATCGTCTTGCGAAAAAGAAGAATAACACCGCAAATACTGCTCAAGGGTCTGGTTCGTTCGTTCGGTCTGGCCGTTGGTCTGGGGATGATAGGCAGACGAGAACGAAAGATCAATTTCCAAGGACTTACATAAAGCTCTCCAAAATTTTGATGTAAATTGTACCCCTCGGTCGGAAACAATGTTCGCAGGTATACCATGGAGTCTTGCAATCTCCTTAATGAAGATCCTTGCGGTCTCAGGGGCAGAAGGTGTACCCTTCATGGGCAGAAAGTGAGCCATTTTGGACAATCTGTCGACCACCACAAGGATAGTGGTGAAGCCTTCTGACGGAGGTAATTCTACAATAAAGTCTATGGAAATCATTTTCCAAGGCCTTTCCGGGATGGGGAGTGGTTTCAGCAACCCCCAGGCTTTGGTCTTGCTACTCTTGTTCTGGGTACAGGTAATGCAAGATTCAACATAAAGTTTACAGTCTCTTAGCAGCTGAGGCCACCAGAAGGTGCGTTGGAGAAGTTCGGCGGTCTTGTGTACCCCAAAATGACCGGCCAATTTGTGGTCGTGGCAAGACTTGAGAACAGCAACCCGTAGTTGTTGGGGCACGTAGATCTTGTTTTCATGCCATAACAAGTTATTGCTAGAGAGTAAGGTGGTGTTTGAGGGATGTGGAGCTGAAGATGAAGCCTGCTTAAGTTGGGATAGAAGATCTTCCTGGAGCATAAGGAAATTTCCGGGCGCAAGGATGGTGTCTGTGGGTTGAAGAACTTCGGGTTCGCTGAACATCCGGGATAGCGCGTCGGGTTTGGTGTTCTTTGATCCGGGCCTATAGGTTATGTGGAAGGAAAATCTTGTAAAGAACAGTGCCCATCTGGCCTGACGCGGCTTCAGCCTCTTAGCAGTCTTTAAATACTCTAAGTTCTTGTGGTCAGTGTATACCAGAATGGGATGGACTGCTCCCTCCAGGAGATAGCGCCATGCGGCTTTGATAGCGAGTAACTCCCTGTCCCCGACATCATAATTCTTTTCCGCTTCAGACAATTTACGTGAGAAGAACGCCACTGGGTGCAATAAAGCCTTTGGGCCCTGTCTCTGAGAAAGGACTGCTCCCACTGCAACTTCGGATGCATCCACCTCAAGGATGTAGGGTAGCGCAGAATTAGGATGCTTCAGGACAGATGCTGATACAAATTGTTCTTTAAGGGAAGAAAATGCGGCCTGTGCCTCCGGAGTCCACTGGAACTTGATACCTTGTCTCATTAATCTGGTGATTGGAGCGATGATTGTAGAAAATCCCTTGATGAATTTTCGATAAAAATTTGCAAACCCCACAAAGCGTTGAATTCCTCTTTTATCAGTAGGGGCTGGCCAGTCCAGGATGGCCGAAACTTTTTGCGGATCCATCTTGATTCCATCCACCGAAATAATCAGCCCCAAAAACTGAATGCTGCGACGTTCAAACTCGCACTTCTCAGGTTTTGCGTACAAGCCGTGTTGGCGAAGCCGAGTGAGAACCTTCTTAACGTGTTCCCTGTGAGCTGGCAGAGAGGGGGAGAAAATTAAGATGTCGTCCAGATATACTATAACAAACAGGTCGAGAAAATCTCTAAAGATATCATTCACAAAATGCTGGAAAGTCGCAGGAGCGTTGCATAGCCCAAAGGGCATTAAGAGATATTCAAAATGTCCGAAGCGGGTGCGGAAGGCAGTCTTCCATTCGTCCCCGCTTCGGATACGGACCAAATTATAGGCTCCGCGAAGATCCAATTTTGTGAAGATACTAGCTGATCCAAGGCGCTGGAATAATTCGGGTACCAAAGGCAGTGGGTACCGGTTCTTGACTGTAACTTTATTTAAGTCCCGGTAGTCAACACAAGGGCGGAGAGAATGGTCCTTCTTTTCTACAAAAAAGATTCCTGCCCCAGCTGGGGACGTAGAAGGACGTATGAACCCCTTTTTCAGATTGTCGTCAATGTAAGTCCTGAGAGTCTCCAATTCCACTTCTGTTAAGGGAAATATTCTCCCGAAAGGGATTTCGGCTCCGGGAAGGATCTCAATTGGGCAATCGTAGGGTCTATGAGGGGGAAGTGTTTCTGCCCCCTTCTTGCTGAACACGTCCAGGAAGTCATGGTAGGTCTCAGGAACGTGCTGGCGAGTCTCAACATCGGTCTCCATGCACATTAAATGGGGTGAAACCTTAGTTGATTCTTGAAAGCAGTGTTGACTACAATAGGGGGAGAAAAAGAAAATGTTTACGGTGGACCAGTCTATTTGCGGGTTGTGTGCCCGAAGCCAGGGCATACCCAGTATGATAGGGAAAAGGGGAGATTCAATAATGTCCAGGCAGAGTTGTTCCTGATGGTTACCGGAAATGGTAGCAGTCAAAGGACATGTCTCTTGTGTCACTGGTCCTGATTTGATAGCTGACCCATCGGCAAGGTGTACAGACAACCCTTTCGCCCTGGGCCGTAAGGGCACTTGGAACTTTTGGGCAAACGATAAGTCCATAAATCCACTGCACGCTCCAGAATCAACTATTGCGGGGACTTGAATGTTCCCTCCGGGTAGCTGAAGAGAGACGGGAACAGCCAGGTGAGTAGCATTACTAGGCACAGCAGGTAAAACAGGAGAAGATACAGAAGAATGCTTACGGAATTTGGCAGGACAGGATCTCACGTAATGTCCGGGTTCTCCACAGTAAAGACACAGATTGTTGAGCTGCCGGCGTTGTCGTTCCTCGGTGGTGAGCGTTGGTCTAAGTAAGCCCAGTTGCATGGGTTCAGGCGTGTCAGCAGCAGGATGTGCAGGGGGATTAGGTACACGGGGTAACATCCAGACTGGTCGGGACGGCCCGGCAGTGCGTTCTGTTCTCCGTTTTCTCAAGCGTCTGTCTATCTGGATGGAGAGGTTGATAAGGGCTTCAAGAGTTGCTGGAACACCCACCCGGGCCAATTCATCCTTTAGAGGTTCAGAGAGTCCCATGCGAAACTGGTATCGCAGAGCAGCATCGTTCCAGGTAGTATCGGAACTCCAGCGCCGAAATTCAGACGCATAGTCCTCTGCCGCTCTGAGGCCTTGCTGAAGAGAATATAAAGCTGCTTCCGCTGTAGCCGCCTGCTGAGGATCCTCATAGAGCAAACCCATGGCTTGAAAAAAGGTATTCAGGTTATTAAGGCAGGCTTCCTTTTGCTCCAAAAGGCGGTGGGCCCAAGCCTGGGGCTCACCCAGTAGGAGGGAGATAACAAAACCCACCTTAGTGGATTCTAGAGAGAAGGTTCTGGGTTGAAGTGCAAAAAACAATTCACAGGCATTGCGAAAAGCTCTATACTTGCTGCGATTTCCCGAAAACCTCTCCGGAGTTGGGACCTTGGGTTCAGGGGGTAACATAACCACTGATGGCGCAGAAGAAGTTCCCGACACGGTAGGGCCTGTGGTAGATAAGACCTGGACACGCTCTTCCAATCGAGAATAGCCTTCTTGTAGAGATTTAACAGCCTGGGTAAGTCCAGCAAGATGACGGCATAAATCATCCATGGCCGAATCTCCCTGCGTGGGCTCAGACATGGCTGCCTGATACTGTCACGTACCTTTAAGCAGAGCCCGGAGTGCAGGGAGTGGCCTCTCGTAGACCTCTGACTCAAGAGACCCTGGTAGTGGTGACAGGGGCTCAGGAGCACAGAGGGGCACAAGTGCCTGACTGGATAGCAGATGGTAAAGGCAGAAGACCGTTGAAGGAGGAGGTGTATTGTAGTCCGGTGTCTGAATGCAGGCAAAGGTGAGATAAGGTCCAGCAGACAGCAGAAGGGTTCCTGTAGTCCAGCAACGGCATACAAGTGATTGCAGGAGGTGACAAACAACGGAGGGGTATTGTAGTCCAACAACGGATGCAGGTGCAATGGATAAGTGGAAGCGGAAGAGTCCAGTAGTCTGTGGCCAAAGGTAGAAGGCTACAAACGCAGAAGGAGTACAGCCAAATATTGCGGAGGACTGGGAGGTGTCCTATAGTACAACAGCAAGCAACTTACAGTTGACGGATGGTGTAACAGTCCAGGTCAGGCACAGGCGGGCAGATCAGATACAGAAACGGAATCCAGAAGAGTAGTCGGGTACAAGCCAAAGTCGGAGGGCAGGCAGCAAACAGCAGAATCGGAAACAAGCCGGGTTCGATACGGATCAGGGTACAGGTACAGGTACAGGTTCAGGTTCAGATTCAGATACGGATCACCAGGACGCACAGGAACGCTGTTGATCAGGCAGCAAGGCAGTGAGGCATGGATCCAGTTTAAATAGCGCTATTGGCGCCAATTTGCGTCAAACGGCCGCGCGCGCACCCGCGTGCGCGCTCCCGCGCGCACGCACACGCGCACGCGCGCACCGCCGATCGCGGTAACGCTCCTGGAACTGGGCAAGAGATCTTCTGCGACTTTCGCCGCTCGGACGTCCGTGAGGAGGATCTTCCTGACAGGTATCTTAAGATGGGTATACAATATTCTCCAGTCACCAGGGAACAGACCCTAACAGAGACGTTAAGTCCAGAGACGTTGCTGGATCTGGCGGCAGAGGAGCACTGTATTTCCTTCATCCTATGGCTCCACTAAGCGCTATACCTTTTCCATCCTGAGACTCTGTTAAGGTCTGTTCCCTGGTGACTGGAGAATATTGTATACCCATCTTAAGATACCAGAGCTGGGGAAGACAGGATATACACACCTATATTCTAATAAGGCTGTAACCTCACAGCCGTGAGGTAAGGGCACATCCACCCACTTACTGGACGGAGGGAAGAAACAATCACTGCACCCTTGTGTTTGCATGACATATGACAGCACCAACACCTGAGTCTGAAACAAAGATGAAGCTTTTATTGGCAGAATTTGCACAACTTATTCTAATTTCAAGGACTGAATAATATATAACACTAGCACTTTATTTAATTTGTTTGCTGCTTGCAGTGTTTGCACATAAGTATGCACTGGTGTATTTGCTGCTAGCAGTATTTGCACAATGGAATGCACTATATAAAATATTAGTTTAAGTTTTATTTTGCTGCTACTATTTTTTCCTATTTTTTCTTATTTTTAGAGTGGTTTTATATTTTGCACATTCACTTGGCACGTTGTACTGCATTTTTGCACATTTATTATTGCTGCTATTAGAGTATACGTATATGTATTTTTATTGTCCAGATACTATTTCATGATTGCCATTATAATATATACATATTTATATAGCACATTATGTTCACTGTGGAACATATATATGATAAAAGGTGACTTTTTTGTAAGCAAGTCCTTATCCACTTAGTTTTTTTCACTACTTCAAATCTATAGTTTGAATATCTAACCTCTCTGTTCACTTTCTCCTTCCTTTTTTCTCTTGCTTTCTCACCCCTTTTTCTTCTTACACTGCGCGACACTATCATCTATAATTATACAATATATACTATATATAGCCTATGGATGTAAGCGTCATCAGATGTCAATTAAGGCAATGAGGAATGGCAGCATATGTGGATAATGGAGATGCTCCAATTTATATCCACGATAGAACGCCCGCACATGTGCACTAAGGCAATGTGTGGGCCGATGTATAACTTCACAAGTAATCCCTGTCATCCAGTGTTTGTGCAGCGGAGTTAAGTATCGAGAGAGGGGCACATAGACGTGATGTGGGCAGCAATGCTGGTGACTCTCTCTCTCTGCCCGCAGCATAGCGCGTCATTGGCAGTAGGAGGGGCAATCAGCCCTGAATCACATCACGCATCGTGGGGGAGATGAAGCGCCCCAACATGCAGTGCCATAAGTCCCTCCCCCTCATCGTCAATGTGATTGAGTCCTCAACACAAGGAGAGAAACTGACACACACACACAGGGAAACAGGCGCCATACACCACACAACCCACCATCCCGCCCAGTGGACCACATAATTCTGGAATTTTGGGAAACGCACAGGGAGGCACATCACAAGTATGTTACACAGATGGGTCACCTGAATGAGACTCTCTGTAGGGGGTAAGTTATTTATCCATCTGCGGGTTAGGGATGGCATTTAAGGCCACCTGAGGTGGACATAGACATACCATCCCATATAGATCATATAGTGGGTCATGGGAGCACCCTTAAAGGGTCCTCAGAGATAGGAGAACTTAATTTAATATTTGTTGTTCATATCAAAGATTCTAGAATTTACAAAATGAGTGCAGCCAATAATTTAATTGGTTCCCTCCAAACTCACACTCAGGTGATTATAAGGTCATCACATGAGAACATATATTGACAAGAAGGCTACCTATTGAATATAAGCTTACATAAAATTCCAAAATAATTGACAATTGTACATGCATCCTTAAGACAATAAACAATAACTCATTAAGTCCAAAGAGATGTAACATACCCCAATAGATAAAAGAGGGGCTCTAGTGATTACAAATAGATGCCATATTATAAATCCTTTTCACAGACTCCTGACACGAAACCCTCCATAAAAGGGTTAAAGGGATAAAGTTGGCTATTTGATCCACCTGCTGGAGGAGGGGCTTATTCCAGTCCCCTTCCCTGTAATTTGGGTGAATGCAATCCAGAATCAAAAACTGAAATCTGGGACAGACACCTATGGTGATCCCTGACATGTCTCCCAACTGGGAGCTCAGGATTGGCTGTTAACATACTTGTGATGTGCCTCCCTGTTCGTTTCCCAAAATTCCAGTTTTGTCTTGCCAATGTAAAAACATTCACATTGACAAGTTAGCAAATATATAACACCTATCGTTTTGCAATTTGCGTAGTGTTGAGGTCTAAATAGTTGACCGTTGGGTAGTATAATATCTGATTTGGTGTTCATGAGGTGCAGTCACCACATGTAACAAGGATCGTATCTAAAGGATCATACCACATGTTTACAAGGATCGTATCTAAATGATCCTACAAACTCACTTTGAACCAATCAGTCCTTGATGGGTTTTGCTTTGCGGTAGGTGATTGCTGGATATGATGGTATGTGGGGGCTTATTGGAAGATAATCCACTGAGAGCGAGAACAAGTGAGACCTTAAACAGTAATGCAGATAAAGATATGGGCTCAGTTTGGTGTTCTAGACAGGCTCTCCGTGTACCTGTCTAAAAACCAGATACCACAGGGATTGAGAGTGAAAAAATTCCCAACGTTCGAACTATTTGATGAATCTTTGAAACAACTATGGACGGACACTTTTTCTACCTGTTTCTTTGCTTTGATTGATATAATAATTACATCAAAGAAAAAAGAAATGGAAACACTACAACAGGAGATAATGGATTTACAACAAGCCTTAAAACCATTGCAAAGTGTTGCACAATTTGCTGATTTTGATTAATGTCTTAATGAGAAATGAAATCGTTTGGAAAAGGAGATCATATCAGTAAAAAAAGAAAAAAATGCTACGAGACAAAAAAGACTATGATACCAATAATGTGTATATATGGAAGCGGAGGCACCACTGGAGTGGGATATCCCAGCTGGCTGGTGGCACTGATAAACATGTCAGTTTCTCAGATACGTATCCTGAATTTTGGGATGATACTCTGGCTGCATCAGACTCTGACCAGTCAACACCCCATTCAGCTATTAAGGGTGCACATGCCAGACCTACCTCCTCTACATCAGCAAAAAACGGGGTCAAGAAACGCAAATCCCAAAAGAGGGATCGAACCCGAGACACAAAATTACATGCCGTGGATGCAGAAGGGGGAGGAATGGATGAAACAGAAACGATATCCATCCCGCAGGCAACCACGCAAGCCATAACTAAATATTCTAATGTTTTGAATCTGTCTGAGAGGATTCTTGTGGACAGTGAAAAGTCGCTATTGTCTAAAGGTTTAGATGTCCTCAGAGACAACTAAATGTATTTGATACCATTCTGGATGTTATTAGATTCATTAGAAATTTAACTATTAAAAAACATTATAATTTTTCAGCAGGAGAAGTTGAGCCATCTGTACTTGTATTCACTGATGTTTTGGAGGATAGAGATTTCTCATTTAGGGAACATTGTGCCATAAGGGATCTTGAGGATTTATCTAGTGAAAATCCCCCCATTGCACAGGTGGTTGGTGATAGTGCTGTCAAATCGGTTCTCTTTAAAACAAAATCAGACTTTTATCCTGTAAATTCTCGCACTCCTGAGATGAATACATTTAAGAGAGCAGTAGAAAGAGAATTGACGGCTCTGGCATCACAAGTTATGGCAGGGGATACTGTATGGAATGATAATTTGACTAAGGATGAAAGAGTATATCCAAAAAATCTAGAGGAAGATGACACTATTGTTATTCGCAACTCAGATAAGGGAGGGCTCATAGTTGTAATGGACGTTGAATTATATAGAGGAGAAGTCATCCGACAATTATCTGACACACATACATATACCCAACTTAGAGGGGATCCAACTAAACAGTTCAGATCAGTTCTGGTGGGACTTATTAATAGAGGAGTTAAAGTAGGTATATTCAACCATTAACCTATTAAAATAATACCAGAAAATCCTTCTGTTCCTACATTTTACAATCTCCCTAAAACCCAGAAGGGACTAGATCCCCTGCTAGGGTGACCGACTATATCAGGCATTAATTCCCTGAATGAGAAACTAGGGCAGTGGCTGGATAGGCAATTACAGCCTTTAGTTCAGCAACTCCCTGGATATTTAAAAGACACAAATCATCTTCTTGAGGTCATGGAGGATTTTCAATGGAAAAATGAGTACTCGTGGGTCACATGTGATGTTGCGAGTTTACATTCCTCAATTCCTCATGACCTCGGTATTTTTTCTGTGTCTTTTTTCTTAGAGACATTTACAGATCTACCAATCAAACAGAGAGAATTCATTGTGAAAGCCTTGGACTATCTACTGCCCCATAATTATTTCTCATTTGATGGTGTGTTTTACCTCCAGAGGTGTGGGACTGCGATGGGGGCTACATTTTCGCCCTCATTAGCGAACCTGTACATGGGTTGGTGGGAGCGGTCCCACATCTTTGGGGGGAGAACCCCTTTAGGTCTTCCATCAAGTTATATCTGAGATTTATAGATGACCTCCTGTTCATCATGGAGGATGGGACATCCAGGTTGATTCCCTTTCTAGAGTACCTTAACTGTAATAATAATAATCTCACCTTTAATGGTGAAGCTCATAATGATGAAATACATTTTTTAGATGTACTCCTTAAGGGATTGAACATGAAAGTTAGCACAATCCTATACAGAAAGATTCTGTCAGGTAATTTTTCTTTTGTTAGCCCAATCAGAATATCCCAGGCATACGATTAAAGGTATACCTGTGGGACAGTTCATACAAGTGAGAAGAATTCATAGAGATGACTTGGAATTCAAACGTGAGGCAGCCTCCCTGTTCCAAACTTTTTTTGGAGAGAGGATATCCAAGGTGGATGATCTCATCAAGAGAAAGATGCGGGGTAGAGATTGTCACCCGGATAGAGTAACTCTATCTACTCCATATAGTAATGAATTTAAAGAAATTAGGGATATAATCACTAAACATCTCCTTGTTCTATATGCAGTCAGTCTAATGTGTCAGCATTCTACAGGGGGGAATCAACATAGTGTCCCGCAGAGCCCCTACTCTGAGTCACACTTTGTCCCCTAGTTTTTTTCAACAAGAAGACCACTAAGTCAGCTACATGGCTGCATTTTAAGGGAAACTTTAGGTTTGGCATAACGGGATGTCCTTGTTGTGACCACATTACTGGTGGCGACCAGTTTTGCTCGTCAGTGACACATAAGAAATTTTAAATATGGAGTTTTTACAATTTTAACACTAGTGATGTTGTCTATTTACTGACTTGCGATATATGCCCCATTCAGTATGTTGGTAGAACAATTAGACATCTTCATGATTGTTTTGATGAGCACCTGTATAGTGTTCCAAAAAATATATCAACAACTGCGGCCAAACACTTTAATATATGCCATAATGGCAACACTACAGCCATGCATTAACAAGTCATTGAGAAGGTCACGGTTCCATCTGGGGGGTGATATATTTGGATTACTTTGTCGTACAGAGGTGTTCTGGATATAACAGCTCCAGATTTTTCTTTCTGTCTTTTGTCAACACTTGGGATGTTGTGAATAAAAAAGAATTTTGATCGAGTACGGAGTGCGGCCATTTCTTCTATTATTGACTACATTTGGAGGCGGGCCAAGGCAGGCATCTGTCCAGATCATCAGGCATTTAGTCTCACCTGGAGCAGCGAGTTTTCATCTTTGGATATGTGGGGGCTTAGAGCCAGGTCTATTTGAAGCATATGCCAATGTTTTTCCAATATACTTTTAAATAATTCATGTTGGTTGTTATATTTTATGATCAGACCAGTAGCTTTAACTGACAATTGCGCGATCGTGCGACATAGCTCCCAAACAAAATTGGCGTCCTTTTTTTCCTACAAATAGAGCTTTCTTTTGGTGGTATTTGATCACCTCGGCGGTTTTTATTTTTTGCGCTATAAACAAAAATAGAGCGACAATTTTTTTGCTATAATAAATATCCCCCAAAAATATATAAAAAAACATTTTTTTCCTCAGTTTAGGCCGATATGTATTCTTCTACATATTTTTGGTAAAAAAAAATCTCAATTAGTGATTATTGATTGGTTTGCGCAAAAGTTATAGCGTTTACAAAATATGGGATCGTTTTATAGCATTTTTATTAATATTTTTTTTTACTAGAAATCAGCGATTTTTATTGTGACTGCGACATTATTACACAGGAACATTTTTGACACATTTTTGGGACCATTGTCATTTATACAGCAATCAGTGCTATTTAAATGCACTGATTCCTGTGTAAATGACACTGGCAGTGAAGGAGTTAACCACTAGGGGGACTAGGAGGGGTTATGTATGATGTTATGTGGTTTCTTTATTGTAGGGGGCGTGGCCTGGCATGTGACATCACTGATCGTCTTTCCCTATATCAGGGAACAGACGATCGGTGACAGCCACAGTAGGAAGCACGGGGAGAGGTTTGTTTACACAGACCTCTTCTCGTTCTTCATCTCTGTGACCCGATTGCGGGACACCAGCGGTGATTGGGTCTGTTGGCCCCGCGGCCATGGTCACGGAGCTCAGGACTGGGTCGGGAGCATGACGGTGGTGGCACGCTCCTGACCCACGGCTGGGCACTTAAAGAGCAACGTAGAGGTACGTGCTTGTGCCCAGCCATGCCATTCTGCCAACGTACATCGGCGTGAGGCGGTCCTTAAGTGGTTAAAGGCTTTTTTGAGGCAGGTAGTGGCATATCCCTGGTTGAGTAGTCTTGATTTTAAAAGGTTGACCTCTAGGCAAAATTAATCGTCTGTTGAGCAGTTCCTTCTTAACCTTAAACACTGGCTGTAAAGGATGGATTTTACAAAAATTGAGGGTGTGCACTGGATGCATGTAGGATGGTGTTTCCCGCAGTGGACTTTCAAAAAAGACCACTGGAGAGACTCCCATTCTTATTTTTTGTGATCTGCACGACTAAAAACATAGTTGCGACATCCCTATAGGACATTGTAAAGTTTCTATTGAAGTTGTCCTTGTTAATACCTAACATAAACGCATTGAGGGTTTCAACAGAACCCTCCCAGATGATAAATATGTCATTCAAGTAGTACCAAGTGGTGATGTGACAAGTTAATGGCAGGAACTCCTCATCATCCAGGAGAGCGTTCCCACTCCCCCAGGTACAGGTTGGCATACGATGGGGCACAGCAGGTCCCCACCGCTACCCCCCGCACCTGGAGGAAGTGGGAACCATTAAATTAAAAAATGTTATGCAATAAAATAAATTCTAGTGCTGAAGTGATGAATTGGTAAATTTTCCAATCATCCTTATGGGACTGCGATAAGATGTGTTTAATCGCTGCAATCCCTAAATGGTGAGGGATGGAACTGTACAGTGCCTCAACATCAATTGCTAAGAGTAGAGTTTCAGGAATCAAGTGACTACTCTCTAGATTTTGTAGTAGATGTATGGTGTCTTTAACCTCCCTGGTGGTATGATTATGTCGGATTTTAGGTGCTGAAAGCACCTAATTTTGCATGGAAATTTGGCGTTTTATATTGTAGGTCTGTAATTTTTAGGAATAAATTAACTTAAATCTGTCCAAACCAGAGTCTAGTAGACATCCCGGGTATGATAAAGTTTGAAACACAAAATCATAAATTATAATATAATACATAACTATAAATAATAACAAATAATATATATATATATATTTTGAAACACACAAGACTGCACAAAGTCCAACGTCACAATCAGGACAATAGAACCTGGTTTCTTTTCGGATTTTCCTTCCAGTGTCATCATGCTTTGAGCAACAATCTACGCACTTCCTTGTGGGTCCTGCCTTTTTTTTCAGTTGGTGGGATGTGGTCCATAAAGTGACAACTAGTCAGGCGTTCCGGGTTGACAACACCAGCAACACGATGTCCAGCTCTGTTTGCAGCCGTTGGTGTTTGGTGGTTCAGAAAGATACCTTCTGAAACTTTCCAAACAAAGTCATCATGCACCACAAGCTTGTCACTCTTTTTTTTTTTTGTAGAATGAAAGCTTTCCATAGGCATTGTTCAAGAAGATGCCTGAAGATCTTCTTATAATTGTTTTGTTGTTTTCTCATGGCTGGATAAAATGCCATTGCCTGCTCAGCTCTGTCAACACCTCCCATGTTGTTGTTGTAGTCTCTAACCACTTGTGGTTTCATGATGTCTTTCCCACCTTTTGTGTGTACCATGACAGCGGAGGTGTTTTGGATTGTACTCATTAGGCACACATCTTTTTTGTCATGCCATCACAGTGGCATCATTTTGCCTTTCTGCCAGGCAACCATTTTTCCCATCTTGAGCTTCTTATTGCCAAAGGTTGGCGGCATGTCACGCCGGTTAGCCCTAACGGTTCCATAGGCATCCATTTTGTTCTGTAGAAGGAACTCATAGGGTTCAGGAGATGTGTAAAAATGATCAGTAGTTACACAATAGCCCTGATTGAACAATGGCTCAATCAATGAAAGAACTGAAGAGTAGACATGGCCTTGCGGTTCGCCCCGCGGTCGGTTTGCGGCGAACTTTGCGCGTTCGCTAGCTATTAGGTCCACACAAGTCCACACAAGGTGTACTATTGTTTGGTGTGCAGTATATAGGGGTGTAATACACTTATAATACACTTTCAAATATAGAAAGCATATTATAGTGCATTTGTATTGTGCAGCATTGTGACTGCTGAGCAGTTCTGCAGCTGTCTTTTGTCGGTGTAGGGAGAGGTTGCTGTGTGGAGCAGGGACTGACTGTAGTGACACAAATCGCTAACTAATAGGTTCACAAAAGTCCTTTTAAGGACTGGTATAGGTGTACTATTTGGTGTGCAGTATATAGGGGTGTAATACACTTATAATATACTTTCAAATATAGAAAGCATATTATAGTGCATTTGTATTGTGCAGCATTGTGACTGCTGAGCGTAAAAACATAATGACGGCGGATTACCCTCTTGCCCAACGGTTGACCGCTGGCTTGTCGGAACTGATAGCCCACCAGCTACTGCCATATAAACTGGTGTACTCAGAGGCCTTTTGAAAATTTGTGGCCATTGCAACACCACAATGGAAGGTCCCAGGAAGGAAATATTTTTCCCAGAAAGGCATCCCAGACCTATATGGCCATATTCAGCGGCAAGTGAATGTATCTCTGGCAAACAGTGTTGGTGCCAAGATACATCTGACCACAGACACGTGGTCTAGCAAAGGGAAGGGAAGGGAAGGTATATAACTTTTACTGCCCACTGGATGAACCTTCTGACGGCCGTCAAGCATGTAACCCGTGGCACCCGTGTAGATTTGGTTTTACCGCCACCGATTGCATGCAGGCCTGCCTCTTCTTCTCCTCCTACTCCATCCTCCTCCCTCTCCTCCTCGGCTGACTCCTCCTTTTCCGCTGCTAGCGTCTCTTCCACTGCGCCGCCCAAACTCCCCAGAACCTATTCGACATGCCAGGTGAGACGTTGCCATGCCGTGCTGCGTCTGTTGTGCCTGGAAGCCAAGAGCCACACTGGCCCTGCACTCCTTTCAGCTTTGCGTTCACAGGCAGATCAGTGGCTAACACTGCTCAATTTGACAGTTGGTAAAGTGGTGTGCGACAACGGTGCCAATCTGCTGAGCACGTTGAAACAGGTCAAAATTACACACATGCCATGCATGGCACACGTCTTGAACTTGGTCGTGCAGCGATTCATTGTCAAATACCCTGGGGTCCAGGACGTCTTGCGGCAGGCAAGGAAAATCTTGGCCCATTTCAGAAGATCTTACACGGCCATGGCTCCAGCAGAAACGTGCAGTTAATGACTACCTGTACGAACTCTGCGGCAGGACAGGTTCTGGGGAGCTTGATTTTTTTTCACCGCAACAGTGGCTGCTCGTGCGCATGCAGACTTCTGCGGCCATTTGATGAGATCACCAAACTGGTCAGTCGCAGCCATGGTGCCATCAGTAACATCGTACCTTACACCTTCTTTATGGAATGTGCATTGCGTCGTGTCATTGATCAAGCCGTCGAGGAGCAGGAGCAGGAAGATGAGGAAGTCCCAATGCTGGATGAATTCCCAGGGTGGGCTACTCCATCTGAGACAAGTCAACAACAGGAGTCTGAAGAGGAGTCTTTGGAGGATGGTGCCGGATGAGGGGGAGCAAGAAGAGCATGCTTTAAACCTTTCTGGGATCCCTGTTGTTGTCCATAGATGGGGGGAGGAGAACGAGGACGACATTATCCTGGATGATGAGCAGGAGCCAGGCCACCACACCGCTTCCAGTTTAGTGGAAATGGGGGCTTTCATGCTCCAGTGTTTTAAGAGGGACCCCTGTATAAAAGGCATGAAGGGCAAGGACCAGTACTGGGTGGCAACGTACTTAGCCCCCGGTACAAACAAAAAAATGCTGGAAATGTTACCACCATCACTGTCAGAATGGAGCACTTTCAGGCCTTGCTTAGAGAAATGCTGCATTCTGATTTTAAGTGCGCTGGCAGAGGAATGTCCACTCACAGAGAAAAAGTTGCGGGTACCAATCCAACAGCACCTGCAAGAAGAGGGCTGTTTGAAGATGTGTTGGTGACTTCTGATATGAGATCATTCTTTCAGCAAACCCATCGACTGCTGTCATCCGGATCCAGCATCAGTGAATGCCTAGACCGACAGGTATCTGACTACATCGGGTTAATGACCGATGTGAACGCTCTGAGAAGTGATGGACCCCTGGACTACTGGGTGGGCAGGCTTGACCTCTGGCCAGAGCTTGCACAATTTGCAATGGAACTGTTGGCTTGCTCCTCGTCCAGTGTCCTGTCCGAAAGGACGTTTAGCGCGGCAGGGGGGATCATGACTGATAAGCGCACTTGCCTAGCTCATAACAGTGTTGACTACCTCACATTTCTAAAAATGAATGAGGCATGGATCAACACATGTGACCAGTAGACCATGTTTGATTCAAGTTCCTCATGACAGGCCACAAATACCGCCATCACCCATAACAATTCATGGTCCCTGTCTTAGGTAAATACAGTGGCATAAAAGGCCTTTTATGTCCGTTGAATGCCTAATTTTTGGGGCCTGTAATGGCTGAAACGTATTTATCCTGTGAATGCCTAATGTACCTCCAGCCACAGAATACAAAGTTCTTTGCTGTCAGGTGAACGCCTGTTGGCTAATTTTTGGGGCCTGTACTGGCTGACACTTACTTCTTTATCCAGGCTGTGAATGCCTAATTTTTCAGACTGGAATTGAAAATCAATGGGTCTGTAAACGTTCCGCTAAATTGTGGAATGGATGCGGACCCATTTTACAGACGTGTGAATGGACCCTATATGTATTTGGCATGTATTTACCGGCTGCTGTCAGTTCTGGCTGATTTAGGCCGAGCTATAACACTAAAACCGAGCAATATTACAAAAAACAAAATACACGTTATAACTGTATAAACGATTTATATAACTTATAAAAAAAATGTTAAAAAATGTTATGGAACTTTTCCAATAGCAGGATCATCTCTGCACCCCCTTCATAGCCATGGCCTTCATGCGCTCCTGAATTGACGAAATTTCGCAGATAAAAAAAGAATGCTTGTCGATTGCAGATTCGCTTAATACTTCTGGTATGTCATTGTCCATGTTGTGGGACTATGTGTGCACAGCTAATAAGTATTTTGTGGCTGCAAATATGACCTGGAGGTTTTTCATGTTCGCCTGCCATTAAAATGAATGGGACCCGCCGCGCGAACATTTGCACGTGTTTGCGCGATCGCGTTCGTGAACCGTTCATCCATAATTACTGAAGAGGTTGCCATTCCATAATGACTGTATTTTTGGTTAAATTTGGTTCCTTTACCGGTGTATAGGACAGAATTCCAGTGCTCAATTCGCATAGCATGAAAGATTTTACACCAAATCATGCCCTCTTTGACGCTATATATTGTATCCAGCTGAGCCTTCCCTTGTAGGTCATTAGACTTTTTTCTATGCTGATGTCTCTGGCACATAGCTCTATTGGAAATTTTTTATAATCATCTGATATACCTCCCAAATCTTCTTTAGTTTGGGGGCTGGATGAGTAGTTTTGTTAAATGCTTCATTATTTTCAAAGTGCAAATATTTCATTATCAGGGAAAATTTGTACTCCGACATGACCGTGCCAAAGAATGGAGTGGCTAGTAATTTATTGGTTGTCCAATACCACTTCTGAAAGGGTTTCCCCACCACTCCCTGAAGAACTATTTTTTCAACAACCTCATTGGTCAAAAATAGTTGGAGTTATGCCAAGGCGTTGTCATCTTCAAATTCCACTTTAATACCATGTGCTCCAGTAAATGGGAATCTTGGGGGTGCTACGTGATCCGTACCGCAGTTGATAGAGCACCAAGTCCACACATCACTGATGTCAGTGGCAGGATTGTCACAGAAATCACTTTCTGTGTCTGATGATGAACGTCCCCACAAACCGCTATCACTCAATTATGCAAGTGATTCTGTATCACTATCGCTGTTTTCCAGCACATCATAAACCGCTTTTAAGGTAGAGGCACGTTTTTTTTATGCCATGGTCGTTCTGCAGTTTTCAGGCAGAAAGTACAGTAAAACTGCAGACTGGATAAAGCACTGGGGGGCAAACTGAGGTCAGTTTATTAGATACAGTAATGTAATCCAATAAGAGGTTTATACTTTTTGAATCTGCCGCTGGTTCCACCCCCCCTGCATCGCGAAGCTCGCAGCGAAGGGAAGCCGAACAGAGGATCGAGCGGAGGATCTGCCCACCGTACTCAGCGGGAGTACATCGTGGGATCCTGAGGACAAGGTAAGTAACCTCTTCCAGGATCCAGCAAAGTAATCCCAAGTGTGGCACGGGGTTACCGCTAATCGTACTGAAATCTCACCACGAGTCACACTCAGGAATACCGCCAAGAAGGTTAATGTAGGAAGGAAGATTCATTATGTGTGATCTCAGATGTGCATCTACAAATTTACTTAGATTTTCTGTTATGCTTCCTATTCCTATACAATAGGTCTCCATGGTGGATTGTGAAGATCCTTGTGTATTTTTGGTTATCTATAAAATGTGGGGATATTCGGATGTTTTGTTCAAATGAATTCCCAAGTATCTTTATCGATAGCACCATTAAGGTATACATCATTGATTAAAAAATAACATTTGTTAATACATTTCTCAATAATACCTTTTGAGATTTGCTTTTACCAGGTGTTGTTTTGGAGAATTTTTTACACATTGTTTTATTTTTATTTTTTTGAAAAGAAGTTTATTGAAACATATGAGAAATTTACATATATAGCCTTATTACATGTCAACAGAAATAACAGAAATAACAAAAATAACAGAAATAACCATGGTGCAAATAATTACAATGCGTAACAAGTATAACAAATCCATTGTATATAATTGGAATGTACCTGTTGGTCAGATATAAAGTACCAAAGATTTGAATATCTTGTAATGCCGCGTACACACGTTCAAATTGTCCGGCGTACTTAGTCGGCCGAAATGCATTTCACCGGACAATTTCATTGTGTGTGGGCTTCAGCGGACTTTCTCAGCGTACAATACGTTCGTCAGTATGCTAGTCCGGCGGACTAAGAATGACGCATGCTCAGAAGCAAGTACGAAAAGGAAGCTATTTGCTACTGGCTATTGAACTTTCTTTTTCTAGTCCCGTCGTACGTGCTGTACGTCATTGTGCTAGCAAACGAAGGACTTTCTGTGTGTCCGTGTGTGGCCAAGTCCGTTCGGTAGAAAGTCCACCAGACTATCCGCCGGATTGTTTGCCGGACTAAGTATGCCGGACAATTCGATCGTGTGTACGCATAAATAGTGAACACCAAGGGGCGGGAGAACCCTTTCGGGTCCTGAAAGAGAATGTCTTCATTTCCCCGTTTGTGTTTTCCCTTGTTCGGGGTAAGTAGGATAAGATTGAAAGCCATGGGTGTATCTCTATTATCTGTCCACAGCCCAATTTAATAATAGTATCCTTCCGGTGGTCTATTGCAGATTTTGTTAAAATCCTGAGGGGTTCCTTCAACTCCATCACTTCCGATTGTAGGAATATGTATTGAGTGTTAGGGGTGGGTGGAAAGGAAGGGGGTGATAAAGAAATGGAGTGTAATTGTTGCCTTCTGTCTCGGTTGTCTCTTTATGGTAGTCTCCTAAGGTGATTCAGTTTAAAAGTGTGGTGTACTCCTTTATAGTTTGAAAATGGTGCCAGCAGGGACACGTGTTCCGGAAAGTGTCAGAAGAATCATGTGCCTGGTGAACCAGATCCTCCATCTCAGCAATCCTGTTCACACGAGTAATCCATTCCGTTAAGGTAGGTGGGTGGGGAGATTTCCAATGTATTGGAATACACATTTTGGCTGCGTTGAGGAGGTGTAGGGCTAAGGAATGGTGATACTGTTTCTTAGATAGGGTGGAATGATGAAGAAGTACTTGAGCCAGAGAGAAGTCTAAATTAAGTGTGGTGATTTGGGTTGTAAGGCAATGGATATCTGTCCAGTACTTTTGAATTGGGGGGCATTCTCACCATATGTGTAAAAGGGAGCCTTCTTTGGCTTGGCATCTCCAACATGTTGATGGGATGGCAGGGTTGAATTTGTGAAGTTTAAGTGGGGTGTTCTACCATCTTGAGACTATTTTAAATCCAAGCCAAAATGTTAACTGAACCCTTGTGTATGTAAGAGAATATTTTTGCCCGTTCTTCCTCAGATGTTGAATGAGAGGTCTTTTTCCCACTTCAAAGTTGCAAGGTTAGATTTAGTAGTATAATACGCAAATAACAGGGCATAAATGGTGGAGATCAGATGTCTTTGCGGTTCTGTTTTGGTGCATAGATTTTCGAAAGAAGAAAGTTGTCTCGAGTAGGCTGATCTTGCCCTGGGGTTAGTTAAGAAGTGTTGAAGTTGGGAGTATGTCCAGAACGGGATTTGTTGGTAGTCTCTGGCGAAGAATGGTATTGCCCATTCCCGGGGGAAATTAAGGGTTTTGACAGACCGGTGTTAACGGGCTTGGTGCGGAAGAGATTTTACATTTCTCACTCTCAATGTGTTACCAATGAGTGGATGTTGTTTGCATTGTTTCGCGATATGGGCATTAGCTGTCCAGGGCAGCTGCTTAAGCGGAGTGTTTGAGAAGCATGTTCAATATGGATCCATGCTTTGGAGCTTGTATGGATGTTCCAATCAACAACCCCCGACAGCTGACTCACCCAATAATACTTGCGGATGTCTGGTAGTCCTAAACCTCCCTGTAGTTTAGGTAGTGTTAATCTATCAAAGCTCAGTCTTGTCCGTGATTTACCCTAAATAAATTATATGCAGGATTTGCAGAACGAAACTAAGAAGGCTTGTGGTATAGATATAGGGGTTACTTCACGGGAAGGGACGTAACGTGTAGGATACCGGAAGTGACGTCTACATTCGAGCGGTACGCTCGTAGTCTGTTTGCTGTGCGACCTATCTTTGATAGTTTTGTGAGTAGTTTCACATTTTTTTAATAAAATTGATATATATTTAAATCTACTACACTATGGTGGGTCTTATATCTATCCTTTGAGTGCTCATGCTGGCATTACCCACGGAGTAACTTTATGGACGGTGGTGACGCTACAGAAGTTTGAAGCCCTTTCCTGGATCCTCGGTATCCTTTCGCTAGAGGCTATATACGCTGTATACCTTACATCAGTAAGGTAATTACCCAGTGTGCCTAGTGAACACGTGGATATCACTTGAGTGGAGAGAGTTGGTTTGGCACTGTGAATACACAACTTTACCGCATAACTTCATCATTTTTGTGACACTTTCACTGCATTACCCACCATTGGACTATTATACTGGTCACTTTGAATAATTTTATTGTTTTTTCTGATGTCGATCTGCTATATGCACATCAGCACTTTATTTGGTTGATCACTGGCTTTATATCACAGCACGAGTGATACTCTGTCATTTACACATTAATTGTCTGTTTTTTTGATCTATTAATCTATTTATGTATGATCTTAATTCTAGATAGATATACCATGCACTTGAGCACTTTAATTTATATTTTGTTATAAGCTTTCCTTTTTACACTATTACAATAAGGGTATATGTTTGCGGAATATATGTTTTATATATAGATTTTTTTCCGGTTCCTTGTCATTTTGGGAGCGCAACACCAATCTTTCACCAATAGATATAAGGACCATCTGTAACACATAAAGAACTTTCGGTAGAACGTTAATTTTCACAATGGCTAAGCAGCCGAACCATGAAAATAATCCTGTTGCCCATGATTTAAGGCTTTGCTGTATATTTTGCTGAATCGGGATATAGTTCATGGTGTATAAATCCGATAGGTGAGTCGAAATTTGGATTCCAAGATAGGTGATTGATTTTGTATTCCAGGTAAATGGCAAATTTGCTTGAAATAGTGTTTTTACTTCTTTTGTCAAAGATACATTCAGTGCTTCTGATTTAGTAAAATGTATCTGTAAGTTCACCAAAGTATTGAATAGGGATAGGTTTTTAAGAAGGTTGGGGAGTGAGATGTGTGGATATTTTAAAAACAATAAAATATCGTCTGCAAATGCTGCAAGATTGTAGGTGGATTGGGCAATTGTGATACCTTTAATGTCTGGCTTCTCCTTGATACATAGGAGTAAAGGTGAGGACAAATATGAGCGGGGAAAGAGGGCATCCCTGTTGCATTCCATCGGAAATGGAGAAGGCACTCGACTGGTGGCCATTAACTCACACTCTAGCCGTCGGACCAGAGTATAAGGTCATAATAAATTGTAACATGCGATCTCTAATACCGATTATTTGAAGTACTTCTGTGATATAATCCCATGCCACCCTGTCGAATGCCTTCAACGCATCCAAGGAAAGGAAAAAAAACATGTTGTACTGTTGAAGTTACCCAATTATGAATGTTGAACACTAAGGGTATTGTCCCTTGCATCTTTGCCTGGTATAAAGCCCACTTAATCTAATGATTTCAAATTGGGTAGTTAGGGCAGTAATCTGTTTGCTAAAATCTTTGCATATATTTTGAGGTCCACGTTTGGCCTATAGTTGGAGACTAATGGGGGGACTTTGTTAGGTTTCAGAATTACAGTGATATGTGCCGTCAGGAGATCATGAGGTGGTGGTGTATCTGAAGAGAGGGTATTAAATGCTCTAATAAAATGTGGTTTAAGCATATCGAGATAGGCTTTGTAATACTCTACCGTCAGGCTGTCGGGTGCCTCCGTCGATAGTGGTATTTCCAGATCAGTGGCTTCCACTTCTGTCAGGGGGATAGGACTGTGTTGGGAAAGAACATCTCTAATTAATTGGCGCCTCACTCTAACTTCTACCTGGGGAGTGCTTGTCTTGAGATCCTCATCATCGAGGAGTGAATCTGAGATTTGGAATGGACAATGTTTAGCTAAGAGGATAGAGACACCTTTGGCTTTAGACCCACTGGATGCTGCGTGAACCCCTGATGGGAAGCATGCATTTGATAGTTTAGTAATGGAACCTGCTTTAAAGTGCGTTTCTTGGAGGAGAACTATGTCCGCCTTGAGTTTGTGCATGGAGTGTAGGGTTTGTGAGCATTTTCAGGTGTATTAAGACCTCTAACGTTTAGGGATATTATCTTGGCTTTACTGTTGGTGTGCATGTCTATTGGGTCATTAGATTTATGGGTAGACATGTTGTGGGGTAATAGGCACCTATCAGGAGGTGCACTAATATCTACCTAGGCATACCATGAAGGGAATGATGTGATGCACTATATGTATGTCGGAGCCGACTCCAAGGTGGTGTCGTGGGGCTTAGTCCCTTAGAATGAGAAATAGGCTGGGTGCGGAGATTAATGTAGTATTTGTGAATGAGAGAGAAAGCCCTGTTCAGTGATAAGAGAAAGAAGAAAGTTAAAATGGAGTGAAAGACGCTGGGATAGGTGTCACTGGTTACATTAGTCTCAAATCCGGGGATTCGTGAGGCCCGCTCGCTGATCCTTAATAGGTTTAAACATGATTACAGGTGTATCTGGAATGGGTCAGTGGTGCGTTGAGCTGCTCAAAGTGAAAGTGAAAAAAAATGATGTCCGTTCAGAAATTTGCACCACTGTGTGGGAAGTGCAGTCGAAATCGATGGAAAATGTAACCGATCAGAGTCTGTTGTGTCCCACTGACAGAGAGGAGAATCTGCGGTCAATTGGGGAGGTTATGGTGAAAGGTTAGTAATTTGCTTTTCGGGAACAGAGAATCTCTTTGTGCCGTAGTGTACTTCTCTAGGAAGTCTGAATGCACGTGTGGGGGTGTGTTCTTGTGAACTGGTAGTCGCCCTCCAACAATGAGGAGCGGTGTTAAGAGTAGAAGTTGCGAGCACAGATTTAGTACTATTGAATGTGAATGTAGGTGATCCTAAGTATTCTTAAAAACCATCACCTGAATCTGCTACTTGTGGAGTTCTGATAACATTCAATTGGGGAACTTGGTTTCTTTGTTCAATATCGTAAAACAATTAACATGTGAACTTTTTGAACGTTAAACAATAAAAGATTGGTTTCTAGATAGTATAAAAGCATTTGTTTTAAAACAGCAAACTTCCCTAATAATAATTACACTACCCAGTGTACCATCTCATTTATAATAACTACTCTACATGTTGTTGACCAGGGGCTAGACTTCAGGCATCAGGTATGCAGGAAGTTAAACGTCTAATCCCAGTATGTGATTATTGCTATCTGGTGGTGTTACCATGGTTACATACCATTAGTGTTGACACTGTTGACACTGTGTGCCCTGTCTTATTACCCTTGGTGGGCAGATTCAGTTTGTATATTCGGATCATTAGTTGATTTAATCTGCAGCTACAGTCAGTACTTTCAGCAAATGATCGAATGAAAAGCCATGTACGGCAGGTGAGAAAACCCTGCAAGGATTCATCTTTGATGAGTGTTTGTATATAGCATTAGTGTGAGTTACTACCCCTGACATTTGCCACAGGGCAAGGAGTATTGTAATAATGGTCTAGATTTGTAGGAATGAAGCTGCCAGTTTATGGTCTAATTCTACTATGCAGGCTTTATGAAAGCCTATACGGACAAGGAGAATATTACTTGCCATACAATAGTGCCTATTGAAAAGGAAATAGTATAGTTATTAAGAACAAAGGGAGAAGAAAACAAAAAAAAAAACCCTGAGGGTGAAGTAGAGTCTCTACATAAGAGGATAGTTATGAGCCGCCTTGGTTTTTTGCTTGAGTGGAAGATCATACATACTCAACTTATTCTTTGGCCTATAAGATAGGTTAAACATTTCTCAGTTTATTGAGGGAGGGGTTCAGAGATATCACTGCCTTCTCCATTTTAAAACTACTACAGGATCATCCAGAAGAAATGGGGGGGGGGTTATACCTTTTCACGGTGGACGTAAATACCCTGAAGATGGAAATATCAGTGTAAGCAGATGTTTCTCGTAGATAGAGTTAACCATTAACAGTCTTCAAGGATGCCTCATATTGGCAGCTTGAGTCAATCCACTCATGTCTGTTTTTCACCATTTACTTTTGGGGAGGGGGGGAGGAGGAACATTATTCCAAGTGTTCACTATAGATCCTGAGCTGTGTCATAAGCCCTCAGAACCCCTGCCCAAGGAACAACCCACTAGTAACTTAGCAAAGCAAATTAAGCATACCCCTATGATATGAAGTAATAGCAAACCCAATTATCAGGTGGTATTAGAATATCAGTAGCAACTATCCTTTGCTGTATCGCTGGTAATGGAGGCAGAAATCTGTCCAATTTTAAAAATAAGGATTGTCCCATATATCTAGTATGCACAGCATGTCATTGCTTAGAAACAGCTACTGCTCTGAGCAGGACATCTCTTACCAGTGTCCTCGCCAGGTTTCTCCCATAGTGCAGCATTGAAGGATAAGAGGGTTAAGATTTCCCCATTATGGATAAGCAAAGAAGGGTTACAGTATGAGCATTGTCTCTGTCCAATCATGGATGTAAATAGCAATACTTGTTGGAAATGGTACACTGAGTAGCTTGTATGTATGGAAACTTGGCTGGTAAAGGTTGAAAGAATATACCTCATTCTAGTGCTGAATGCTTTAAATCGCTTTTATGGGGTGTATGAATTCTTTTTGGGCTGTCATTCAGAAGTGGATGTGCCCCTTGATGCTGAGCTCTGATTTCCGAGGGTGATCTGTGTCTCCGGTACCTGACCTCCTGGGTTTCCATCGATTCTTGCCAAGGGGAAGCCACATGAGAGGATGGTTCCACATACCATTCAGGCACCTCTGTGAGCGGGATCCCCACAGAAATTAGGTAAGTCCTCCGGTATTCTGAGCAACGCGGTGCGGCCTTGGGAAGATGCAGGCAGACCGAAGGGGAATTTTCAGAGGTATGTGATACCTTTCGTTTGGAGAACCGATAGAAGGGGTCGCAGTTCCCTCCTATGCTGCAACGTGATACTGGAAAGATCCTGAAAGAGACTGATTTCTACTCTGTTGTATCGAATCTGTGCCATAGTGCGGGCTTTCCTCAGAATTTCTTCTTTTTGGTGGTAATCCACAATACAACAAATTATGTCTCTAGGTGGTTCTTCATCTTTCCCCTTTGGTCTCAGTTTTAGTAAGGCATTAAATATGTCGGCTACTTCTGCATGCAGGTGTTCCAGTTCGATGGTCTCCAGTAAGCCTCTCAGACATAGGTTGTGGCATCTACTACAATTGTCTAGATCCTCTAAATGATGGTTTACCTCTCTGAGTTGACGTGTATGGGTATCTAGAGCTGGGTGGTTTCTACGAATGGCTGTGGAGTGGTGAGAAACCATTTTCTCTGCCGCTTCAACCCTGCCTGTGTGTGCCTATATGTCGATTTTCAAATCGGAGATGGCAGCTGTCAGTGTGTCCATGATGTCAGCCACAACGGATCGCAGGTCACTCAGGCTGGGCTGCTGGCGTGGGGTGAGTACAATGTCACCATTAGAAGATCCAGTCACAAGTGTTGGTTCTGAATGTGTGGCTCCATTAGAGTTGGCAAACCCTCGATGAGGGCCTCGTGAGGAGAGAGTGGGGATTGAAACATAATCGGGGATCGGGGATATTGTTCGCCTGGGATCGCAACATCTCTGGGATATTCTGAGTCGATCCACCTGATAAATCATGCGGCAAACGGGACCTCGATGCAGAGGAGCTTCTGGAAGAGGTTCTCTTAGTTCCTGGGCGAGTTGATGATCAAAAAACTTCTGTTATCGTCAATTAAGTGTCTCTTTCAGTGGGAGCTCTTGAGCTAGGCAGCCATTCTCCTCACAGTCAAGCCATGCCCCCTTACACATTGTTTTATATTGATTATTCATCATAATGACTATATCCCCCCCCCCAGTATGCTGGTTTTATAGTGAGTGAATGCTGATCCGTAAGGGACTACAGTGCAGTCTTCTTCTCTTTGGTCAAATTGCTCACTGATTTAAGTTTCTGATTTTTCTTAATGTCTGTAGTTCCAAAATTTACAGATGCAGCCAGGTTGGGATTGTCAGTCAACTAGGGAAATTTGCCAGATATCTTTTTAAAGGTAGTGGTATTTAGTGTTCAGTTTTAGTGTGTGCTTTGTAAAAGGACTTCAATATCAACCGCGTCGATCAGATACGTTGAATCCGATTCTTCTAATAGGCTCAACAGGTCGTCAAGTGCCCCATTCGTTTGTTGGGTGTCTGGTTTTCCTGTGCAGTGTTTTTTGAATATAGACTTAAGCAAAAGTCTTCTTGCAAATAATTGTATATCTTTAATTACTTCAAAGGTATCAATGTCAGAATTGGGGCAGAAATTCAAACCCTCACAGAGACAAGATTTTTCTGCTGTTAATAGTTCATAATTAGACAAATAGATGATATTCAGTGTGTTTACATTTTCAAGTGTCTTATCAGTGTATTCATGGGTTTCTATGTGTTGTGAATCTGGTCTGGACGTGGTATTAAAAAAATCACCATCCTGAATTGGGGTGGTGACAGAAGTGTCATGTGAAGAAGATGTGTGTGGATGTTGATAAGCCCTCACCCAAAGGCCCCGAAGGGTGAGTTGCCGATAGACCTCATGAATTACCTTTACACAGATCAGGAATGGTTCCAAAGATGGGAAGTATAAAGTGTTGTTGTATAGGCATGGATTCAATTGTTTCTTCTGTATTAAGTCATCGATCGTGACTGTTTTGTCTTTTGCGATTTTCTATCGTTTCTCTGTGAATTCTGTGAAAAAAAGGAAGTGGCAGATGAGTTAAAAGTGATCCTTTTTCAGTATGAGTTTTGCCCTTTTGTCTATTTGTTTGCGGTACTGATTTGTTACCCTGATGCCTGATGTAGGCTTTTCTTTCCTGGAAGGCTCTTTTGTCCCTCCACATTATTTTCTCTTTGGTTACAAGGGTGTCCTGAGTGAATAAATTCAAATGATTTTTAATTCTCTCTTCCTGTTCTTTAAAACTCGCCAGGTTTTTAAATTGTTGCAGCTTAGTATATATATGGTCAATATCTTTGTCCATCATAGTGATGCATTTATAATATTCCTCATTGAGGACTTTCATCATCATCATAGTGCAATTTTGTAAATTGTTTTCCCATTTTTATTTGAAGGTTTTCCTCCAAAATGGGAACAATTTGAATCCTCAAACCGAAGAGATTTATATCCTCTCTAATATACCTCTCAAAGCTCCCTATGTGCCAGAAGCATGCTGCTTTTTTCTACACTACTTTTGCCAGCTGGGAGAAGAGTGAAGAAAGTTCAGATTGAGAAGATTAGTTTTTGTCATGAACCCTGTAATAGCTTGCCATAAGGGCCTCCCATTCCTGTCCTCGGAATATGACTGAAGCACTATGTAAGTTTCTACAAGAGTGTATCTTAGGAAAAAGAAGAAGAAAAGAAAATAACCTTGTTTACAAACAAATATATATTTAGCATTTTAATAAATATCTTAAGAACCAATAAGGTTCTGCAGTTTAGAATAATTAGTATGTCTGACTAGGTGGAGAGGGGGATGTTTTTTTTTCTTAATATCAGAGAGAATTGGTGAGAATCCACCCAGAGAGACCTAGATGTTGCCAACATCCAAATTTAAGGAACCATGGAAGAGAGGTACCCCCCCCCCCCCCCCCAATTTGCACAGGGGACTTTTAAGGCAACTAGTAAACAATTGTTAATTATAATAAAGTAGAAATGTTATTTGCAATGTAAAAAATGGTGCATACATCACCATATATCAGAGTAAAAAAAAAAAAAAATAACAGAGATGGATCAGATGAAAAATGTTCTCCTGATATTGTGCCCAGTGCGTTTCAGGACCTGTGAGAAGTCCTTTCTTCAGGGGCATTCCATTAATTAACAATATATAACTCTATAATAGACATAACATAGATTAAAAATCAAAAAACAAGAGGATGAGAGCATTGTGGGAGATGAGTTTGAAATAACGATCCCATAGGGTCTGCACTTTAACTGGCAACGAATAAAAGGAAGAGAGACAGTCATAGGATCATTCTGAAGCACTCCTATATCTCTGAGGAACCCCAGTAGAGGATGAACCCAGAAGTCTCACGCTCTCTCACAATTTCCTGAAAATCCAAGACCTTTATCGTATAGAGGTTTTGGAAAGTGAGGAGACATCTCCAATGGATAGTGAACCTCAGAGTTGCTATCAGTTTATTTGGGGATATCAACATAAGACACAAGAAGTCAAGAGGATTCCTGTGAAAAAGTATATAAACACCATAAATAGCCTTAAACAGTTTATGTATTGGTGGATGTATAATCCACATACACGTCTACCATGCTATTTTTTTTAATATGAGAACCTCTTGTGGAGAATACAGGGTACAATTAGTGTTCCACTTCCCCTGTGATAAGATTCTCCCGTATAAAGAGTGATGGGTTCATTATTACACAGCATACGTGTATGCAACCATATAGCATTGGGCCATAAACTGTTCAACATTTAAGTGCAGCGATAGTCCAGCACGCTATCATCCACATTGCATAAAGTGATCACAAAGGACCATTATCTACCCCCCTACAGTGTCCAAATATCCCATTGTTCTCCCCTTATAGGACTAAGTTGCATAAAAGTATACTGTATATACTAACCTATGGATGTAAGCGTCATCAGATATCATTTAAGGCAATGCAGGGTGGCAGCATATGTAGATCATGGAGTGTCTCCAATTTATATCCACGATAGAATGCCCGCGCATGCGATCTAAGGCACTGCAGGGGCTAATGTAACATCACAAGTAATCCCTGTCATCCAGTGTCTGTGCGGCAGGGTTAAGTATCACAGAAGGGGCGCATAAACGTGATGTGAGCAGCAACACTGGTGACTCTCTCCGCCCGCAGCATACCGCGTCAGTAGGAGGGGCAGCCGGCCCTGCGTCACATCACACATCATGGGGGTGGTGAATCACCCCCAACATGCAGTGTCATAAGTCCCCCCCCCCCCCTCATCATCAATGCGATTGTGTCCTCAACACAAGGGGAGAAACAGACACACACAGGGAAACAGGCGCCATACATCACACAACCCACCATCCCGTCCAGTGGACCACATAATTCTGGGGTGAATCCATAGTTCCCCAAATGGGTCACCTCAATGCTACTCCCCTGTATGTGCATCAGTGCCATAATGGTCAACGGTGCACATACATAGGAGTGGAAAAATCACATAGCTTATCCTAATATAGGGCAGCTAAATAGGGGGCAAGTTACTAATCCATCTGTGTGTTAGGAATGGCCTCTAAATCCACCAGAGTTGGACATAGATATACCATCCCATATGGATTATATAGTGGATCATGGGAGCATTACAGATCACCCTCAAAGGGTCCTCAGAGATAGGAGAACTTAATATAATATTTATTGTTTCTATCAAAGATTCTAGAATTTACAAAATGAGTGCAGCCCACAAATTAATCAGTTTCCTCCAAACTCACATCCAAGGGATTATAAGGTCATCACATGAGAACATATATTGACAAAAAGGCTACAAATTGAATATAAGTTTACGTAAAATTCCAAAATAATTGACAATTGTACATGAATCCTTAAGACAATAAACATATTCAGAGAGGACTCATTAAGTCCAAAGAGACGTAACATACTCCCATAGATAAAAGGGGGGGGCTCTAGTGATTATAAATAGATGGCATATTATAAATCCTTTTTACAGACTCCTGACACTAAACCCTCCAAAAATGGTCGATAACTAAGTTGGCTATTTAGTCCTGGTGGGGTAGTGGCCCTAAGCTCCATGATCCAGCGTGCCTGGAGAACGAGCCTATTCCAGTCCTCTCCCCTGAAATTTGGGTGAATTCGATCCAGAATGAAAAACTGAAATCTGGGTCAGGCACCCCTATGGTGGTCCCTGACATGTCTCCCAAGTGGGAGCTCAAGATTGGCTGTTAACATTCTTGTGATGTGCCTCCCTGCGCATTTCCAGGATTTTCAGTTTTGTCTTGCCAATGTAAAAACTTTCACATTGACAAGTTAGCAAATATATAACACCTGTCGTTTTGCAATTTGCGTAGTGTTGAGGTCTAAATAGTTGACTGTTAAGTAGTATAATATCTGATTTGTTGTTCATTTACTGACCTGTGGTGCAGCCACCACATGTAAATGTGCCTACACGTTTGCAGGGATCAGATCTAAATAATCCTACAAACTCACTTTGAACCTTGATGGATTTTGCTTTGCAGTAGGTGATTGCTGGATTTGATGGTATGTGGGGGCTTAGAGTCAGGTCTATGTGAAGTATATACCAATGTTTTTCCAATATACTTCTAATTAAGTTATGTCGGTTGTTATATTTCATGATCATTGTTATTTTTAGAAAAGAGGAGCTCCTGTCTGGACTGACCATTTGCTCGTTTAAAGGCTTTTTTGAGGCAGAGAACATTTTTCCAAATCTGTTATTGTTTTTATTACTCTGATATGTGGGGATATATGTACCATCTTTTTACATTGCAAATACAATTTCTACTTTATTATAAATATCAATTGTTTACTAGTTGCCGTAAAAGTCTCCTGTGCACATTGGGGGGTACCTCTCTTCTATGGTTCCTTAAATTGGGATGTTGGTAACATCTAGGTCTCTCTGGGTGGATTCTCACCAATTAACTTTTATCCTGGTTTTACATTTGCTCTCAATCGCATAGTATATTTGATTGTATTGTGGATGCTACTCTAGAAAAAGTTTTGTCACGTTGCAAGCAAAAACGTAAATGTATTTTATTGGGATTTTACATGATAGACCAACACAAAGTAGCACATAATTGTAAAGTGGAAGGAAAATGATAAATGTTTTTTAACATTTTTTTTAAATAAATAAATGAAAAATGTGGCGTGCATTTGTATTCGGCCCCCCTGAGTCAATACTTTGTAGAACCACCTTTCTCTGCAATTACAGCTGCAAGTCTTTTTTTGGGTATGTCTCTACCAGCTTTGTACATCTAGAGAGTGAAATGTTTGCCCATTCTTCTTTGCAAAATAGCTCAAGCTGTCAGATTGGATGAAAAGCGTCTGTTAACAGCAATTTTCGAGTCTTGCCACAGATTCTCAATTGCATTTAGGTCTGGACTTTGACTGGGCCATTCTAAAATATATATATGCTTTAATCAAAACCCGGAGTCTCCAAACTGTGGCCCGAGGGCCAGATGTGGCCCTTTTGCTGGCTTTTATCTGGCCCTTGGTGCACTATTACTCCCAATGGTGTGAAGCCATATTTATTACACTGCCAGCAACAATGGGCCACTATTTCTTCTATTACTATCAATGATAGGAAACTATTCCTCCTACTAATAGGGGCCCTACTCCTCCTCCTACTGACCACCAACACTGAAGGCATATTTATTCTCATTGATGCTGGGCATGGGATATTTTCTACCCCTGCTGGCCACAATCTGACCCTCCTAAAGTATGAAGGACAGTAAACTGGGCCTTTGTTTGAAAAGTTTGGAGACAACTGTAAACCATTCCATTGTAGCTTTGGCTGTATGTTTAGGGTCATTGGAATGTGAACCTCCGCCCCTGTCTCAACTTATTTGCAGACTCTAACAGATTTTCTTCTAATGCCGCACACACACGATTGTTTTTTGAGTCAGAATAAACTCTGATGGTTTCTCAGATGGAGTTCCGCTGAAGCAGACTTGCCTACACACGATCACACCAAAGTCAGATCGTTTAGAACGCAGTGACGTACAACACGTATGATGGGACTAGAAAAAGGAAGTTCAATAGCCAGTAGCCAATAGCTGCCCTTGCATCGTTTTTGGTCCATCGGAACAGCATACAGATGAACGGTTTTCCCGATAGAAATTTATTCAGTCGGAAAGATTTAAAACATGTTCTATTTCTAGGTCCATCAGAATTTTCGAAAAAAAAAAAAAAAAGGCAGCTGAAGCTCACACAGGATCGGAATATCCGATGAAATTATTCAGTCAGCCTTTTTCTGCTGGAAAGTCCGACCATGTGTACACGGCATTAGATTGCCCTGTATTTGGCTCCATTCAATTTCCGACCAACTCTGATCAGCTTCCCCTGCTGAAGAAAAGCATGATGCTACCAGCACCATGTTTCATGGTGGGGATGGTGTGTTTAGGGCGATGTGCAGTGTTAGTTTTCTGCCACATGCAGCGTTTTGCTTTTAGGTCAAAAAGTGCAATTTTGGTCTCATCTGACCAGAGCACCTTCTTCCACATGTTTGCTGTGTCCCCCACATGGCTTCTCGCAAACTGCAAACAGAACTTCTTATGGCTTTCTTTCAACAATGGCTTTCTTCTTGCCACTCTTCCATAAAGGCCAGATTTGTGGAGTGCCCGACTAATAGTTGTCCTGTGGACAGATTCACCTGAGCTGTGGACCTCTGCAGCTCCTCCAGAGTTACCATGGGCCTCCTGGCTGCTTCTCTGATTAATACTCTCCTTGCCTGGCCAGTCAGTTTAGGTGGCAAGCCATGTCTTGGTAGGTTTGCAGTTGTACCATACTCTTTCCATTTTTGGATGATGGATTGAACAATGCTCTGTAAGATGTTCAAAGCTTGGAATATTTTTTTAGAACCTAACCCTGCTTTAAGCTTCTCCACGACTTTATCCCTGACCTGTCTGGGGTGTTCCTTGGCCTTCATTATGCTGTTTGTTCACTAAGGTTCTCCAACAAATCTCTGAGGGCTTGTAAAAAAAATTGAAAACCATTTATCCTTTTCCTTCCACTTCACAATTATGTGCCATTTTGTGTTGGTCTATCAAATAAAATTCCAATAAATATATACAAAATGTGGAAAATGCCAAGGGGTTTGAATACTTTTTCAAGGCACTGTATCTGTATTGTGGGACAATATGACCACTGCTGATTTATTGTGATTATTTAATTTGTTTTTCAATTTTTTTTTGCTTTTTTTTGTATTTTGTAAACCTGTAAAACTATAACAATATAAAAAAAAACAGATCAGGCTTTGAAACACTTCTAATTGAAACCCCTATATAGGGTCCGGAGCGTCCCCATTTATATCTGAGTTCCCCTTTGCACTGTAAGGGGGAACCCTGTGGACTGTGATCTAAAGGGGAACTCTGTGGAGTCTGATATAAATAAGAACTCTGATGTAAGAGGGAATGCTGAGGACTCTTATACGAGCCCTTGTGGCGAGAGACTCCCTTACATCAGTTTCCCTTTACAATAGAGTCCACAGCCTCCCCCCTTACATTGGATTCCGCAGAGTTCCCCCTTGCACTATAGAGGGGAACTCTGGAGACTCTTGTGTAAGGAGGAAGACTGTGGACTCTGATGTAAAGGGAAACTAAAAGGCAGCACTGATTGGTACTTATGGGTGGCACTGATGGGCATGGATGGGCACTGATAGGTGGCACTGATGGACATTGAGGAGTGGCACTGATTGGCATCACTGATTAGGAGGCACTGGCAGGTATTGCTGGTGGGCACTGATTGGCATCATGTGTGGGCACACATTGTCATCATCTGTGGACACACATTGCCACCCATGGCCACCAGGGATGCCATACCTGGTGGTCATTAGTGGTAACTATCCCTGGTGGTCCTGGTGGTATCCCTGGTGGTCATGGGTAGACATCCGAGGGGGATAAACAATCAGCGCAGACCCCCCCCCCGTCAGAGGAGCAGTTAATCGTCTGTCTGTCAGGTGCGAGTGAGGAAAAGCCGATATACGGCTTTTCCTGTTTACATTGTGATCAGCTGTGATTGTACATGGCTGATCACGTGGTAAAGAGTCTCCGTAAGAGACTCTTTACCTAGATCGGATTTGCGGTGTGTCAGACTGAGACGCCACAAAAACAATCGCCACAATGCGTGCCCCCGGGGGCTTGTAATCCTGACCATATCACATGACATCCAGTCAGGATATCGCAACCACTTTGCTGACGTCATTTTGCTACATGGCGGCCAGGAATTGGTTAAGGTAGGCTCAGTCAGTCAGTTCTTTTTGTGTGCATGAAAGCAATGAAAGCAGTGTCTGTGAGGTCTATTAGTTGTGGTACAGTAATCAGGAATATTTTGTGGGTACAAGGACTGTTATATGTGTGCAGTGTATATAGCAACTAAGCACAGATTCTGTTTATTAATCCTTTTTAAGCCCTCCCTCTGTTAGCCAAAATCTGGCAATGCCTACTGATCACTGCAGAGTGCTATGCGTGCCACAGAATTTGCCCTAAGTTTTTCAGCATCCTAATCATGCTCACATTTTGTCACTCTGTTTGGAATTTTTCATTGTAAAGCCAGCAGATTACTTGTTCTGAGTCTCTGTAATATTTCAGGATGTCAGTAAAAAATGTACTCTATCAGTGTTTTATCAGTAAACAAGGTTGGGGGAGGTTGGCAGTAAACAAGGTTGCTGGGAGTAAAAATAACTTGAATATGCTATGGGGAAGCAGGAAATACATCATCCAAGTGGCATGGCAATTTCAGTACTCTTATTATATCTGTTGAACAGGAAAGCATCTACAGGCAGCTTTTCAGAGATTGGGCAGAAGTGCTTTCAGATTCATTATCTTCTGGGGTCTGCCACTTGTATTGACACAAAAGGGGCATGACCGGGGTCCAAGGCCTTTTGCCTGTTCGTGCTCAAAAGAAGATGTGATCACTGAAGAGGAGGACTGCTGTGCCTTGCAGTCGGTCTGAAGCACCGGAAGTCCAGAGATTCATCAGCAGCTGGAGAGCATAAAACATGGACTTATACCTCATGGACGTATGCCTGAGCAGCCAAGAGAGATAGTCAGGGGGGCAATTAATGTATTTGTTCATGACTGTACTGAGGCAGCCTTTCAGTAAATGCTGCATCAACTGTTCTAAGCCCAGTCTGAGGTTATGTAAAGGATTGCATTATGGTTCTGACTTATGAAAGAACTAGGCTCAGTAAAGTACAAGTAGGATATGAAGCAAACCACTATAACAGTTCTACTCGCGAAGTGAACAGTAGAAGTCATGCAGTTGCTATGGGTATACAAAAGCTAGCACAAGGTGCATGGCAGTCAGTCATTGAGCGTGGTATCTGAGGCAGGAGATGGGTCCTCCGGTAGAGAGAGAGTCATGATCTGGCTCCCTCCCCAGCGGTTGGTCTCCCGTAGCAGCAGGGACCAAATCCACATTGTGGAGCCCCTTATCCTGCCAATGTGCATGGTGGGAACCTATTCTGTCATTGGTAGTGAGGTGGCAGAGGTACGCTGGACTAGTGGAGAGGGCACAACTCCATGGTGTCTCTCCTAAATGCAATATACAGCAGGCAACATTGTGTAGTGATACAGGACTGTACTTTTCAGAGGAACTCTGTATTTGTATTACTGCATACAGAGACACAGTTCATTTCTAAGTCAGGGAACTGCCTTAATGTTTGATTTTCACATGACCGCAGCCCCTTCTTCTGATCCCGGGCATTGATGAGTATGTGCACTGCGAAAGGTGCCCCTATGTTCAGGGCGAGTGCCTCTCCCACAAGCAAATCTCAGAGTCATCACTCCAGGCTCAGCCTCTCTGATGGTAACACTTGGATTTTTAGGTGCCAGTGCCATCTGCATTTTGGGTATGGCACCTTATAAATGCACCCAGCTTCCACAGCACTGGCAGAGACCAAAGTCCCAACTTCCTATTTCTGCTTTAAAATCCACCTGTGATATAGGCTCTGCTCTTTTTTGGTAAAAACCTAAAATTTTCATTTAAGAATCAGAAGATGCAGTGCACAACTGATTTTAACTTGTCGGCAGTTATGATATTAATGACCATTATTTTTTATTTTTTTTTTGTATCTTCCAGGAAGCGTTCTGGCATAACCATGGGATCCCTGGTAACTAAAAAATATGTAAACCATAACAGAAGGAACAATGGGAAGGAAACCAAAGTGTAACACAGCAGTCAAAAAGGATGAACCTCAAAACATGAAACTGGGCAGCTGGAACATTCCAGGCTCTCAAGCTCCATGCTGTCAGCTGCTTTGAAGTGTTTCTTCTTTTAAGAAAATGAAGATGTTCCTTTTACAACTTCAGAGAGCACAAAATCTGATTTGCATGAAAGTAAAATCCATAAATAATAGCATCACTGGCAACTTACAGGCTAGTTCTACAAGAACAAAATCTAACTTTATTTTACATCAAAGCAGTCATATTAATTTCAGTTCTCTTAGGATATGTTGAGCTAGGTCACAAAAATGATTAAAACAACCTGAGTTCTAAGCTGTAGCAATGGCCACAAGCATGTAAGAGCATGAATAAATATTGATTTGTTGTTTATACTGATATGTAGCATAATCTCAAGTCACGTGCAGATGATGCAATAATCATTCACAAAACATGCAGGTCTTTTATATTGTAAAGATTCTTTGAGTTTGAGTCTGTTCATTAAGTTTGAAAACTACCTTCACCTAATTAATTTACCTTTTTGACAAATTTGGTTCTGTAACACAGGACAGCAAAATATTTTGTATTTATTTATTTATTTTATTAATTTATTTTATTTTGTTTTTATAATTTTTTTCCACTTATACATACTTTTAAATACACACTCCTGCCATTAATTTATGAGATGGTGAATGTAGAATAGCCTAGGCCAGGGATGGCAAACCTTGGCGCCACAGATGTTTTAGAACTACATTTCCCATGATAGTCAACTACACGGCAAACATCCAAGGTTCGCCATCACTGGCCTAGACCAAGAGCCTACAGCGTGAATCAGGCACACATACTGAAATCTGGCTCTAAAGATTTGAAATAAATGACTGCCATTTAATCCAGTTATGTATTCATTATAATGGTTACTAGTGATGAGCTGAAGTGCCCTTGGTTAGAGCAGAGTTCAGTAAACTTCAAAGAAGTTTGGATGCTAAACCCAAACCCCAGAGAAATCAATTAAAGGATAGGTTACCCTTTATAAAAAATAAAAAAAAATGTATATCTTTTTGCAAGTAAAAAAAGTGCATTTATTTTTTTTTTTTTTTTACTAAGAGTCTGTAAATCATTGGTGTAATGCCAGACTCCTGCAGACTGTCAATTTAAGCTGTATGCTTGTACCTCATACAGGCGGAAGTTACACGGTGACAGGAAGAAAAAATGAACTACCTAGAATGCTCAACAGCACCCTTGTAGTTCATTGAGAACTACAAGCCAAACAGCCGCACAGGATGTTGGTTGGTACCTGTAGTTCTCTCATCTTTTTACTTTAATTGTGACAGCAAGTTCGGGGAAAAGATCCCTAGCTCGCTGTCCCTATAGGCTGCAGCAGTGGCAACATGTTACATGTTGCACCTTAAAAACAGATGGAAAAGGTAACATGTTCCCAAAGGTGAACTTATCCTTTGAAAATGTAAATTTCCTGGGATAATAGGCAAGAAGGTATCATTAAAATAGTATTGGTCAGAAAGGGTGGGCACAGCCCTAGAGAACATGTAACAATGGGGGTTATTTATCAAAGGCAAATCCACTTTGCACTACAAGTGCACTGCAATGCACTTGAAAGTGCACTTGGAAGTGCAGTCCCTATAAATCTAAGCCCTTGTACACACGGTCGGACATTCCGACGGAAAATGTCCGATCGGACCATGTTGTCGGATAATCTGACCATGTGTGGGCTCCATTGGACTGTTTCCGTTGGAATATCCGACCAACAAAGTTTTAGAGCAGAGCTATAAAATTTTCCGACAACATGATCCGATCGGGCTTTGTCTGATCGTTTGTAGAGAATTTTGATCGGACAAAGTGCCACGCATGCTCAGATCAAATTTCTAGACCAAAGCTATTGGCTACTAGCCTGAACATAGTCCCATCGTAACGAAATAACGTCACCACGTTCTGAACGATCGGATTTTCCGACATCTTTGTCCGACCGTGTGTATGCAATAGTTTCGGACAAAATCCGTCGGACAAAATCCAACAGATTTGGTTGTCAGAATGTCCGACCATGTGTACAAGGGCTAAGGGGTAGATCTGAAATAAGTGGAAGCTCTGCTGATTTTATCATCCAATCATGTGCAAGCTAAAATGCTGTTTTTTATTTTCCTTGCATGTCCTCCTCAGATCTACTTCCAAGTGCACTTTCAGTGCAATTTCAAGTGCAAAGTGGATTTGCCTTTCGTAAATAACCCTCAATGTGTCCTAATCCTGTCTGTGAAAGATCACATCTCTCTGATGTACAGAAAATGCTACAGCTGCACTGATATTTACAAAAAAGTTTTAAAATTGCCAGCAAATTACTTTGACAGCTGTCATTGACAACTTCTTTATTTAAAAAAAAAAAAACACAGCGCACAGACCCCTCCAAGAATATATTATGCATTTTGGGGGACCTATGGAGGGGTCTGTGTGCTGTTTTTAAGGTAAGAAAAGTTGCCACCTTGAAACAGATAGATGGTTTGGAGCAGATCAGAAAGATGTCAACTACAGATCATATGTATCTGCCATAAACTCTGAATGATATTAGAAACGTCCCAAACTTATTGTAAATGCAAGCAGAATTCACCTTAAAGGAAGCTGAATTTGCCTATGGACACAAGCCCATCAACACAGGCCACTGTTATTAAAATGATTGTTAACCCTTTTTTTTAGTTAAAGAAAAAAGATGTTATACTTCCCTGCTCTGTTTGGTTTTGGTTTTGCACAGAGCAGCCCCTTACCTCCTTTTCTGGAGTCATCTTGCAGGCACTGTCCACTCCTCTCTTGCGTGTGCACCCCATAGTAAGCCAGTTATTATGGGGGCACAAATGCAGGTGCATTCCCAAGCTGGGCTGTGTGTTTCTATGGACATACACAGTGTGGCTTCACCACATGCTCTGCTCCCTCCTCACAGGACTTGACTGACAACAGCAGGAGCCAATGGCCCCCACTCTGACAAAATCCTGAGTCTCTTATGAGACCAGGAAGGGGAGAGAGAAGAGATGCAGCCAGGCACAGCGCTGGATTGAGAGACGACTCAAGTAAGTGTTCAGTATAAAGGGGGGGGGGGGGGGGAGGTTGCACAACAATTGGTAAAATGTTTTTTGCCGTAATGCAGAGAATGCAATAAGAATTTTTATTTATTTTTTAACTGTAGAACCACTTTAGATACAGCTATTACTAGGGCTTGATTCTGTCTTTATATTGGCTTCTTTTAATTCCCTGTACACCAATATTTAGATTGAGAGCGTAGGTGTGTACTGTGGGCCAATCAGACTCGACTGCATTGCACTGTCTGTCTCACACTGAGAGATTGCTAACAGGGGGAGTGAGAAGATTGAGCAGTATGCTGGAAATGATTGAGGACCCATTTCACATATGGGATCTTTTCATCAAATGGTTTATGTTGCTGTAACTTGATGTATTGGGTGTTGTAGACAGCATCTGCAGGAACTTGGAGGTAAAATGTCCTTGAGGCACTTGGAAGTGAAGTCGCTGTAGATCTGAGGGGGACATGCAAGGAAAATAAAAAACAGCATTTTTGCTTGCACATGATTGGATGATAAAATAAGCAGAGCTTCCACTCATTCCAGAGCTTCCCCTCAGATCTACTGCGAGCTACAGCGACTGCACTTACAAGTGCACTTTCAAGTGTACTTGTAGTACTTTTATAGTGCAGAGTGGATTTGCCTTTAGTAAATAAACCCCTATGTCTGTTCAACATATTTCCGAGGTTGTGGGGTAATAGTGTTTGTATTATAAATTTAAAGGGGTTGTACTGAAGACAGTACCCAGTAGCATTCACTGCAAGTAAGGGAAGATGTGACATCCATCCAAAGTACTTGGACATGTCAGTTACCAGTACCAACCATAGGTCTGCAAAAGAGCAAACATTGAAGTCACCATCCCCTGGACTGGTGTTACTAATATATATATATTTTTTTTGCATGGCGATGGTGGATTTATTTATTTATTTGTGCAGTTACCTTGTCTCTTTTTTATTTTATTTATGTTTTATTGGAGTTTTTCAATGATAGGCACGGGTTACCAAAGTACAGAGAAAAAAATCATACATGCGAAGCGTACCCTGGTTACATACAGGAATTTAAACCAAAACCAAGTGTTTATTCGCCCTTTGGCAATAACAGAAACACAGATAACATAACTTGTACCACAAAAAACTGTGCCCTAATAACAGTGAAAGAAGGTAAATAATGAACCCTATACACCCTGTGAAAAGAGACAATGGATGGATTGGAGAGTAAGGTGGCAGATAGTACAGCATATTGGCAATAGATAAAAATAATAATAAGAAACATAAAATAAAATAAAAATATGTAAAGGGTAATGATGGAATACCAGGGAGGAAGGGGGGGGGGGGATAGAAAAACTATAAGTGAGCCTGATAATACAAGTAGTAGTATTTCTGGGGTGGGATCACAATATGATGCAAGGATATTTGAAAGAGCACCCCAAGTTTCCTGAAAGGTGATTATTCGTAGCCGAAGTTGAGATTATCCAAGGAAGTGTTGTCATGGTGGGAGAGGTGGTCAAGGTAATTGATGCTTGTTAAAGAAGTGTAAACAAGAAGGTAGCCCTTTTGTAGAAAACTGGGTGACGTGCCGGTGGCGGAGAGATCAGCATCAAGTTTTTCCCTGCACAGAAGGCTTATGAGTTCTTGTTTGACTTCTTGGATAGTTGGTGGAATTGTAGAAGAGTCGGACCAGTTTTTGAGAATGGCACATCTGGCTGCCATGTTTTGTTTCATTGGGTGATGATGTGTTAATCTTTCGAAATGCTTGTGGGGACAGAGACTAGGTCACCAAAAACCAATGGGAAGACATCCTTTGTCGGGAAGGGACCTGTGACTGATGCGGCTAGGTTTTCAACTTGGTTGCAGAAGGAGGCAAGATGAGGGCAACAGAAAAGAAAAAAAGACTCCGCTATACTTCAAAATGGTGCAAACAAGAAGCTGCCAACATACAAACCAACAAAGTCCTAAATCATATACAAACAAAAAATGTGGCGCTAAAATCAGTGCACATTAAAATAAAATAAAAGCATATAACATGCCAAAACACCCAAGTGCATACAAATCAACAATGAATTAAATGTTGCAACATAAACTAAATCAATGTACCGTGAGCCACCAGTCCGGATGTCCGTTGTTCTATATGAGGGTTGTCATCATCCTTATTGCCTGGTTCCGGTCTTGGAGATCTTCTTACCTTAGCGCAAAAGGTTGAGCACTGAAAGCTTGTATGACACACCGCTGCAAGGTCCAATGGTTTTGGTAAGAATACCTAATTTTTCTACTGTGACACCATCTGTTAAGCCTACTTTGAGATTTCTTCTGGCAAGCTTCTACGAGTGTCAGCGCTTGACTACGTAGAGACTCCTATAGACATCCATTGAATATTTGTCACTCACTGGACACTTGATTTTATTTATTTTGGGAGTAGTTACACATTGATGTAATTACCCCTCCTACCTATTTGTAACATTGATCTAGTTTATGTTGCAACGTTTTATTCATTGTTGATTTGTATGCACTTGGATATGAGGGCAATACCATAGTCTATGAAACCTTGGGGTTGATTTACTAAAGGCAAATCCACTTTGCACTACATGTGCACTGAAAGTGCATTTGGAAGTGCAGTAGCTGTAGATCTGAGGGGAAGCTCTGCTGATTTTATCACCCAATCATGTGTAAGCAAAAATGCTGTCTTTTATTTTTCTTGTCCCCATCAGATCTACAATGATTGCACTTCCAAGTGCACTTGCTGTGCACTTGTAGAGAACTTGTAGTGCAAAGTGGATTTACCTTTAGTACCTTTAGTAAATAACCCCCATTGTCCCTTTAACAACCTGTATATTGCTGTTTGCAATATGTAGGGGGTTTTTGACATGCATGTTTGGTTCGGTGATTCACTATCTTTTTTTTAAGTGATCAAACACTGGGGGGGAGGGGGGTTGATTTACTAAAGGCAAATCCACTTTGCACTACAAGTGCACTTGGAAATTCAGTCACTGTAGATCTGAGGGGAAGGTCTGAAATGAGGGGAAGCTCTACTGATTTTATAATCTAATCATGTACAAGCAAAAATGCTGTCTTATTTTCCTTGCATGTCCCCCTCAAATCTACAGCGACTGCTCTTCCACTTGCAGTGCACTTGTAGTGTAAAGTGGATTTTCCTTTAGTAAGTAACTCCCTATATACAATAAAGTGGCTTTACATAGAAACATTATGTCATGCATGTGTAGATGCCAGAACGGGTGCTGCATTTCTATGAATTCCTGTAGGCAAAATCACTTGGTAATAGTAACACTTGCTTGTGTTACTATTGGACATGTGCTCATTTTATTGGCAGTTCACTTACTGTGGAGTCTGAGGTGTTAGATGGCAGTTTCTTTGTTGAGAATAGAAGTGCTAATTTCTGCTCTTTGCAGTGATCCTTTATCACTTACACGTGAAAATATGTGTTTTGCTATTTCTAGGTAAAATAAACTTAATAACACAAGGTCACAACTTGACAACAGACACCGTAAGGTGCTATATTTTACCTTTGTGATTGCAAGTCCTCAGAACCTTCATGAACTGTACCAATACAAGGAGGATAGAGACAACTTATTGTTGGGCACTGCTATACTGAGGACTGGGTATATAATTGGCTATCAGAAGGTCTACATTTGCATATAGAATTAAGGAAGCTGCAGGGGCACTTTAACCAGTTCCCGACCGGCGCACGCCGATGTACGTCGGCAGAATGGCACGGGCAGGCATATTGGCGTACAGGTACGTCCATTTTTAAATGCCGCCCTGCCGGTCGGGACCCCCATGAGTCTGGTCAATCGCCGCGGGTATACCTGCGATCACCTCACGGGGCGGCTGAACAGGGAGATGCCGTTATAAACAGCATCTCCCCGTTCTGCCTAGCAACAAGTGACGCTGATCTCTGCTCCATGTGATTGGAGCAGAGATCAGTGTTTACTAACACAAAGTCCAGCCCCCCACAGTTAGTAACACACCCCTAGGAACACTTAACCCCTACACTGCCACCCACTGGTTAACCCTTTCACTGCCAGTGTCATTTACACAGGAATCAATGCATTTGTATAGCATTGATTGCTGTATAAATGACAATGGTCCCAAAAATGTGTCAAAAATGTACGATGTGTCCGCCACAATGTCACAGTCACAATAAACTGTAAATAAACAATAAACGCTGATCGCCGCCATTACTAGTAAAAAAAAAAAATTATTAATAAAAATGCCATAAAACTATCCCCTATTTGCGCAAACCAATCAATAATCGCTTATTGCGATTTTTTTTTTACCAAAAATATGTAGAAGAATACGTATTAGCCTAAACTGAGGGAAAAAAATGTTTTTTTTATATATTTTTGGGGGATATTTATTATAACAAAAAATAAAAAATGATTTGTTTTTTTCAAAATTGTCACTCTATTTTTGTTTATAGTACAAAAAATGAAAACCGCAGGGGTGATCAAATACCACCAAAAGAAAGCTCTATTTGTGGGAAAAAAAGGACGTCAATTTTGTTTGGGAGTCACGTCGCATGTCCGCGCAATTGTCAGTTAAAGCAACGCAGTGCCGAATTGCAAAAAGTGGTCTGGTCTTAAGCCAGCAAAATGGTCTGGTCTGAAAGTGGTTAAGGACCTCTACAATTCATTCGACTGGCCTACTAAAAAACTTATACAAAGAGATGCATTCAGATTGCCATTGTTAAGCTTCTTTTGAAAATGCTAGTTGTCTAGCTGTCTTTAGCTTCTTTAGCTGGCTGAGTCACTGAAATAGCAAGCATACATATCAGGAAGCTCAGAGCAAAGTCAGAATTCTTCCATACTTGTTCTAGCATGACTGAAGCTACAGGATAAATATGAAAGCCAGGAAACAAGCTTTTTCAGAAGGAGAAGTCAACAATGACACCATCTAAGCTTCTGCAAAGAGGATTTTAAATCAGGTTTTCTTTAAGGGTAGGGGTACACCAGCAGTATTTGCCCCGTACACACGATCTGACTTTCTGACAACAAAACCGTGGATTTTTGTTCGAAGGATGTTGGCTCCTACTTGTCTTGCATACACATGGTCACACAAATGTTGGCCAACAATTATGAACATAGTGACATACAAGATGTACGTGATGTCCATTAGGAATGCTAGTTATATATCCGGCTTGTAATTGATTCCGAGCATGCGTGGACTTTTGTCCGAAGGACTTGTACACACAATTGGAAATTCCGACAACAAACATTTCATGGCGGAAAATTTGAGAACCTGCTAGCCAACAAGCTCACATCCAACATTTGTTGTCGGAAAATCCGATCGTGTGTACAGGGCATTAGACTCACTTATCCATGCTTGCATTAGGTAAAACTTGGCACTGTGAGAAGTGGACCAAGAGCAACCACCCCCTAAATGTTGCCATTAGAGTCCATTAAAAGCTGTAAGCATATATTACTCTAGTGCACATGTGTGCTTGCTTATTTTGCTGAGGAGAGTGGAAAGGATCTGAATAGAAACTGAGATGTTTTACAATGCACTTAGAAAATAGTTAGGCCCAGTGTTGCCAACCTCCTGCAGCATTTTTTACTGATGGAACATGGAAACATTTACAGACGAATCACAATTTTTACTGACAACCTGAAGAATGACAGAACCCCTATTATAAACTAAGTCAACTGATATTTAAACAGTATAAACACAATATGCAAACCATATCCATAGCAAGTATTTTTCCTGGTTTACACTCAAAGTCAACACAGCAAGACAAATTATCAGCCCCTGATATTTACAGACAGTTGTAAAAATCACAGATTTTTACAAACCGCCAGTAAATTTACTAACAATTGGTAACCCTGGTTTGGCCTCATTAACACGGATGAACTTAAGTATATGTAGACAGGTCTAGATAGGTAGAGGTTGCTCTTCCTACTTATGAAGTGTACTGTGGCTATCCCTATTCAAGGTGGGTGGAGCTGCGGCTCTGGGCTCATTCTAGCTAGGATACAACAGAGAAGTAAGGTCTGCTACTGGTGTGCATGCTCTCCCCTTCAGGGGAGGGGCTGGAGAAGGGTCTTTTAGCTAGGGTAAAGATGGAGGAAGATCCTGAAAAAGGGGTAGAGCCCTGGTGTGTCCCATTGTTCTCCCTTCTGGAAAAAATGAACAATGAGGGAGCCTGAAGCCTTAGGAGTGCAAGAGAAAGGATAAGTAACATCTGCTGACACAAGTGACTCCATGCCTGCATATCTATTCTAAAGCCAATATTTGAAGAATGTTTTGCATGATATGGAGTATTTTGTTATACTTAAGAACTCAAGCAAGTAAAAGAAGCTTATTGTTAACCCACAAGCCTTTGTGTGAATATCTTATGGGAGAAGTGACTTATAAAGCCGATATATGGGGAATGGAGCATGAGTTGTGTGTTACTGTTGCAAACCTGGCTGCCTGGGCCCTGGAAGCTGGCATGGGGGCCAAGTGTGTGAGTACTCTCGGAGCAAAGGAGCATTATTGGCACAAGGGCCAGGAGGATGAGAATTTAAGGCCTTCAGCAACCATCCATGCATGGCGCGGTATTGGTTTGGGCTGGCACCTTGCCACCTACACTTAGGGGCTGGCGCCTGGTTGCATACATGCTTAACACAAGGATCGTTCTGGTCCCACCCTATGCTTGGCATAGCCAGCAGGATTGGCTGTTAAAACTTTGAATAGTGGATCTCCAGCCAAGGAATCCCATTAGGGGAGGGCCTCTGGCAAGAAGTGACTGTCCAAATATTTGTAGAGTAAGAAGAATGCATGTCAAGGTGGAACTACAAAGTTGTAAAAAGTGAGGTGTGCCCCATATGGTGACAGTCTCCTGCCAAAAGCCTGTGTGACGCCGTGTCTATCTCTATGGAGGTGGATGGTGTTGCATCACCCAAGCTGGATACTGTTCTCTGGTTCTAGCCAGTAATGGAGCAAGCACTATACCACAAGTCAGAAGTAGACTCGTTGCATCCTCTATGCGGTCTATGCCAGACCATCTCTGAAGAGGTCAGGCCAACTTGCAAGACTGCCCAGGATGTCTCCAACACCCTGTCTGAAGAGAGGGTCATTCTTGTGTAGCACTGCCCCTTTGAGGAATGCTAAGAATTACCTGCTCATCTTCATGGCCATGACCAAGTGATCCTTCCAACCTACTTGACACTCTGGATCCAGACATCCTGTTAATAATATAAAGGAATCAAGCAACTCAATAGTATAAGGTTATGAAATATTTTACTTGTATAAGAAGTTATTATACAAAAAAAGTTGTAAATCCGCTGAGCTGTGATAACAGCGCCAACTCAGGAAACAGAGTCCTCCAGAAACACAACAATGGTTGAACAATGAATAATGTTATATACACAAAGGTGCACTATATTCAGATCCTAGGTCACCTTCTAGTGGATGTTTCAGTTAAGTACACTTGTGGGCACTCTGAGATAAATACAATCTAAACAGCCTATGCTATATTCATTGGAGAGCTAATCTCCAGCTGGTGTTATATATATATATATATATATATATATATATATATATATATATATATATATATATATAGATATATATAGATATATATAGATATAGATATATCTATAGATAAATAGATAGATAGATAGATAGATATACTGTGTATATATAAGAGGGCCAGTATGGTGGCCCGTAATTATGGGAGGAGCCCGGAGGGTATATAATCAGACCACCCACAACGGTCTGTGTCGGTTCCAGTGCAAGGTACTGCACATCAAGGGGCTGACTCTTCTCAGCTCCCTCACGGTCGTCTATCTGTGTGTCCAATCGTAGGTGCACTTCGGCTTCTTCATTCGTGGTCTTCGTCGGCGGTTCCCGCTCATGGTCGCAGATAAGTAGTATCCGAATCTTTTCATATCATGTGCAAACTTGCGGCTTATCATCCTTACTATCCTGCACCCCTTTTGCAAAACCTACCTCTGAGTTGTTGACACTCATGTCCCGACGTTGTTCGGCACAGCCGAGTCGCTATCAGTTGTTCCTCGTTATCACTCGCCATAGGCTTCACTGGTTATAAAATTCACTGTTCTCATCCTTTTTTGAGATAAACAGGTATTGTTTGTATGGGTTTCTGTGGCTGATTGAGGTGTAATTAAACCCACCTGATGTCTTACCTGCACTTGACTAGCCTGGGGGGATGGGTGGTTGATAGGTGTTTGGTTTCACAGTAAGGAAGGGCATACACTCTACAACCAATTCGTATCAGATACTCCTTACTGCCAATTTATATCAGATTCATCTCATACATTTTTGAGCTGATTCGTGTCAAATGCATTGCAGAGGCTGACTCTGCCAACTCACTGCATGTCCACGTAGTTGTACCTTCGAGATCGGTCGTATATCTTCATTGATTGTCCCACGCTCGGACCGCTACACACTCGCTGTCGCAGGTAGGACTTTGTTGTTACCGCTCTTCTAAACTCCAATAGTTACCTTATCATGTTCGTTTTGCAAAGTCGCACTTACGCCACCGTAAGTCTATGTCATCTTTCATGTATTTCATCCTTTCTACCCAACGCGGGTTTACTCGAGCCGATCACTTCACGGTCGATGCGGTCAAATCCGACATTCAAGCCCCTTACTCACCTCGCATCTACGGCCGATTCGAAATCTAGTCGCAACTTCGCTTCTATGTTTCGGATCCTCGGCAATCACAAGCCCCTTCAACCGTCATCACCATTTAGTTGATTCGAACCCAGCCATATCATCGGCAATACGGTCAGATCTGTTATACGAGCCCCGTAGTCACCTCATATCTACGGCCGATTTGAAATCTAGTCGCAACTTCGCTTCTATGTTTCGGATCCTTGGCAGTCACAAGCCCCTTCAACCGCCATCACCATTTAGTCGATTCAAACCCAGCCATATCATCTGCAACACGGGCAGATCTGTCATACGAGCCCTATAGTCACCTCGCATCTACGGCCGTTTCGAATCTAGTCGCAACTTCGCTTCTATGTTTCGGATCATTGACAATCCCCAGCCCCTTCAACCACCATCACAATTCAATCAATCCGAACCCAGCCATATCCTCAGCGATACGGTCGGATCCCATATACGAGCCTCTCAGTCGCATCTACGGAGGATTAGAGTTTAGTCGCAGCGTCGGCGCAACGATTCCAGTCCTTGCCAAACGCAACTCTAACAACCAAGCCGAATCCTGTTGCATCACCGACTCATTTGAGTCGAATCTTTCGCAGACTATTCCATAGCTATAGCCCAGTTCAAACTAGTCACATCGACTGTACGAATTCAGCAGTACTTACATTTGACCTTCTCAGTCTATCATACATGATCGTACACAATTCTCTCCACCAATTTGCTCAGTATTGCGCACGGTCATTCCTACATAATCACATTTCCTCTATAACCTTTCTTTCGCCTTTCAACAAAGCTGCGTTCTTGCAATCGCTGCAAGTCTTTCTGCATTTGGCTCAAAACTGCCAATCGTCTCCAGTAGCAACACTGCTGTTCACCTCATACCTACACACTTATAAATCCGCAAAACATTGCTTTCACCTTTCAAATCTCATCTCTAGTAGAAAAACGGCTGCTCTCCTCATTCCTACACACTTATAATTAAATTTATAGATTCAAATAAAGCTGCTTTCTTGCAAATCGCTGCAAGCATCTCTGCAATAGCTTAATACGGCCACTCATCGTCTCCAGTAGCAACACAGCTGTTCACCTCATTCATTCATTCATTCTCACCTCATAATTCAATTTATAATTCAAATAAGGCCGCTTCCTTGCAATCGATGCAAGCATTTCAGCGAATGGCTCAAACTGCCACTCATCGTCTCCAGTAGCAACATGGCTGCTCATCGTTTTCTCTGTCGCTTTCCCCTTTTAGGCCAGTTAGAACACCAGTTAGTCCACCCTGCACCAGGTTTGGACAGTATCTCCCCAAAAAAAAAAAAAAAAAAAAAAAAAAAAAAAAAAAAAAACCCATTGTCGAGGGCTTGCATCTTCACCAGGGGGCCAGCTTTGCCCCAAACAGCTCTTTGCAATCCCCATCGTCAAAACGAAATTCTCATGTCACCTTACTACAGGCTCCCGGTCAACTCAGTTCTCGACCACCAACCAGTCGACTTCACAACTAGGGCATAAAGTCAGGTGTGTAGTTCAATGGGATTCCCCCTTTCTCTTAAACACTCTTTCACTACATATTTTTACTTCACATACAGAATTTGACCTGCTCCTGAGGCGTTAGCAACTGTCACATACTTCTGTGCACTTCACTCTGTTTTCGAAGCACAAGCCTTCAATACGCAGACAAGGTCGCCTAATCTCCATACTTGCTGGCAGTGCAAGCATTAGTAGACCGAACCCACGTCAATTAACTACAGATCGCAACATTCCTACTTAGTATACCAGACTTCAGCTACCCACCCCAGTCCGCCATGGGGCGCTCTGGTTCATTAGTCTGTGCCGAGCACAGACTGACACCCGAGCTATCGGTTACCTAGCCAGTCACCTCCTGGCTCACCTCGGTTGTTACGCATTCTTTTGAGTTTTCTAAAGTCACACTCAACAGCACTCGAGCGCAAACCAACTGTCACTATGGCTGTCGTTCCTTGTCCTATTCTTCTTGTTTCCTTCCGCCTTTCATCTTATCTACCCAACGCAACTATCCGCTCCTACCTTTGCAACTTACCTCAAACATACCCCCCCTTGCTTTTAGTTGATGCCATGTCGCAGGCAGACAGTGAGGACTTTGCCTCAGCCCTGCCATCACCCTTTACGGGCTCAGCAAGCGGCGGTTTAGTCTCACAAGAGCTTGGACCAATAAAAAACAAATAAACAAAACAAAAAACAAAAAAACAAAAAAAAAATAAAAAAAAATATAAACTCATAACAGAACGGTGTCACGGGAGTAAATCCTACCCTGCTGCAGCCAGGAAACCAAGCCTTTAGGCTACTGTTTCCACCACCAGTGGCAGCCCTTCCAGGCACCACTTCAGTCTATCTTCTTTGCGACTACTCAGCTGCACTCCTGGGTAACCACACTGTCAGCAGCAGTCCCTGAAGTCCAAGCAGAGTGACAGCCCTGGAGGTACGCCCAGCCATGCCCCTACCAGCTCCAGTCACCACCGTCATTCCCGTACCTTCACTTACAGATGCACCATTGTCTTCCCTGCACACCTTGTCCTAGCAGGGCATCTAGGAGGACATCTTGGATGACAACGACGTTAACTTAGCATCCCTCCTCATAGCAGTACACAACTTGGCCTAGAACAAATCATATTCGCAGGGAGATGTCTCCGTCATCCTGAAGACCAGAGACCCTTTACTTAATCGCAAGCTCACTGTCACAGAGTTTGTGCGGGCCTTGGGGACAGTCAGAGACATGCTAGGCAGAGCAACCCCAACAGGAGGGTAGAATTGGACCTGTATCTGCACGCAGCAGGTCACAAGTACGCAGGGTGCCCATCCTTTGACTATCACTGCTCATTTTCAGCCAAGGCAGCAGCCAGACTCAAGGGGATCTTTTACCTCCCATCTTTTAGTGTTTCTCTTCCAGGCAAAGACCCTGACTAAATCCTTAAATTAAGATGTGCCAGCTATAGCAGATCTGCCCATGAGAGTCGAATTTCTCACAAATTGGAATGGCATGCCAATGTGTATTCCTTCAGCATCTCTCTCTTCATCTCAGGTAGTCATGGTCACCGCAGCCTCCACAGGTCCTCGCCTCAATTTTGGTCAAATTGGGTTTATAGGGCCATGGCCGTCAGAAATCCTCTTGATTCCTGGGTTCAGTTAGTCCTCCTCTTTGTTCGACCTCTACCCCATTGTCGCAGCAGCTCAAGTCTGGTGCAACAACTGGGCAGGACAAACAGTGGCGTTCGCCACAGACAACCAAGCCAATAAACCAATAAAGGAGGTCCTAGTAGCTGGCCATCGTGGCCTTCCTGTGCAGGCTGGTGCCACTATCCCCACAGCACCAATCTAACGTCCTATGCGTCCACATCCCAGACAAATGTAATAATCTCGCCGACGCACTACCCGTTAACTTTGCTTCGTTATTTTTTGCAGGAACCTGGAACCGACCCGACCATGTCTCTTATCCCACACTGGTCGTAGCTAACCTCGGATTCAAACAACACTTTCACGACGCTACCTGCCTTATTAATCTTTCACTATCTCACAACACCCTGAAGGCCTACCGGGCAGCCTAGAGGTTCTATGTCAGGTTACTAGCCTCAAACCCCAGAGCAATACCAAGAGTTCTCCATCACATCCCGGTCTTCATATTATGCCACCGCACACAGTTGGCATTGTCACACAATACCTTAGATCCCACTCAGCTGACATCCAGTATTTTATCCCCTTATGAGATCCTAACAAACCGTCTTGTTCGCCGCCCATACGGTCAAGACCATGTTGTGTGGTATTCACAGGCAATGACCCCAAATCAGTATCAAACGGCTACCCGTCACCAGCGCCATATTCCGAGACATGTCTTTCATCCGGTCACATTCCCCTTTTGGCTAAATGCAGCCTGGTCCTTCAAGCAGCCATCTACCTGGCTTTCTACAGCTTCTTACGCCCCAGTGAATACTGTCACCATCCCAGTTGTAAAGTGTTACATAGACACCACCTCACACGCCATCAGACTTCATCTTGCTCCTCAGCGTGTCCAAAACACAATAGTCCGGTCCAGGGGTTGACCTAAAACCTTTCCAAACTCTCAAAGCCTGGTGCCCCGTGTCCATCCTAGATCAATTTTTGGCCCATATGTTTGATCCCTCGCAGGACAGCCCATTACTACCGTTCTCGATTAGTACCCCAGGCAGCAACTAGTTTATTAGTCACGTCAGGTTCCTTTTGAGCACATTAGGCCAGGACCTTGATCATTTTCTTGGACATTCTTTCGCATTGGAGCAGCATCAGCAGCCTCACGAAACGGGGTCCCAGTCCACGCGATCAAAGATGGGCAGGCGGGAATCCACCTGCTTTACTCGATACATCTCCAATCCACAAGTGGAAATGTCCTGAGCCTTCAGAAACTTTGCCCCGTAGTGTCTTGCTGTACATAAATTAATAATTACCTCCCTACACCAAATCTTTTGCGGCCTTCTCTTGGCATATCGCCCAGCAGAGCAGGGCTCACCGCCCAGCTCACCAGGGCTTACCTTACAGCAGACCAAGGGCACAATTCAGGTCTATTTTATGTTGTTAGTCTTGTGACGTGTTTATGTGTTCTTTCATATCTCTTACAGCGGAGGGCTCCAACCATAAATAAGAGGGCCAGTATGGTGGCCCGTAATTATGGGAGGAGCCCGGAGGGTATATAATCAGACCACCCACAACGGTCTGTGTCGGTTCCAGTGCAAGGTACCCACCCACCCATTTCCCTTCTTAGAGTACTTCACTTAAAACACGTTTCTCTACAGAAACATCCATTTACTTTCTTAAGGTATGCGGCCTTCTCTTGGCATATCGCCCAGCAGAGCAGGGCTCACCGCCCAGCTCACCAGGGCTTACCTTACAGCAGACCAAGGGCACAATTCAGGTCTATTTTATGTTGTTAGTCTTGTGACGTGTTTATGTGTTCTTTCATATCTCTTACAGCGGAGGGCTCCAACCATAAATACTGTGTATGTATATATATATATATATATATATATATATATATATATATATATATTATATATATATATGTATATGTGGAACTCTACTGACATCACTTATATGAAGCTTGTTCGCATATATATATATATATATATATATATACCGTATATACTCGAGTATAAGCCGAGATTTTCAGCCTCTTTTTTGAGGCTGAAAGTGCCCCCCTCGGCTTATACTCGAGTCATCGCTGTCTGCCCGCTCGATCAGCGTGTCGAGCAGACAGACAGCGGCCATTCTATTCAAAAGCCGCGCCTCCGGCTCCGCCTTCGCCTGTGATAGGCGGAACACTGAATTTCCCAGCAGCCTGTGTTCCGCCTATCACGGACATCGTATCATCCTCGTACTACGGACGAGGATGATACGACGTCTGTGATAGGCGGAACACAGGCTGCTGGGAAATTCAGTGTTCCGCCTATCACAGGCGAAGGCGGCGGCGCAGCTTTTGAATTTTACAATGGCCGCCGACGAAGAGGGCACGGGACGGAGGCAAGGCAAGGCACGGCACGGCACGGGACGGGACGGGACGGGGGCAAGGCAAGGCACGACACGGGACGGATGCAAGGAGGCAAGGCACGGCACGGGACGGAGGCAAGGAGGCAAGGCACGGGACGGAGGCTCGGGACAAAGGTAGGCTGGACACACACACACACACACACACACACACACACACACACACACACACACACGGATGGAGACACACACAGGGATGGATGGATGGAGACACACACACACAGGGATGGATGGATGGATGGATGGAGACACACACACACAGGGATGGATGGATGGATGGATGGAGACACACACACACAGGGATGGATGGATGGATGGACACACACACACACAGGGATGGATGGACGGACACACAGGGATGGACGGACACACAGGGATGGACGGACACACAGGGATGGACGGACACACAGGGATGGACGGACACACACACAGGGATGGACAGGCATGTCTCACCCTCGGCTTATACACGAGTCAATAAGTTTGCCAGTTTTTTTGGGGGTAAATTGGGGGCCTCGGCTTATATTCGGGTCGGCCTATACTCGAGTATATACGGTATATATATATATATATATATGCGAACAAGCTTCATATAAGTGCTGACAGTAGAGTTTCACGTGGCAGATCTGTTATTCTTCGCTAGCTAGTTGAAGGTTGTTAATTGTAATCTGTTTGGTTGCAGATGAAACAATAAATTCCAAGTAGTGTAGGCCTAAGGCTTCTGAGTAAAGTGTTCCAGGAATTCAGTAAAGTGTTCTTGGGTAAAGATGTGTGCGCACTGTGTTCTTTAACTACTTCCCGACCGCCGGCCGTCAAATGACGGCCAGGCGGCGCACCTATTGTGGCGGGAAGCCGTCATATGACAGCTTCCCATTTAAACAGGGAATGCGCGCGATCGTGCGCGCGCATCCCTGTTTCTTCGGTGGCGGCGTGTCACGGAGACACCGCTCGCCACTGAAGGGGGTGAACAGCCATTGGTTATGGCTGCTTAACACGTGATTGGCCGTGATGAAGTCACGGCTGTTCACAGATGGTCACACCCCCACTGTGCACAGCTCATTCACGCGATTGCGCTGCGCGTGCACGTCGGTGGCGGCGTGTTCCCCCGGGAACACTGCTCGTCACCGACGCTGGTAAAAAGCCATTGGCCAGCTGTTTACCCACGTGAGCAGCTGTGATCCTTTCACAGCTGATCACTAAAATGTAAACAAGCCGCGGTAACGAGATGTTACCAGGTTCTCCTCCTCACACACCGATCGTGTGTGAGGAGGAGATTGCGGTAACATCTCGTTACCGCTTACAGTGTACACCAATCAGACTGATTGCCCCCCCAATAAAGAGGACCTGTCACCACCCCTCATAGTACCTGTCACTCACAGTCCATCAGAGTACCTGTCACAGTTCATCAGAGTATCCGAGTACCTGTCACAGTCCATCAGAGTACCCGAGTACCTATCACAGCCCATCAGAGTACCTGAGTACCTGTCACGGTCCATCAGAGTACTCGAGTACTTGTCACGGTCCATCAGAGTACTCGAGTACCTGTCACGGCACATCAGAGTACCCGAGTACCTGTCACAGTCCATCAGAGTACCAGAGCACAAAAAATAAAAACCCCACTAGTGATTAAATACCACTAAAAGAAAGCTCTATTTGTGTGGAAAAAAGGACGCAAGTTTCATATGGGTACAGTGTTGCATGACTGAGTAATTGTCATTCAAACTGTGAGAGTACTGAAAGCTGAAAATTGGTCTGGTCAGGAAGGGGGTGTTAGTACACTGTATTGAGGTGGTTAATCTTGGTAGTGGATAGGTAAAGATTGAGCAGGTTGCTCTCACCAACGACCCAAATTGTTTTGCTGTCTTCTGGACAGGAACATGGATGGCGACACTCTGACAGCAGCTCCTCTGTCTCAGTCTTCTGTAGCAACTTTCCCCACACGTCTGCACCGATGGATAGGTGCTGTAAATCAGTGGTCATCAACCCTGTCTGTCCTCAGGGCTCACTAACAGGCCAGGTTTTATATATTACTTTGAGGAGATGCAGACTAGAATACTGCAATCACGGAGCAGCAAATGATATATTTCAGTTAACTTGCAAACCTAGCCTGTTAATGGGCCCTGAGGACAAGGTTGATGACCACTGCTGTAAATGATGCAGGTAACAGGATGTCCATAAGTGGGTAACAGGACCCAGCCTCTCAGGCCTCATGGTGGAAATAATTTTCTGCATAGTAGGCCACCACCTCTCTCTCTCTGATACACAGAGAGTGTGCCCGGGCTTCCTAAGCTCCTTTCATCATTCCTTCCAGCAACCTTCAGGCTACTGCAAGGGTCCCTGGGATTTGTAGTCTTAGGTTTCCAGAAGGAGTAAATGCCCCAAACTCACTCCACTGGCAAACAGGTATGACTTGCACTTGCATACCAAGTATCCAAAATGGTGATGTCTACAATACTTGCCTGTTCAACTGGTTGGTGCATGTTCTGCTACACCTATGCTTGCCAAAAGTCAAGGAGAGGTGGGTGAGGTCCAGGCTGCTTTCCCCACACCTACCAAGGTTAAGGCTGGCCTGGTGAAGCTGAAGATCGAGGCAAGTGATCACCCAAATGAGTCAGAGGACTCAAGTGGTCACCCAAATGAGTCAGAGGAGGAAGCTGTGGTACTCAATGAAGTTTTGGGGAGTGCTGAGGCTGTGGATCCCTGCCTTGCTCCTGTGGGAGAGTTGAGCAAAACAAAGAGTTCTGCTGCAAAGTGTGCAAATTTGGTGTCTATGACACAATCAAGAGACTGTATAGAAATCAGTATGGAGCAGCAGTATGGTGGTCTCTCTGAGCAGAATATAGAGACCCCAGGGTATGTGTGGTTAACCACTATGCCTTATGCCCTTTACTCATCTGGACCCTCTGTTCCCCTTGTTCAGGCCAGCACTCATTCCTGCCACCAAGTGAAGCCAACAACCAGAGATTAACCAGAATGGGCTAGTTACAGAGGCTTCCATTGTCTATGTCAGGATGGAGTAGGGTACAGAGTTTCTCTATCTTAACGAAGAAATGTTTGATGCCATTGACAGCGAGCGTACGGAACTGTACAACAAGTTTGTGTGGGACTGTGTAGGATTATGTGGGATCCCTCGCCTGTTTCGTGTAACTAAGGAGGTGAATCCGGCCTATCAAAAGCTCAAGGCTTGCTAAATTGTTTTAAATGTGGCACATATTTAAGGATCAGGTGGCGTTGGTGCTACCCTCCAGGACTGATGCCTACTTTTCGGAACAATGTCCCCACCCAGTGGCTGGAGCTCTTGTGATGAAGACAGATCCTCGATTCTATGCCTGACAAGTTTCTGTTGTTTATTGTTTTGTGTCTATTACCCTTTGTGTATGTAAAATGTGTTGTTGCCTTACCTATTGTTGCAAGTGCCTTAATGGTGCTCCTGATTAAGGCTAGATTCACACTTGTGCTGATTATCAATACAATTTTGTAGTGCAGTTGCAGTGCAACTTGGTGCATTTTTGATACATTTTTAATGCATGTGTTTACCACTGCAACTCATCGCTGCTGTCAGCCAGGAGGGATGAGTGATTGGTTGTTAAGGAGCCAGCTCCCACTGGCATCCTAGAAAACCAATGACTCATCTCTACTGTCAGCAGCAGGGATGCATTATCCATGGTTAAGTATCCAGCATCCACTGGCATCCTAACAATGATGAGTCATCCCTGCTGTCAGTGGGGAATTCCCTGCTGACAGCAGAATGTAAACAAAACCATACCAGGCCCTTTGGGTCTAGTATTGATTTTGAATGGGACCCCACATAAAAAAAGACAACAAAAATGCATGTGGTTACTCCCAAAAGCCATATATAGCGTGCTTTGATCTGGTATGGATTTTAAGGGGAACCTCAAAACAAAAAATAAATGGTGTGCCCCCCCCCCCCAAATCCATACCAGACCTTTATATGAGAATGCAGCTCAGCAAGCCAGGAGAAGGGGAGATGAGATGAGTGTGCACCCCCCCTTTTCCTGAATCATACCAGCCCACATGCCATCAATATTGGGGGGGGGGCTTTTCCAAGGGAGGACCTTTCCTGGCAAAGCACCCTGTCTCCATGTTGATGAGGACAAGGGCCTGGCTGTCACAGGGGTCATATGATCGGGTGCTCATCCTGCCAGCTCCCAATCATAAGCAGAGACTGAGAGTTGTGAGCACACTCTCAGCACAGAAACCTTGTGTCATGCACCTGGTCATGAAAATCAAAGTGCAGCAGGCTGGATACAGCAAGTAGGTATTGCAGACTGGAACAGCAGGTAAGTACTGCAAGTTGGTACAGCAGACTGGATACTGCAGGTAGGCACCAGGGTCAGATTACAGCAGACAGGGTGAAGCAGAAGGTGTAGTCAGGGACAGATGTCAAGGTCAGTAAGCCAGTGGTCAGCAAACAGAAGAGCAGTGACTTAGTCTGGCAAGCCAAAGTCATACACAGGACAGGAGACAAGAGCATATCCGTGGGCAATCCGAGGTCAGAGCTGGGAGAGAGACAAGGGGTATCCAAGGGTAGGCCGGATCATAAACAGGAGATCAGAAGCATAAGCACACACAGGAACAGGAAGCAGGAAGCCGAAGACCAGTCAGCAATGTCCATGAGCCATAGTTACTCTTTTAAAGGCCAGAGGACACCAGGATCTGACATGCATTGCGCACGCCAGCATGCACACATCTTCGCTATGGCAAACGTGCGTTCGCAGTACGTGTTGAAATTGGCCACTGTGCCAGGCCTATGGGCAACTCTCCTTTAGCTAGGCTTCTGACACCTTGGTCTCCATAAGGCCTACACTCCTTACTACCATATGTATGCATTAAATGCTCCACAAATGCTAAAAACTAAAAGAAAAGGTGAAACATCTCTTCTCATGTAGTTGCAGGTGGGGTTCAGTTGTTGTTGAATTTATTCTTACATTTTGGAAATAAAAAGATGGCAGTGGCTATTTGAAATCCATGTTGTGCAGTATGTGTACATTTTTAGAGGGCCTACAGTAGACTGAGGAGTCTTTTAGACATGTAACTTCATTATTTGCGGCAAACTTCTGAGAAGGGTTAACAAATATTCCTTGCTGATTCAGAGTCCACAATGCAAAGATAGTCTTTTGAGAGCAAAAATATAGTGGAATACTTTAGCAGATACTACAACCGGTGTTAAGTAGGATTAATTAAAGAATGTACATTAAACAGAATAATAGAATAAATTGTCACGTTGAAAAGTGCAATTTGTACTGCTAATTATAAGTACGTAACACTCACTTTTAGAATTTATAATGTATATACTGTATATCCAAAAGATTTTACAAAAAAGATAAGGGTCCCATGTGTATAGGCACAGCTCTTTATTGGATGGTAGTTGGGATATGTTGTTCTAATATTCCTTCTAGGCTGAAGTAGCAAAGGAATTTAGACGTGCTCTGTTCTCCTTATTCAACTGTTTGCATTCAGCCAAAGGAAATGAGGAAAAGAAGACATGGTCAAAGTGAGGTTACAGAACTCCCCATAACAATGCATTCGTCTGCTTTTCTCTCCACAAGGACAGTGCCAACTTTGTTCAGGCATTATTCAGAGTCAGTGTTTATTTTAGGGTTGCCACCTTTTCTTCAAGTCAAACCCGAACACTTCCCTTACACTGTAAGGTGGGACTCTAATCTAATGTAATCTAATATACTCTAATGTAAGGGAGAACTCTGGGGACTCCAACATAAGGGATGCTCTGGGAACCATGATGTAAGGGGGAACAATGAGTACTCTGATGTAAGGGGGAACACTGTGGCCTCTGGTGTAAAGGGGAACTGTGATATAAGGGGTGCTCTGAGAACCCTGATTTACCTTAGTGTACTCACTCAGAGGCAGGAGAGATAACGTGAGACTTCAGTCACAGACAGGGATGGATGAGGAGCTCACTCACCCCTTAACAGTCAGCACCTCTCATCCTGATGTATCTGAGGCTGCTAGACTTCAAATTTACAGGCCCCAATTTCCTTTTCTGAGGCACAGTGCCCAGGATTGGAGTGTGGGCAGACACAGAGGGGTAGGCGTGGGGGGAAGAGGAGCAGATCAAGCCCTCTCTCCTCTCCCATCTGTATGTTGGGGATGTTAGTGCTGGCTTTGGGCAGTGTGAAAGAGTGTAACAGGCACTCACAGCTTAGGCAACTGGAGTCAGCAATCCTGCTGGGAGGCCATAGTCCAGTCTGAATAATGTGTTCGGGTTTCAGGCAGTTTGAAACCCGGGCACATGATTCCAAACCCAAACTGCCCGGGTGAATCCTGGACAGCTGGCAACCTTAGTTTATTTCCTGGACTGTGATACTGACTTAGGTCTCGTTCATATGGGTATACTAGTCTCTTTACCCCTGCAGGGGCTGTCTTCGCTCGCATGGTATGCACAGGTATTCTATTCAGGCATCCTGTTCAATGACAGGCAGCTGGATGAACAGAAGTGCATGGACCTCCTGAAGTCTACATATGTGACCATCCTGGTGTGTACATCTGTGTGGGTCCAATGCATGGATGCATGGATGAAGATGCAGACAGATTGCATGGTTTGAACTGGCTGCCTGGCGGGGTCTGCACAGAAAACTTGTGCATCCCAAGCGGGTGAAGATGGTCCCTGACACAAGTGTACAGATCAGTGCACCCCTGTGAATGAGGCCTTAGGGACGTCAAAATCCTGGCACCTGAGTAGTCCTTAGCTAGGTTCATAAATGCCTAGCCCAACCAAACCCTCGCAGCTGTCTTTTACTTTATGATTTTGCATGTTGTAGTCTGATCATTAAAGTGAAACTATCCTTATTCTGCAAAAATAATCCTTTCACATCCACTACTTAATATCCCTGTCATTTATTTTTCCTCTTTCAATAATTTTTATTGAATTTAACTCTTTGGTAAATACATCATGTATAATCAGAAAATAGAAATACCGTATATACTCGAGTATAGGCCGACCCGAATATAAGCCGAGGCCCCCAATTTACCCCCAAAAAAACTGGCAAACTTATTGACTCGTGTATAAGCCGAGGGTGAGACATGCCTGTCCATCCCTGTGTGTGTGTCCGTCCATCCCTGTGTGTCCGTCCATCCCTGTGTGTCCGTCCATCCCTGTGTGTCCGTCCATCCATCCCTGTGTGTGTGTGTGTCTGTCCATCCATCCATCCATCCCTGTGTGTGTGTGTCTCCATCCATCCATCCATCCATCCCTGTGTGTGTGTGTCTCCATCCATCCATCCCTGTGTGTGTGTGTCTCCATCCATCCATCCATCCCTGTGTGTGTGTGTATCCATCCATCCCTGTGTGTGTGTGTGTCTCCATCCATCCGTGTGTGTGTGTGTGTGTGTGTGTGTGTGTGTGTGTGTGTGTGTGTGTGTGTGTGTGTCCAGCCTACCTGTGTCCCGAGCCTTTGTCCCGAGCCTCCGTCCCGTGCCTTGCCTCCTTGCCTCCGTCCCGTGCCGTGCCTTGCCTCCGTCCCGTGTCGTGCCTTGCCTTGCCTCCGTCCCGTCCCGTCCCGTGCCGTGCCTTGCCTTGCCTCCGTCCCGTGCCCTCTTCGTCGGCGCCTCGGCGGCCATTGTAAAATTCAAAAGCCGCGCCTCCGCCTTCGCCTGTGATAGGCGGAACACTGAATTTCCCAGCAGCCTGTGTTCCGCCTATCACGGACATCGTATCATCCTCGTCCGTAGTACGAGGATGATACGATGTCCGTGATAGGCGGAACACAGGCTGCTGGGAAATTCAGTGTTCCGCCTATCACAGGCGAAGGCGGAGCCGGAGGCGCGGCTTTTGAATTATAGAATGGCCGCTGTCTGTCTGCTCGACACGCTGATCGAGCGGGCAGACAGCGATGACTCGAGTATAAGCCGAGGGGGGCACTTTCAGCCTCAAAAAAGAGGCTGAAAATCTCGGCTTATACTCGAGTATATACGGTAAAGCAAAAACATAACATACAAGACAGAGAATTCAAATAAGGCAGGATGCATCAATCAGAAAAAGACAAGTTATACAAGGTATCTTATACAGATATATTTGGGACTATTATATGTCATGAAAGACTTGGAGTGTAAAGATCCACTTCATTTAAAATTTATAATAATGATATATATAAAAAAAGGGACACAAAAAAATATATATATATATATATATATATATATATATATATATATATATATATATATATATATACATACACATAGATAAAAGGTAAATAGGGAAAGAAAAAAAAAAGGATTTGATTAAGGTTTAATTGGGAGGTGTAGAAGATTTAAGTCATAAACATAGCGGCAACTTCTAAGGAGACCCCCAAGGTCACCACTCCACCCCAATGGGCTCACACTGTGGAGTGGGATAGCTCGGGGGACTCCCGCCGAAGAACCCCCCATCTACGTCCCTTTAAACCCCCGGACAGCACCCAGAAATTGTGCTCCCCGGAGGGAAGCGGACTGCCAAACTTCAAAATTCCCAATTCAATTCCAAATGAACTCTTTAGAACTAGTAAACTCCAGTTAGAACCACAAAGGTTAACTGAGGAAGAATGTAGTAGAATAAGGCAACATCAAATCCATAACTAAATATGAAAAATCCTGCGAAAAGAAAAGCAAAAAAAAAAAAAAAAAAGAGAAGTAGAAAATGAATTCAGGAGAAAAGAGGGAGGGTAAGGAAGGGAAAGATGTACAGGATTCAGGGTCCTGGCTCCATCCATGTAAAATTTAAGACAGAAGGTGTCCTGGAAACAATTGTACTTTGATGTGTTGGGCCCATGGATCCCATGTCAATTCAAATTGTTGAATGGTATTCCGTAATTTAGCTACTATTTGTTCTTGAACCATAAGGCTCCATGCACACCGAAGCTGATAAACTGCAGTTTATTGGCGTTTGGGCGTTTTTTGTAAAAGCCCATAAACTCCACTCTATGTTAGCCTATGTGTCCATGCACACATGGACGTTTTTCAGCTTTAATGAGCAGTGGAGTTTATGGGCTTTTTTCTGAACGCCAGAAATTCGCGTTCAAAGTGCCGTTTTTCAGCGGCAAAAAACAACAAACGCTCATTAACGCTCATTAACGCTCATTAACGCTCGTTCATTAGTGTTCGGCATTCTATTTTTCAATGCATTGTGGGATTTTTGGAGTGTCCTCTGTGTATTTTTATAAAAAACGCCCATTAACGCTAACACTGTAAAACGCTCATTAACGCTAGTATAAAACGCTGTTAAAAGCACGTTTTTCAACCGGCGTTTTCTGCCAGCAATCTGGCGTCCAGAAATAGCTTTTTTGGGCTTCAGTGTGCATGGAGCCTAATCCAGGAGATGTTGTGCCTGGTAGCCACAAGGGAAACCCTAGAAGTTTTCCAAGCTTTTGCTAAAGTGATCTTGGCTCCCAAGCACATAAAAAAGATTAGTTGTTGAGTATGTTTAGGGGTATTGTGTAGCCTGCGGTTCAGAAGGATATATGAAGGATCTTGTGGGATTGGGGCTTTAGAGACCTTCCTCACTAGATGTATAAAGTTATTCCAAAAATTTCGTATGCGGGGACATGTCCACCATATATGTAACATTGTACCTAAAAGACCACATCCTCTGAAACAAAGTGGTGAAATCTCTGAATACATCTTTGAAAGTCTCACAGGAACATAATACCATTTCGTTAGAATTTTGACATTAGCTTCGATTAAGGAAGTATTCAAAATACCTTTGGAAGAACGTCTAAAAATTCGAAACCACATTTCCGTATCTAGTTGGATGTCCAAGTCTTCCTCCCAAGAACGAGCATATGTCGGTTTGTCACTCCTATCTGCCAGGGACGAGTAGATGAGGGAAATACCTCCTTTGCGGTGACCTTGTTTTAAGCACCATTGCTCGTAAATCATAGCATTGTAGCTATTTGATTTGTCAAGTTCAAGAGAATGTATAAAACGTTTAATCTGTGAAAGTCTCAATTGTTCTGAATCGGGCATCTCTAGTTTGGAGTAGCAGTGTCCCATTGAAATGGGTCCATTTGGTGTAATGAAATGTCCAATTCTGAAAAGGCCCTTGTTCAACCACCATTGAAAATCTTGGGTATTCAGGCCAGGAGGGAAATCAGGGTTATGGAATAAATGTACGAGAGGTTTCAGTGGGGAAATCAGGTGTTCGTTTTTATATAGTCTGTCACATAGTGCTAGGGATTGAGAAAGTGTGGGGGACAATATGGCAGGTCTTTGTTTTGTTGGTCTCCATAATAGGTGATCTAATGTGTAGTCAGGTACTGCCTGGTTCTCAATAGAAACCCAGTCTGGGCTATTAGTTTTAGTATATATTGCTGAAAATTGTGCTAGTTGTGCTGCTTGATAATATAAAAAGAGGTTAGGAAGTCCTAAACCACCTTGGGTTGTCCGGCGGAACAGGATGTCACGCGTCAGTCTATGACCCTGTTTTCCCCAGACAAATCCAACCACTTTTGATTGGAATTTGTTGAGGGTCAACTTTTTAATAGGTATGGGAAGGGCTCTAAATAAGTACAAAATTCAAGGAAATAAGTTCATCTTGACTGCATTGAGCCTGCCCAGCCAAGACAATCCTTCTTTAGACCATTTAATTAAATCTGCTTCTAAAGATCTGAAGGCGGGTGGGTAATTAGCATTGTATAAATTACTGACACATTTGGTGAGAGAAATACCCAAATAGGGAATCCTATCTTGTGGCCCAGGAGAAGGGAAAGAAGGGCGCAAGTCGGGAGATGGTTAATGAGGGAACTGAAATATTAAGAGCAACTGACTTGGAAGTGTTAACTTGGAGACCTGAGATAGTTCCAAAGTCCCGGAGGAGATGAAGTAAGTTGGGGGTGGAGATTAGGGGTGAGGTCAGAAATATAAGCATATCATCGGCAAAGAGAGCACATTTATGCTCTTCTAAACCACAGCGAACACCTTTAATATTTGTATCTGCTCTAATGGCGATGGCTAGAGTTTCTATAGCTATAATAAAGATTAACGGTGACAAGGGACAACCCTGTCTAGTACCTCTACAGATATCTAATGGTTGAGAAAGGTGGCCTAATAGACGTACTTGAGCAGAGGGGGTTGAATATAGGGATTTTAGAATGTTCATAAAATTTGCCCCGAAACCCCATTTGGTGAGAATTTCAAAAAGATATGGCCATGAAACAGAATCAAATGCCTTCTGTAAGTCCAAAGACAGCAGAAGGCCTTCTTGTGTCGGGCCCCCGTCCCATTGCGAATTCAATAGTGATATTAAGTCAATTGCCCTTCTCACCTGATCCGTTCCCTGTCTCCCCGGGATGAAGCCCACCTGATCCTTATGAATATAGTTAGATATAAAACTGGACATTCTGTTGGCTAATATCTTAGTCATAATTTTAAGATCATTATTGATCAGCGAGATGGGTCTGTAATTTCCCACTTCACTAGTATCTTTACCAGGTTTCGGTATAACAGAGATAAATGCGGTATTAGAATCATTCGGGAGGGGGGCTCCATCCCGGAGAGAATTAAAGAACCGGGCCATGTAGGGAGCTAATTTTGATCCAAAAGTTTTGTAATATCTGACGGAGAAACCGTCGGGGCCTGGTGCTGATTCAGATTTAAGGGTTTTAATGACGTCAAGTATTTCGGCAGGGGTAAAGGATTCATCCATTAGTTCTTTATGAGATTGATGTATGTAAGGTAGATCGAGGTGATCGAGGAACTGATTCCTAGCTTTGGAATGTGTATGAGTTGTCTTAGTGTAGAGGTTTTTATAATAATCATGAAATGATTTCAAAATTTCTACCGGATTTTGAGTGAGGGTACCCGAAGATTGTCTAATTTTAGGGAAGACCGAGGTACGAGTTCGAGGACACAATTTACTCGCGAGTTTGGCACCTATTTTATCCTTTTGGTAATAGAAGCGAGTTCCTGTCCATCGCAGATGTTTTTCTGCTGAGGTAGTGAGTAAAAGATTAAGTGCGATGCGTGCCCTATCAAGTTCAGCCAGGCTCTCTGGGGTAGGATGTCGTTTGTGACTTTTGCTAAGTGTTTGGAATTCCTCTTTGAGTCATATAAGCTCTGCAGAGTGTTCCTTTTTGAGACGGGCTGAGAGTTGAATTATTTTACCCCGCATAACCGCCTTGTGTGCCGCCCACAGGGAGCCTGGCGAAATTGAGTCTGAATTGTTATCTGTAAAGTAGTCCGAAAGGGCTGAGTTTAATACCTCACAGTGAGCTTGATTGTTTAGTAGAGACTCATTAAGCCGCCATTGGAATGGTCGTTTATCTCCTCCACCCCCACGAATAATTAAAGAAACGATGGAATGGTCAGAGAGAGAGGAATCATAAATTTTGGAGGATTCGACCAAATAGATGAAATGTGGGGGAATAAAGATATGGTCTATTCTGGTTAATGTATTATGAGGGATAGAAAAGTGAGTATAGTCTTTGGATCGGGGATTCATTTCTCTCCATATGTCTATTAGGCCTGCTGATTGTATGGAATGTGCAACCCTAAGACTGCTTTTAGGAGGTCTTTTGGGCATTGGCTTTGTAGGATTAGATCTGTCTGAGGAAAGGTCAAATGGAATGTTCGAATCTCCCGCCAGTATAATAAATCCCTTCAGATGGGATTTCAGCATCAAGAGAGTCTTTTCAAAAAAATGGTCCTGGCGGGAGTTTGGAGCATAGTAGGAAACAAACGTGTAAGTCACTGTATTAATTGTCCCAGAGACCAGGATGTATCGGCCTTCTGGGTCTCTAATCGTTTTGGAATGATGAAAATGAACTTTGTTGGCAAAGCAAATCGCAACCCCTCTTGTTTTATTGGGAGCATTAGCTAAATAAAATTGAGAAAAGTTTTTGTGTAGGAAAATGGGGTTATAAGAAATGGGGAAGTGCGTCTCCTGCATCAAGATAACATCAGCTTTGAGGGCATGAAATTGTTGCATAATTTTACGCCTTTTCACTGGGGAATTAAGGCCTTGAACATTATTGGACATTATACGGAGATTAGATTGTACCGGTGAAGTAGAGATCAAGGGAAGAGCATGGAAGAGTTTATGCTATGTGCGAAAGGAGTACCTGTCTTTGTGGTGATCCCTGGCAGATAGGAGATGACACCCGTTCTTCTGAAGAAATGCTTGTGGAAAAAAAACGAGGAGAATCCAACCAGGCCCTGATCCTGTACAAGGGAGATAGGAAGGAGGATGTGGGTAGAATGGGAAGGGTAAGAAAGAGAGGATGAAAAGGGGGGAAGAAGAAGGTAAAGAGAGAATAGAGCTAGAAAAAGAGAAAAAAAATAAAAGAACATCAGAATATGCATTATATAAAATAGCAATTCAAGACAGAAAAAAATTAGTAATGTATACAATAAATAAAATAGGAAGGGAAAAAATCCCAAAGCGGCCCTAAAGGGACGCTGCAGTCAAACCCCGGTAGGAGATTTAGTTCTCCTATCGAAGTAAAGAAGGGGGTGCATTGTACCCACCCTGGACAACCCCGCCGCCGAGGTTGATTATCTCAAAGGTACTGAAACCAGAAAAAAATAAAAATAAATCTGAGCCCCTACTAAAATAAGCATAGGGGATATATAAATAATGAGCAGCTGCCCTCCTCTTCCTCTACAAAGTGGGTGACCATGAATTAATGGCAGAAAGAGCCATTATAAGAAAAAAAAAAAAAAAACATCAAATATAAAGCCAAAAGGTCAATTGGAGAGAGAAATAAATAATACAATTATAGAGGAAGAGGAGGGTAATACAGGCACCACATTAAAATTATATGTCAAAAAAGAAAAGATATTTTTAAATTTTACACATTGGAAGCAAAAAAATAAAGAATAAAAAATAAAAATAATTTCTTCTTGAGGAAAAAAAAAACCTGGAGATTTTCTAAGGAAAAACAGGACCTATTATCAACCCGGCCCGGGTAAAGGTTCGGCCCTGAGGACAAACCGTAAGGAAGTCAATTTTTCAAACAAAAAATTTGACAGTTCAGGTGTATATTCAGGTTGGTGGAGATTCCCTCGACCTCTTGGGCATCTGTTTCTGCCATATTTGCATCAAGGGGCTTGTCGGTGAGGAGCGTTTGGATGAAGAGGTTCCTTTCGGTGTAGGAGTCTGTGGAAGTTCCTGATTAATCAATCCCAACTGAAGCAGAAGTCGTTCTCCATCTTGGAACGTCGAGAAGTGGTATGATTTATTGTGATATGAAAAATTCAGGCGTATAGGAAAGGCCCACCTGTAAGGCCGCGTACACACGCGGGGACTGTTCGCTCAACTTTGTCCGTCAAACAGTTTCAGCGGACAGTCCGCTCAAAATTAGCATGGACGGACTTGCCCACACACGACGAACGAACAGTCCGCTGAAACCGTGCGCGATGACGTGAACGGCACGTACGACGGGACTAGAAAACGACGTCCTATACACTGCAATGCAAACTTCGGCGTGTAAATCCTTTCTGAGCATGCGCGGAACTTAGTTTGACGAACAAGCCTACACACGAGGGGACTGTTCGCTGAAACCAAGTTTCAGCGGACAGTTTTTCGGAATTTCCGAAAAACTTTGTTCAGCAGACTGTCCGCTGAAACTGTCCGCTGAAAGCCCACACACGAGCGGACTGTCCGCCGAAACACTGTTCAGCGGACAAAGTTGAGCGAACAGTCCCCGCGTGTGTACGCGGCCTTAGGGATTTCTTTGCTCGTCAGAACTTGAAGTAGTGGTTTAAGAGCTCGTCGTTTTTGGACTGTGTATGGTGATAGATCGGAAAAAATTTGTATGGAATGATCCTGAAATGACAGAGAATCTGAGGTTCTGGAAACTTTCATTATCTCTTCTTTCACTGAATAGTAGTGAGGTTTCACTATAATGTCTCTAGGAAGACCATCTGTGCGAAGAGGTTGCAGAGCCCTATGAGCCCTGTCTAATTCTAGACGATCCTGTGAAATTGTGGGAATTAAACTTTTGATGAGGTCTTGGATAGCGAGATGAATGTCCTTGATAGATTCAGGAATGCCTCTAACACGGAAATTATATCTCCTCGACCTATTTTCGAGGTCGTCAATTTTGGCTGTGGCTGTTTCTAAATGATCCTGGAGTTCTTGAATCCTGGCTGTGTTTTGGTTAATGCGTAGGCATGACTGATCTGATTGTTGCTCTATTGCATCAATCCTGGTTCCTAATTGTTGCAAATCAGCATGGATGGAAGCTGTGATCTGTGTGGCAGTCTGAGATAAACCTCTGGACAACATTTGGGAGAATGCATTCATCATGGAGGCAAAGTCTGTGGGAGGTGGGGGCGCATCTCTAGGAACTATGTCCCATGGGGCAAAGCTGATAGGTAATATATGCTGTATGGATGGGTTACTTTCCCCCCTAATATGACTCAGAAAGGGGTCCGTGGATGCTGGGGATGGGGTCCCGGGTTGAATTTCACTCACTGTGCCGTTTGAAGTTGAAGTTGAAGTTGAAGAGAGGTGCTTAACTGTGTAGTCTTGGTCCGCTATGGATTCCTCATTGCAGGCTGTGTTTTGTGAGGTAACGGCGGCCATCTTGGATCGGCCTGACCTCTCTAACGCTGTGGAAAGCGCGGGTTTGGGGTTCCCTCGGGACTTAGAACCGGGCATTCGTGTGAAGCCTGCGTTTTCCCCAATCCGATGTGACCGTTTACCGGTAAAAACGAGGGCTCAGAAAGTCGTGGCGGCGAACGTTAGTCCAGGGTGGCGCGGAGCTCCCGGTCTATGCGGCCATCTTGGACGCTTCCGCGCATGCGCCTCCCCTGTCATTTATTTTTCATGAAATCATTTCTTACTTTGTTTTACTGCCTCATTGTAACATCCACCATGAGTTTCTGAACCCCTCCTTTTCCCCCCTCACTTCCTTTTGTTTGGAACAAGCATAGTATGTTAGTTGTTGTTATGTGTACTGCTCTATGCACACTACACACAAAAGAGGATGGTTACATCCCTACATACAGTGGGATCATGGAAAACAAATGTAGTCACCCTTTAAGCCCTTGTACACACGGTCGGAGATTCCGACGGAATGTGTCCAATCGGATCGTTTTGTCTGAGTATCCGACGGACCAAGTTTTCCAACTTGTCGGTAAAATTTTTCAACAACATGATCCGATCGGACCTTGTTCGATCATGTGTACAGAATTCCGATCGGACAAAGTGCCACGCATGCTCAGATCAAATTCCTACACCAAAGCTATTGGCTGCTAGCGTGAACGTAGTCCCGTCGTAAACAAATAACGTCATCACGTTCTGAACGATTGGATTTTCCGACAACTTTGTCCGACCGTGTGTATGCAACAGTTTCGGACAAAATCCGTCGGACAAAATCCGATGGATTTGATTGTCGGAATGTCCGACCATGTGTACAAGGGCTTACAGGAAATCAAATCACAGCAGATAAAAAAAATAAAATTTAGAGATTTGGAGTTTGAGAACAATAGAAGGTACTTAGATATAGATATTTGTTGGGGGCTATTGGCGCTACCTTCAAGTGATGGTTGTACTATTAGACCTGAATAAAAGCGTGTTCCCTGGGTACCTGACATACTATACTATGAAAGCTGTTTTTTCTCCTTTCTGAGGAATTATCGCATTTGGCAAAGACCTCTTTTCCTGCACGAAAAACCAAACCCTGGAGCAGAGTGTGGAAGCCATAGCCGGCAGGTGGAACCCTCAACAGCATACAGCGGAGTAGAACCTATACGCTTGCAACCCCCTAGGGGGTACGTGGATCTGGTGAGTGGGGACCCAAAAGGGGAAACAAGCACGGAAGTCACTAAAGATAATTATATGATCACGAAAGTCACCTTTCTTGCTTTTTCTGAGTTGGAATCTTACACACTGCTGGACGTTTATCAGAAGAATTTTTGTGGACTATTTTCACTTTAACCTATATAATTTTTTCACTGCAAAATTTACATTTTTCTATATATATATTTTTTGTATTTTTTATCCATTATTTGGTTTATCTGCTATATGTGGATGGGAAGGTCACTGTAAACCTAAGTATAGCTTTCATTATTTTCACTTATTAGGACACATATATATATACATTTTTTGTGGTATATCCTTTGTGGTATATAATATTGTCTTTTTGACCCTTTTTTTTTCATTTTTTGTTTTTGTTTTTTAGACATATATATGTACTGCCTGCTCTTACAGGCATTACCTATGTAGGTGGTGTTGATCTATACAATCCTTGGTTCTATTCACACCAGTTGGTACTCATAGTAATTAGTTCACGTAGGGTCTACATTGCACTACTATTGACTGAGTATATTATCTATAGGGGGAGCTAGTATAAACATTTAACATAAAGATTTCTATTTATATATGTAGAGGAATTAATCACAATTATTCACATAGCACTTTATAAGTTCTTGCAGCTTTGTGTGCTCTATCTTTATTTATTTATTTCTACTTATACTCACTTTTATCATTTTCATTTCCCTATTGGTATATCTGCACACCCCCTTTTTGAACTTGGATAAGGTTCTTAATTGAAGTTTTCTTATGCACAGTTCTGTATCCATCTGTGGAAGTTATTATATGTGTATGGTGGACGCACACTATTGGTGCCACTAGTGTATATACATATATGTATCGGTCAGTATAGCTATGTATATAGATATACACAGATAAAAAATAGGGAAAGATCTGTATCATTAAATTAGTTTGGCATATTGATATTGGTCACTTACTGGAGGTCTAATAGTACAACCATCACTTGAAGGTAGCGCCAATAGCCCCCAACAAATATCTATATCTACTTTCAGGCACGGACTTTAACAAAAGCCCTTGCACTTAGGAGCGGCTGCAACCTGTTTGCATCTTCTCCTCTCTGTGCAGTAGCACCTATCCCCTTCCTTATATATACATCTCTTGTTGTTCTTATTTACCTCTATAAGCGCGGCTATTTTTCATATATCTAATAGAAGGTACTTGTTTGTGTTAGTAATACATATTTGAGTACATTTATTTTTTAAACCAGAGTTTAGTGTCATACGCAGAAATGATGCACAGAGATTAAACAAATCCTCCTACATAAATTGTACCTATTTATCTGCAGCCCTATCTTATACACAGCATGCAAAGCCAGGGCTGTCAAACAGGCTGTGTGCTGGAGCTATCCCTCCCCTCGTCCCCTTGGAGTGGGCATAACATGTCAGAAGTGACTCATGAAGATAGTAGAGGAAACAGAAGAAAGAAATCACACTAAGTGCTTCAGATTGAGGCAACTACACACTATAGAGAGATGTGCTTTGACCATTTTTACTTCAGAGGTTAACAACTGCTTTAACTGCTTGCTGCCCGCCCACCGTCAAATGATGGCAGGGCGGGGCAGCTCTCGTTCTGGGACGACATCATATGACGGCATCCCAGAATGATCTCCCCCACGCACCCGCGGGGGCATGCAGCGCAGCGTTCGTGGGCGCGTCATGTTGCTAGGACACGGCGCGACCCAGATCTGTGTAAAGAGCCGCATCAGTGGCTCTTTAACCATGTGATCGGCTGTGTCCAATCACAGCCAGTTACATGTAAACAAGGAGATGCCGGTAATGAGCTCTCCTCACCTTACACTGACAGAGTGTGAGGAGAGCCGATCAGTGGCATCTCCTCACAGGGGGACATCTAGGGATGTAATCAGGGCACTGATCATCAGTGCCCTGATTACAATAAATAAATACAGTGTCACCAACATTGCCCACCATTGCCCCCAATGCCAGCATATAGCGCCCACCAGTGGCAGCAATCAGTGCCCAACACTGCCCACAAATGCCACCAATCAGTGCCCATTAGCGATGCCAGTGAGTGCTGGCAATCAGTGCCGCCTATCAGTGCTGCCTATCAATGCCCATCACTGCTGTTGATCAATGCCCATCAGTGTCAACCATCAATGCCCATCAGTATCCATCTATACCGCCTATCAGTGCCGTCTATCAGTGCCCACCAGTGTCACCTCTCAGTGCCCACCAGTGCTGCCTATTAGTGCCCATCAGTGCCACCCAACAGTGCCCATCAGTGCAGCCTATCAGTGCCACATATCAGTGCCAACTATCAGTGCTCATAAGTGTGGCATATTAGTGCCTCCTCATCAGTGCCACTGCATCAGTGCCCATAAGTCCCGCCTCATCAGTGCCCATAAGTGCCACCTCATCAATGCCAACCAGTTCAGCCTATCAGTGCCACCTCATCAGCGCACATCAGGGAAGGCAAAAAATGACTTAGTTACAAAATTTTGTGACTAAAAAAAAAGTAAAAAACATTTATTTTTCAAAATTTTTGGTCTTTTTTTGGGGGGAAAAAAATAAAAACCCAGCACTGATTAAATACCACCAATAGAAAGCTTTATTTGTGTGAAAAAAATGATAAAAAAATGCGTTTGGGTACAGTGTAGCATGACCGCACAATTGTCATTCAAAGTGCGACAGCGCTGAAAGCTGAAAAATGGCCTGGGCAAGAAGGGGGTGTAAGTGCCTGGTAGGCAAGTGGTTAAAGGAAGAGGAGACTGTGGAAATGCTTCTTCCTGCCTGCAGCTGACTGATGACAATACTTCAGCCATGTTGTCTGAAGCACAAGCACAAAAATGTATTCATGCAGGCTTGTAAAGTTACAGAAAAGTCTTGGCACTTAAAGCTGCAAGTCACTGTAGTCAGAGCTTTCACAGGTCAGAGGACTGTCTTTTACATTCGTGTGACGGCACTGAGTCAATCACCAATCATAACTAGTACTGTCACATAGGAAAAAGATGACTGATTCACATGCTTCTTCAAACCTTAAAGTACTGGATATTTTTTTCACTCCTGTTATCTACAAAGTGGGGTGGCAGAGCAGAAACAAAGTGAATATATGTTACTAGGGAACAAGGCATCAAAGCAAATCTGTAGCCATTTTCTGCATGGCCAAAGCACAGGTTTGTTTTAAAGTGGTACTAAAGGCACAAATGTTCACCTATGCTCCAAAGGTCCAATGTCCATGAGGTCTATTGCTGTTGCCATCACATCTTCTTTATGGTTTCAATGTCCATGAGGTCTACTGCTGTTGCCATCATCTTCTTTATGGTTTCAATGTCCATGAGGTCTACTGCTGTTGCCATCATCTTCTTTATGGTTTCAATGTCCATGAGGTATATTGCTGTTGCCATCACATCTTCTTTATGGTTTCAATGTCCATGAGGTCTACTGCTGTTGCCATCATCTTCTTTATGGTTTCAATGTCCATGAGGTATATTGCTGTTGCCATCACATCTTCTTTATGGTTTCAATGTCCATGAGGTCTACTGCTGTTGCCATCATCTTCTTTATGGTTTCAATGTCCATGAGGTCTACTGCTGTTGCCATCATCTTCTTTATGGTTTCAATGTCCATGAGGTCTACTGCTGTTGCCATCATCTTCTTTATGGTTTCAATGTCCATGAGGTCTACTGCTGTTGCCATCATCTTCTTTATGGTTTCAATGTCCATGAGGTCTATTGCTGTTGCCATCATCTTCTTTATGGTTTCAATGTCCATGAGGTCTATTGCTGTTGCCATCATCTTCTTTATGGTTTCAATGTCCATGAGGTCTATTGCTGTTCCCATCATCTTCTTTATGGTTTCAATGTCCATGAGGTCTATTGCTGTTGCCATCATCTTCTTTATGGTTTCAATGTCCATGAGGTCTAAGGACAAAGGGAGAGTCCCAGAATGTGAAGTCAGCTGTGCACATGTAACTCAGTGTACATTTTAGAAGGGATTGCGAACAGGCAGGTAAGTGTATTTTATTGCAGAAGATACGGTATGTTGCATGTCTCTTCTGCGACAAAAGGCCCATCCTGTTCACAAGTTTTATCTTTTTCCTTTTAGTTTTGCTTAAAGGCGTTCCTATTCCTTTAACAATGTTTAACATGCAAACAAGTTTGAGCTTTACATTGCCCTCAGCAATCCTCCACTGTTCTTTGTTTAATACTCTTTAAAAACAATCAACTCATAACTCCTGGTGTTTTCTGAAACGCAGCATTCGTGGTAAGGATTTACACTAAGCTTTAAAAGCTGGAATTAATTTTTCTATATGTGCCTCCTGATAGTGATTCATTTTATACACTACAATGTTTGATTTCCTATTTTATAGATCTGAATTGAGGGTGATGCCGAATTTCCCCTCTGCTTCGGTTCACTAAAATGTATTTCCTATTCATACATGTGGACAGGGGGCACAAACAAAAACGTGAGCACATAATCTAACAACCTGAAAACATCTTAACCACTTCCCTATCGCTTAAATGGGAATTTACATCATTACTTTGATGTTAAATACCAGGGTTATGGCTGCAAATATTTTTTTCCCTTGGCCACGGGATCACTTTTAGAAGAGGCAGGAGAGGGCTTAGCTTACCAATCCGTGCTCCTGGGAACCATTCAGCATTGGCAGTGTCTCTCCATAGAGATGAGTGATGGCAAGATGGCCACCGCTCATCTCTATGTCCTTGGAGGACCAGAGCGGCATCACGTCACTTCCGATTCTCAGGCCATGTAAATGTGTTTTATCTTTTGCTTTAAAAAAAAAACAAAAAAACATATTTTTTTTGATCTTTTGCTTTTAAGGGTAAAGGAGAGATTTTGGATCTTTTAGACCCAAGATCTCTCTATAAAGAGGGCCTGTCATATTGTATTATTATCGCAAGGGTTGTTTACATGTGATTAAACATTTTTTTAAAGGAACGATGCAAAAAAAAAAAATGTAATAAAATAAATAATTTAATAACTAAAAAAAATGTAATGTCTCTGCATCCTCGTGCACAGTCGTGAATGCATATGCAGGGCATACCCACATATGTAATCAGTGTTTACATCACATATGTGAAGTATCGCTGTGAATGTCTGAGCGAGAGCAATACATCTAGCACTAGGCCTCCTCTGTAACTCTAAACTAATAATCTCTGTAAATTTTTCAAATGTTGCCTATGGATATTTTTTAAGTACTGTACTTTGGCGCCATTCCACGAGCATATGCAGTTTTAAAGCATGACATCTATTTTCTCATTGTAACATAATCTTTCATATCATACAAAAAAAATTGGGGTATATATTATATATATTTTTTTTTTTGTGTATCTTTTCCAAAAAATTTGCGTTTGAAAAACCGCTGAGCAAAAATCATTTGACATAAAAAATTGCAATGACCGCAATTTTATTCTCTAGGGTCTCTGCTTAAAAATATATGTGTTTGGGGGTAATGAAAAAACATACTTGCAATAGTCTCAAACCATCCTTTACTCAAAAACAATAGTTTTGCACAACAAATGAAAAAGATAAATTTTTTGAGTTTGAATGATTTTTCTACCAGGATAGAATGTTTTTTTTAACCAAAAAAATCCTTAACATATAGAAACAATTGTTTAATGCAATAATTTTTTAAACAATTGTGTGTATAGCAGGAGCGGATCCAGAGTCTAATCTCGGGAGGGGCACTGCAAGAAAATATGTTTTTTTGCGGGCAATTTATCGGGGAAATGACTGGTGTTGGCGCATTCATCATTACTGCACCATGGTTGTTATGGTGTCAGGATGATTGAAGCGCATTATTTCTATTATTACATTGTAATATAAAATGAAATGGTTCAACTCACCATAATACAGAATAAGTGGGAGCCCTGAGTGTGTCACTTTCCATGTTGACCTGCCTTCAGATGCAGCTTTTCACTTGCCAGGTCCCTGCTACATATTGCTGATTGTCACTTGCCACGTCACATGCCACACCTTGCGGATTACACTTGCCACGTCACCTGCCACATGTTGCTGATTGTCACTTGCCACGTCACCTGCCACACATTGCAGATTACACTTGCCACGTCACCTGCCATTCTTTGCACATTACACTTGCCACGTCACCTGCCACACCTTGCGGATTACACTTGCCAGGTCACCTGCCACACCTTGCAGATTACACTTGCCACATCACCTGCCACACCTTGCAGATTACACTTGCCAGGTCACCTGCCACACCTTGCAGATTACACTTGCCACATCACCTGCCACACCTTGCGGATTACATTTGCCATGTCACCTGCCACATGTTGATGATTGTCATTTGCCACTTCACCTGCCACACATTGCAGATTACATTTGCCACGTCACCTGCCACACATTGCGGGTTACATTTGCCATGTCACCTGCCACACCTTGCGGATTACACTTGCCATGTCACCTGCCACACCTTGCAGATTACACTTGCCACATCACCTGCCACACCTTGCAAATTACACTTGCCACATCACCTGCCACACCTTGCGGATTACACTTGCCACATCACCTGCCACACCTTGCAAATTACACTTGCCACATCACCTGCCACACCTTGCGGATTACACTTGTCACATCACCTGCCACACATTACGGATTACACTTGCCACGCTACCTTCCACATGTTGCTGATCATCACATCACCTGCCACACAGTGCTTAATGTTGTTGGCCTGCTAAGGTGCAGATTGTCAAGTGAAGGCAGGCAGCAGAGAGATTTTGTAATCTCTCTGCTGCCCACGGCTGTACATTGAGGGTGGAATTGTAGTGATGCAGAGCAGGCAGTGAGAGATGATGTCATCTCTCTGCTCCCCACCCACCGGTTCACTGACTGGCCAAACTCTCCGCTCACCTGCGGACCAGCCCGCCCCCTCACTCGATGTTTGCCCTGCACGCCCACATACTCACCTGGCGACCCCGCCCCACTCATTTGATGATCTGCCGGCTCAGGTTCTCGCTCAGCTGCTGACCCTGACGACTGGCATGCCAGCTTGTTAACCCGCAAACTCGTCCCCCTGCCCACTCACTCGTAAGCTGACTTCCCTTTCCAATCACAAATTTCTTGGAGGGGCAATTGCCTTGTTGCCCCCCGGATCCACCCCTGGTGTATAGCCAGCAGTAGGTTCAAATTAAAGCATACACATACCTGCTCTGGCCACCCAAGTCTAAAAGTTTATGCTATAGAGGAAGTAGGGAGGTACATGGAGTAGTGCTGACAGACTGTGGTGACACTGCTTATCTCATACTGGTGATAACTGCAATCACAGCAAATTCTTTACCCTGCTAAATCAATGATCCACTAGACAGAAACAGGCTGTCCCCCTGTCATAATATATCGAGAAGGACCTTTAAAGAATTGCTCATTTCAATATCTCAGCTCTCTCAGAACCAGAAAACCAAGCATTGATATATTTTGAGTTGAACAGCTGCTCAACTGCAGTCTATACAGTTAAAAAGGAAGTAAAACTGCAAATCAGAACACTTTCACCCCCTTCCAGGCCATTTTTCAGCTCTCAACATTTTCACACTTGGAATGACAATTACTCAGTCATGCAACACTGTATCTAAAAGAAATGGTCCTTTGATGGCGCATAGGAATGTGTGGGGATCAGAGTGGTGGTTAGTACTTCGCTCGTACTACTCTGGTCAGAATTGGCATAGATGCCAGTAAGTGTTTTATAGAAGGTATTGCCTTGGCTATACTTACAGAATAACTTTGGGAAGCTATAGAGGGAACAATTGTTTCTAAATCTATTAGGTCAAACATTCTAACTATGATAATGCCCTTGTACACACATAGAAAATTGGATGAAATCATCTACATTCAGGATGATCTTTCAATTTTTTTCTTCGTTAGTACACACTGAGGGTCATTTACTATAGTGCCGCGGTGCTAATGCGTGCAAATTTGCGCAAATTAGCACTAAAACTATATTCACTATAGCGCTGGTGAGAAAATACTCCCAAAATCGAATTTACTATAGTTCTCTGAAACTAAACAGCGCCCAAACCCTTACTCTGCTAAAAGCTGGAGAATTGCACATGGAAATAATGTATCAAGCATGATATAATTGCCTAAATGGTACTAAAATATGTGGTATATTATTTAAAGATAATTTGCTTTTAAACTGTGTGAAAAAGTGATTTCTACACTGAAATATCTTTAAAAGTCTGAGAAGAGATAAATTCCCTGTTTCTGTACAAATAGGTGCCAACACAACTGAGCATGCTCAGACCTGCAGATAGCTCTCATTTTAGCTCCAGTGTCTTTTTTTACCAGGCGCTACCAAATTTAGCACTTGGCTAAAATGCATTTTTGAGAATGAAAATCGGTGCTATTATAGTCCAATGCAAGTTTCAGCCAATGATTCTAATGGTACAACAAATAAATACTTAAAGAGGGATTCCACTGGAAACAAAAATATTAAAAGCCAGCAGCTATAAATACTACAGCTGCTGACTTTTAATAAATAGACAGTCACCTGTCCCAGGGTCCAGCAATGTCGGCAGCTGAGGCCGATCGATTAGTCGGCTCTTGGCTGCTGCCGCTGCCATTCTCGGTGAGGGAATCAGGAAGTGAAGCATTGCGGCTTCACTTCCCGGTTCCCTACTGCGTATGTGTGTGTCGCGCAGCGCAATGGGAATGGTCCGCGCTCTCTCTGGGACCCGTGTGTCCCAGCAGACAGCGCGGTGGCACAGGAAACAGCATAGACTCCCGTGGGAGTCTATGCCCGAAAGTGGGTGCAAATACCTGTCTTAGACAGGTATCTGCACCCCCCTCCCCCCTGAAAGGTGGCAACTGTGACACCGGAGGGGGGGAGGGTTACAATGAGCATAAGTTCCACTTTAGGGTGGAACCCCGCTTTAAGTTGAAATTAAATGTATCTTTCTCTGAAATAAATGTTCCTTGCAACATTGTTGCTGCTTCTATTTTGTTTTTTCTCATCTATTTTGTTTTTAAGAATGCTAGAATGTGGAATGTTTTGATGTTTTGGTAAAATATATTTTTCTCTGTCACTTTCACTTGTTACTCTCCATCTCCCAACAATCTTTACCCAAACAGACTCAGGTGTCTTTACAATCCACAAACAATACCATCGCTGATGCAAATTTAAAATGAATCATAATTTTTTGTGCATTTTATTATTTCCAAATAATCATAATTTGAGCCCAGAAAATATATGTGTACCAACATCAGAAATCAAAATGTAATTCCCAAAAATTTGAGGATAATATCACTATTCACTACTAATATCAATATGCATTTACCCAAAAAGAACCACCAAATATCACAGAGGGTGGGCCAACTCAATATTGATCCCTACAGACTAAGGCTGGGATGCCATTACAGTTCATGTGCGTTTAAAGGCAGGTGTGCCAATACTTAGGCCAAGATATTGTATATTGCTTGTGACACTGAGCATGGCTATGGACCTAGGGCTGGTTCACACCACAGAGATGAACTGAACTTTCAAGTGCACTTTCAGTGCATATTTTTAAGTGCACTTTGCACTTGTAGTGCAAAGTGGATTTGCAGAGAGAGAGAGAGAGAGAGAGAGAGAGAGAAAGATATTGTGCAGATTGACAAACGCCCAGCGAGGGTTGTTTGCTGAAATGAAAAAGTGGCTTTTTGTGGCCATGCTGTCAATGTTGTGTGTGTATTGTTCCTGTCTGACCATGCAAACATGGTTTGGGAGCATGTGCTGACCTACTCTTTGATTTCATTGCTTAATCATGTACACAGAAATGCAGCCTCCAGCAGAACACGGTCACCAATGTATGTATGGATTGTGGGCTGGTGGTGGGTGTTATGTTTTGAATACCGTATTTATCGGCGTATAACATGCACTTTTTTCCCCTTAAAATCAGGGGAAAATCACGGGTGCCTGTTATACGATGATCCTCCACGATTTTTGAGTCTCTGGGCGGCTTTCAACTGCCTTCGGCCCTTCTCACCGGCTTTTGGCCCTTCTCGGTGGCTTTCGGCCGTTCTCGGGCGCAGTCGAGATACACAGGACATCTCGGCGGTGCCATTTTTAAAAATAAAACCTCAAAATAACACTGACAAGGGGACAATGATGGACAAGGCTGCATTACAAGGCTGCAATGATAGACATGCTGCAATGATGGACAAGGCTGCATGACAAAGCTGCATATGACACTGACAAGGCTGCAATGATGGACAGGCTGCATGACAAGGCTGCAAATGACACTGACAAGGCTTCAGATGGACACTGATAAGGCTGCATTGATGGGCATTTAAATGTAAGTTTTTTTTCCTTAAACTTCCCTCCTAAAAGTTTTTTCCTTAAAATTCCCTCCTAAACATGGAGTGCGTGTTATACGCCGATAAATACGGTAAGTGCCTTTTTTAATATTCTGTTGGAATGCTTTGTAAGAATAATGACTATTAAGTATATTTATATAATGTTGCAGATAAAAATGTGATATGTTGCCTGTTATACACTAAAAGTAAAGCTGTGTCCAATCTAAGGTTTACACAAATTTAGATTGTAAGCTCCTATGAGGAGGGCCCTTAAAATCAAATTGCTAAATGTAGCACCATATATCCTGTAGAATTTTTTTTTTTAGCTAGTAAATGTACATAATTTTGTTTCTACTGCCAAAATAAAAGTACATTATTGAGCTTGTTTGTTGTGTTTTTTTTTTCTTTTCTTTCTTTTAATTTGTTTTGGGGAAGTGCGATATCTTTTTATATCTTATCATTTCTATCTGTATTTATGCACCAAAAAAATGAGTCTCTTTGCCCCGGTTCACATTGATGCTACATTGAAATCGTGCTACTTCACTTTAAGTAGCCCGATTTCAAAGTAGCCAGGTCAATGCAATTTCAGGTGCTACTTGATAGATATCTGTGTGGCTTCATACAGATTTCTATTGAAGTCACACCTGAAATCAGAAAAAGTAGTGCAGGAACTACTTTTGCAAATCTGTGCGGTGCTGCAAAATCGGTGTTGCATCGATTGGAACAGTGCCATTGCCGCTAATAGGCTGTGACATGTCATGCAATTTGATGTCTCAAATCGCTCCAATGTAAACCTAGGCTTCAGCACACCAGTAAGTAAGTGATAAAGGTGGAATCTTTATATATAACAGCTGTGGAGAATTGCAGGTAATGAATTCAGCTGGTGGATAAGGCAGTGTTTGAATATATCAGCTCTGGTTCACATTGGTGCGATTTGACATGTCAAATCAGTAGCAATTGCAACGTTCTAATTGGTGTGACTTTGGGGTTCGATTTGTATTCATATTAGTGCAGAAACCTGCACAGATGTCTGGTATTGCCCCCACAGTTGGGACTGGCATGCAGGAATGAAATTGTGTGAGTTCAGCAAATATATATGACTCGTTTGACAGTTGGGCGAATTTTCCAGCAAATTTGGACCTCTGAGTTGCATGACAAGTTGTACCCCATGATTCTCAATGATAACCATTCATATCTGTGCTGCTTCAAGTCGCACCAACTTCAAAGTAGTCCCTGTAGTACTTTGGTGTGACTTGAGGTACATCAGGCGCAATATTGCACAGGCATTCCCAGAAGTTGGGGCCAAGTTGCAGCGGCAAAGTGACAGCAAAATAGTGTGGCTTTCAGGTTGCAGCAGTGTAAATGAGATTCAAGGATAACACCTTTGAATTTGGCCCTGTTATCACTTGTGCATCCTGAAAAGTGTGGCAAATTCGTCCCTGCACTACCTTGGTTTGACTTTGATGCGATTTGAGGTCCATACACCACAAGATTACACATACATTGCTTCAAGTCATGGCAAAGCTGTGCAACTTTTCATGCAGCTTTGAAACTCAGAGTCACATGAAAAGTTGTCCCCCATGATTTCCATTCACATTTATTAGAGCTGCACGATTAATCATCAAGAATCATTATCGCAATTTTTTTCCCCTTTGCGATCTTGAAAAAAGCATTTCATGATTCTTGCTATGCAAAGAATTCTCTCTGCTCTTCTGAAGCCACAGCTGTCAAAAGAAAGGAAGAGAAAAACCACAGTCTGCCAAGAATTAGAACATTCTTAGGCCTCTTTCACACGGACTGTCAGTTCAGATCTGCCTGTCAGTTTTTTAGGAGGATCAGATTGGGTGACGACGGATTCTACAGTCCATCCCCATCCGATCCCCCATAGGAGAGAGCAGCGCTCTGAAAGGTCCATCCCTGCACAGTGAGCAGAGAGGGACTTGTCATCTTCCTGCTCAGTGGGGATCTGTTGGTATGCCCTGCTGCTCTTCAAAGTTCAAGCCATGAGTTCAAATCCCACTGACAGCATCGCTGTCTGCAAGTGTGCATTGTACTCAGCAGCATAATTAGCCAATGCATATCATTCGAAATGCACTTATTCAAAAATTATATGGTATGGAATTTCAAAATTCAAGGAAAAAAATGTTGTAGGGTCCCCCCCAGTAGATACCAGGCCCGGCAGGTCTGGTATGGACTTCAAGTGGTTGTCGGTCTGCAGGCAGGGGGTTTATCATAATCATTTAAAAAGGGGGGCTCCCAGATCCTGCCCCCTATGTGAATAGGTATGGGGTACATCGTACCCCTACCCGTTCACTAAAAAAAGCAGTGAAATGTAAAAAAATCAATAGCCGGTTTTTGACAAGTCCTTTATTGTAAAATAGCTCCGAGCTGTCTTCTTCCCTGAGTCGTCTTCTCCAGATGCTGTCTCTCCCTCCTCCATCTTCTCCCCAAACTGTATTCTCCCAGAGCTGTCTCTCCTGCAGCCGCTGTCTTCTCCATCTGCTGTGTTCTTCCGCACCGCCGGTTACCTGCTAATAATAAAAAAAAGCTGCTCTTCTTCTGTGGCGGTCTTCCTCCACTGTGCTGTCACCCGCTGTGTGGTGCCTCTTACATAGCCATGGAGCGGACTCTCCGGGTGACATTATGGGTGGCCACAGAAGACCGCCACAGAAGAAGTTATTTATTAGTGGGCTGCGCGGAAGAACACATCAGCAGGAGAAGACAGTGGCAGCAGGAGAGACAGCTCAGGGAGAAGAAACATCAAGCACTAGTAAATGTATTTTCTATGTATGATTGTGCTATGCCCAATAGGCTAGTGGTCAGCACTTCTACCTTGAAAAACTTAGGCTTTGAAGGACTCATGGGTTCAAATCCCACAGAGAGATGCTAAAAGTTCGAATTGGTGAAAAAAAGGCAAATGCCAATTAGCTAAAGCAGCATATTGCTGAAAATAGGTGAATGCCAATTAGCCATTACACTTTAATTTGGCTGATTCTATTATATTAACTCTTCAAACGCATGTAATGATATATAAGTATTCAATACTATTATGGTGGGAAATTCCAAACACCACACACTAGCTAATGGGCAGATTACATTTCTTTGTTTGTTTTAATTTGCTTGTGCACTGAAAAAAATCAACATAGCTGGTGGATGGTAGGTTGGCTGGTATTTGAACTTGTACCCTGAGTGCTTTGGAGACAACTGAGCAGACCACTAAGCCACTGTACTAAGTGCAAGCTCTGCATAATAGTGTAGTATGAGTAAAGAATGAACATAAACTTTTACCGCTTTATAGTCACCTAAATAAAAAAATAAAAAATAAAAAACAACAAACAACAAATAGGTAACCTAAATGTTTAATACATGTAACTTTCCAGAATAGCAGACATTACTATGTAACAATCATTCAGTAAACGAAAGAAAAAACTAGGAATACTAATTGCAATATACATCAATAGATGCACACGAGGTATAGCACATCTCACATAAAAATGTTTCTTTCACATACATGGATCATGGTTATAGTCAGGGCCGGATTAACATAGGGGCTGATGGAGCTGCAGCTCCAAGCCCCTGTCTTAAAATCGGCCCGCACAGCCTGCAGCATAAGCCCGATTTTCTTCTGTCCATAAACTTCTATGGGACAGAAGTGTGTGTAAATGTAGGGGTGTCTGGCTGCATCTGTGTTTGCTCACTGTGGTTATTACAATGTCACAGTGCACAGTTCCCCCCTACACAAATGGGAGAGGCTGAGTTGGCTCTGCCTTTCCCCTCCCCTCTCACTCTGTGAAGTCTGTGCAGTGAAGGAGCCGTGTGGGTGGGAAATTATGAACACAACGCCGGCAGATAGAAGGTAAACTGGATATCTGTGAGTGATCAGCCTCCAGGGACCATCCAAATGTGAGCTCCGTGACTGGACTCTTATATCCCTTACCCTTGTTTTTTTACTTTTTTTCTCCAGCAGTAGCTGTTATAACTGCAGCCAAAGTGTTTAGAACTGTGTCATCAGCCTGTGGCAGTGCTTGGCCCCTTGTGCTTTTAGGTGGTTCGCACTGATTTTCTGTGTTTTGGCCCATTGCTAGTGTATCCACAGTTTTCCTGCGTTTTACCCCCAGTCCTATAGATTTCTATTAGGCTGTTTGTTTTTTCTGAAAGCGCACCAAAATTCCTGCATGCTGCATCTTTGGTGCTTTGTCAGAAAATGCAGAAAAAACCTGCAACCTGATATAAATCAATAGGACTGCAGTCAAAACTGCAGATACATAAGCAGTGCAACCGACTGCAGCACACCAGTGTGACCCCAAAGGCTTGCACACACAACCCCCCTTTTACAACATGGTCTGATCAATACTCCTGGCATACATACACACAGCCATACCATCCCAGCTCAGGAGGGGTGGGGGCTCCAGGGATTTGATTGACTATGCAGGTCCTCTCTATTCTATCCATCCGGGCAGAGTCCTGGAGGGAGTGGCAGGCTTCTGGTGGCAAGTAGACATGTGCATTCGTTTTCGTCCGAATGCATTTTCGTCCGAATTTCAGCTATTTTCGTTTTCGTTTTGCCAAACGATAACGAAAGCACAAAATCCGAAAAATGAAAGATCCGACATAAATAAATGCTTTATTTTCGTTTTCATTGTTACAACAGTTCGATATAGAATAGGAGATTCGACGTGACTCTGACAACGTGTCTATAGAACCTGTGTTCGAATGTGCCTAACCTTACCTCTATTAGTCCAAGATTATATAGAGAAAATATTCGACAGAGAAAAAAGATTTGACAGAGAGAAAAGATTCTGCAAGATACTGTCCTAAAAAGTGTTTGGGGACCCGGGTCCTGCCCCAGGGGACATGTATCAATGCAAAAAAAAGTTTTAAAAACGGCCGTTTTTTCGGGAGCAGTGATTTTAATAATGATTAAAGTGAAACAATAAAAGTGTAATATTCCTTTAAATTTCGTAGGGGGGGGTTGTCTATAGTATGCCTGTGAAGGGGCGCATGTTTCCCGTGCTTAGAATTGTCCCTGCACAAAGTGTCATTTATGCAGGAAAAAAAGTCCTTTAAAATCACTCGCAGCTATAATGAATTGTCGGCTCCCGTAATACAGAGAACACTCATTGAAAGTCATTGATAAAAAAATAAATAAATAAATAAAAAAAAAAGCGTGGGGGTCCCCCAAATTCAATTACCAGGCCCTTCAGGTCTGGTATGGATATTAAGGGGAACCCTGCCTCAAATTTAAGAAAAAAATTGACGTGGGGTTCCCCCTAAATATCCATAACCAGACCCTTCAGGTCTGGTATGGATATTAAGGGGAACCCCGCGTCAAATTTAAAAAAAAATTGACGTGGGGTTCCCCCTAAAAATCCATACCAGACCCTTTATCCGAGCACGCAACCTGGCAGGCCGCAGGAAAAGAGGGGGGGACGAGAGAGCGGCCCCCCCTCCCTCCTGAACCGTACCAGGCCACATGCCCTCAACATTGGGAGGATGCTTTGGGGGTCTGTGACCCCTCAAAGCACCTTGTCCCCATGTTGATGAAGACAAGGGCCTCATCCCCACAACCCTGGCCGGTGGTTGTGGAGGTCTGCGGGCGGGGGGCTTATCAGAATCTGGAAGCCCCCTTTAACAAGGGGACCCCCAGATCCCGGCCCCCCCCTGTTTGAAATGGTAAGGGGGTACAAAAGTACCCCTACCATTTCACAAAGAAAGTGTAAAAAATGTTTAAATAAAACAAACACACTTTTGAAAAATTCCTTTATTAAAAATAAAAAAATAAAAAAAAGATTCCAGCGGCGGTAATCCACTCTTGCTATCCATCGACGGACGGTCATCTCTCCAGCGATGTCTAATATCATCCAGCGCAGCGCAGCATCCTTCTTCTGTCTCCGTGGAGGAGACACTACAGGCATTCCGGCGGCTGACGTTTGTTATATACGGAGGGCGGGGCCACCCGTCACCTGACCCCGCCCCCCTCTGACGCAAGGGGAAACCCGGGGTTCCCCGTGACGTAGGGGTGACCCGCACCCCTCTGATGTAACACAGGCAGGTTTCCGTTACATCAGAGGGGGGCTGGGTCACCCCTACGTCACGGGGAACCCCGGGTTTCCCCTTGCGTCAGAGGGGGGCGGGGTCACGGGTGGCCCCGCCCTCCGTATATAACAAACGTCAGCCGCCGGAATGTCTGTAGTGTCTCCTCCACGGAGACAGAAGAAGGATGCTGCGCTGCGCTGGATGATATTAGACATCGCTGGAGATATGACCGTCCGTCGATGGATAGCAAGAGTGGATTACCGCCGCTGGAATCTTTTTTTTATTTTTAATAAAGGAATTTTTCAAAAGTGTGTTTGTTTTATTTAAACATTTTTTACACTTTCTTTGTGAAATGGTAGGGGTACTTTTGTACCCCCTTACCATTTCAAACAGGGGGGGGGGGCCGGGATCTGGGGGTCCCCTTGTTAAAGGGGGCTTCCAGATTCTGATAAGCCCCCCGCCCGCAGACCTCCACAACCACCGGCCAGGGTTGTGGGGATGAGGCCCTTGTCCTCATCAACATGGGGACAAGGTGCTTTGAGGGGTCACAGACCCCCAAAGCATCCTCCCAATGTTGAGGGCATGTGGCCTGGTACGGTTCAGGAGGGAGGGGGGGCCGCTCTCTCGTCCCCCCCTCTTTTCCTGCGGCCTGCCAGGTTGCGTGCTCGGATAAAGGGTCTGGTATGGATTTTTAGGGGGAACCCCACGTCATTTTTTTTTTAAATTTGACGCGGGGTTCCCCTTAATATCCATACCAGACCTGAAGGGTCTGGTTATGGATATTTAGGGGGAACCCCACGTCAAATTTTTTCTTAAATTTGAGGCAGGGTTCCCCTTAATATCCATACCAGACCTGAAGGGCCTGGTAATTGAATTTGGGGGACCCCCACGCTTTTTTTTTTATTTATTTATTTATTTTTTTATCAATGACTTTCAATGAGTGTTCTCTGTATTACGGGAGCCGACAATTCATTATAGCTGCGAGTGATTTTAAAGGACTTTTTTTCCTGCATAAATGACACTTTGTGCAGGGACAATTCTAAGCACGGGAAACATGCGCCCCTTCACAGGCATACTATAGACAACCCCCCCCCCTACGAAATTTAAAGGAATATTACACTTTTATTGTTTCACTTTAATCATTATTAAAATCACTGCTCCCGAAAAAACGGCCGTTTTTAAAACTTTTTTTTGCATTGATCCATGTCCCCTGGGGCAGGACCCAGGTCCCCAAACACTTTTTAGGACAGTAACTTGCAAATTAGCCTTTAAAATGAGCACTTTAGATTTTGAACGTTGGAGTCCCATAGACTTTAATAGGGTTCTAAAGTATGCTATATACTAGCTCCGTCGAATCTTCTTTATACATTCGACAGACACCATAAGCCTTCAAAGACAGATTCGACCGTGATTCATGTGGATTTTCGGACGAATGCAATTTTTGAACGAAAAATGAAATAAATAAAAACGAATTTCGGGAGTAACTAAATAAATTAAGTTTTCAGACGAAAACGAAATTCCGAAACGAAATATTTTACTCTGCACATGTCTAGTGGCAAGTGGCACACTGTATATGGCGACAGGCTGTGGGTGGCGAGTGGCACACTGTATCTGGTGGCTTGCTGCTGATGGCAAGTGGCACACCATATCTGGTGGCTTGCTGCTGATGGCAAGTGGCACACTGTATCTGGTGACAGGCTGCTTGTGGCAAGTGGCACACTGTATCTGGTGGCATGCTGCTTGTGGCAAGTGGCAACTGTATCTGGTGACATGCTGCTGGTGGCAAGTGGCACACTGTATCTGGTGACATGCTGCTGGTGGCAAGTGGCACACTGTATCTGGTGACATGCTGCTGGTGGCAAGTGGCACACTGTATCTGGTGACATGCTGTTGGTGGCAAGTGGCACACTGTATCTGGTGACATGCTGTTGGTGGCAAGTGGCACACTGTATCTGGTGGCAAGTGACACACTATCTGGCATGCCGCTTGTGGCAAGTGGCACACTGTATCTGGCATGCTGCTTGTGGCAAGTGGCACACTGTATCTGGTGGCAGACTGATGTTGGCAAGTGGTACACCATATCTGGTGGCATGCTGCTGATGGCACGTGGCACACTGTATCTGGCGGCAAGTGGCACACTGTATCTGGTGGCAGGCTGCTGGCGGCAAGTGGCACACTGTATCTGGTGGCAGGCTGCTGGTGGCAAGTGGCACACTGTATCTGGTGGCATCCTGCTGGTTGCAAGTGGTACACAGTATCTGAGGGCAGGCTGCTGGCGGCAAGTGGCACACTGTATCTGGTGGTAGGCTGCTGGTGGCAAGTGGCCCACTGTATCTGGTGGCAGGCTGCTGGTTGCACGTGGCACACTGTATCTGATGGAAGGCTGCTGGTGGCAAGTGGCACACTGTATCTGGTGGCAGGCTGCGGGTGGCAAGTGGCACACTGTATCTGGTGACAAGTGGCACACTGTGTATATGGTGGAAGGCTACTGGTGGCAAGCAGCACACTGTATCTGGTGGCAGGCTGCGGGTGGCAAGTGGCACTATATCAGGTGGCTGGCTGCTGGTGGCAAGTGGCACACTGTATATGGCAGGCTGCTGTTGGCAAGTGGCACACTGTATCTGGTGGCATGCTGCTTGTGGCAAGTGGCACACTGTATCTGGTGACATGCTGCTTGTGGCAAGTGGCACACTGTATCTGGTGGCAGCCTGCTGGTGGCAAGTGGCACAATGTATCTGGTGGTAGGCTGCGGGTGGCATCTGGCATGCTGCATCTGGCGGCAGGCAATGGTGGCAAGTGACACGCTGCATCTGGTGGGAAGTGACAAGCTCAGGTTCCCACTGATTCTGCATCATGGTGAGCTATTTCACTATATATTAAAAATGTAGTAATAGAAATAATGGAATTTGATCATCCTGACGCCATATCAAGCATAGTGTCAGGATGATTTTAAGTGCTAACACCAGCCATTTGCCCGAAAAATCACCCCCGCCACCTATTTTCCCATCAAACCCGAGACTGCATCCCCCTCTCATCTATTTTTGTAAAGGGGGGGTGTCCCTGAATGGCAGCTTGGAAATGTGGTCGCCCTATGTTGCTGTTGTTGAAGCAGCACGGCTGATATTACTGGTGAGAGTATATTCAATTTGTTTTAGCAAAACATTTTTGCATTTTCATTTTGTTTCCGGAAAAAGGCCCACCAAAATCCTCAGCACCCGGCCTATGATGCGCTTAATCTGGCCCTGGTTATAGTGCAGTGTTATATAACAACTTAGTAGGAATTGGCATATACGCGGAAGCGCTAATTAGTGCCGATTTAGAACTTACTAATGTATGTTCGCCGCAATATGGCTAATTTTCATTCGCCTGTTGAAATTTTATTTGGCTAAAATGGGCGCTATTATTTGCCATAGTGTCCAGTACTTCCTAGCGCTATAGTAAATGACCCCGATTGTTTTTAAAGGCCAATATGAACTTTTCAGATGAAAATTTCTGAGGGGACATGTTGGAAAAAAATTTAATGTTAGCTATTATAACGTCCAATTTTCATTTAACTAGTACAGTAATCATCCTATAAAATTCAAATGAGCATGTTTGTGCATGATCAGAAACAAAGTGTGACTATAGACTAAACATAGACTGTAGCTACAAATGTGGAAAGTTACATTCTGTTGTATGAAAATTTTCATACCATATAATGGCACTCTTGTTTTTGATATGGGACTAACATGCAAAAAAAATGACCATTCTTCCAATTTTCTTATAGTGTGTACAAATTTTACATTTACCACCTGAATGTTAACATGCCATTATGTGCAGAGTGAAAATTTTGCACCTTGCAGAACAGGACAGTCAAAGATTTTTGTATAAAAAAGGGCAGGGCTGGCAGCCTACACAAATGGCACTCCCAAACATTCTTTGTTGTGTAACTTTTTTTTATATATCATTAACCACAATTTAGTAGCACTTCTGGTCTTCTGTACATTTAACTTTATATCACTAAAAGGAATATTGGTTGATGTTTAGCAAAGGACATTGAGCTCTAAATGTTCAGTCATGTGTGAGGCAGCTTAAAGTATAGTTTGAGACTAAATTGAAAGCTGAAAGATTGCCTACTTGCTCATAGCATGAATTGGCTACCTCTAGATCCTCTTCAGTTCTCTATAAGGGTTTCACAGCATGCTGACCATTTCCAATACACAACACATTAATAACAGAAAGAGGCAGCCAGGCCTCCACCACTATCACTATAGAAACAGCATAAGGAAAATTGCAGGATAAAGTAACATTCACACCATTTCTGATGAGACATGTATAAGATATCATCATAGAACTCAGCTCTAATAAATTTAGGTAGACCATGTCTAATATGAATTCAAGCTACATGCTTTAGTTATTGGAAACAGTTTAGAATAATTGCATCTTTCTCTTGCCTCTGCGTATCAGCTGGTTAAAATATTTTACATTTTACATATTTTACAAGTCACATCTAAGACTGATGCACAACTGAAATGTATTTGGTGGTAGTCTACTGTCGCGTATTTGTTAAGTCCAGTGCATTGCCATTTAAAACATTTTTTATAGCATTTTTGTTTCAAACACTTTAAAACACGTGTCAAACGCAAGGCCCATCGGCTGAATTTGGCCCAGCAGGCCAGAACGTTTGGCCCTTGTACCCAGGGCTTTTGTTCAGCCAGAGTCTGGCTCCCCCTAGCCACTGTCACTTGTAGACACAGAAGCCTTTGTTTACAAGGACAGCTTTCCTCTTGGTGGATCTCACAGATCTCTGCCTGCACTCAAAGAGTTGACAAGGGGTATGCAGATGCAGTGTGGGATGAGGCATCACATAGTAAGCTGCATTGTGATCCCCATCTGTGCCCGGGTGCACAGATGCGATCCAATGATCTCCCTCTCAGTAAGAGAGAGAGAGGTGACACTGCCTACACTGCTGGGAGGTTCCAGAGCCAGGTTGGGTAAGTGAGATGCAAGGAAGCTTACATCTCACTTACCCTAAAGATTAGGGCTATAGAGGGAGATGTGTGCAGAGGTGTACAGAGGTGGGAAATGGGGGAGAATGGTGCAGAGGTCAGATCTGAGGAGGGAGGGAAGTGAAATGTGGACAGCCTGTGAAAGAGAGCTGAACACTGCATATTGTGCGTAGCATACCTCTAAACCTTGCAGTTTGTGTGTAGCACAGTCCTCAACCCTCCACTCTGTATGTGTGCACCCCTGAACTCTGCACTTTCTATTTAGTGCACCCCGGAACTCTGCACTCCATACTTACCCAGATAACAAATTTGAAAATGACTTGCTAAGCTATTGCTAGACTTACCAGAATTTACAAATTTGTTACAGCAAGTCTGCATTGCATGACTACAGATCAGCTTCAAGTTCTGGTTCAATTATGTTGTGCAGTAGTCATCCCACCAAAGGGGTCACTGTGGCTGAATTTTCATGTTGTAGACTCACCACTGGAACTTTGTGCTTGCTAGAGACTTGCCATGCAAATTAGCAAAAAATTGAAAAAGTGTCAGCTAGAACTTTTACATCAAGTTCTCTGCAAGTGTACAGCTTGCCAGTGAAAATGTGCAGCAAATTTACAGACTTACATTTTAACACTGCTACAAATTTGGGGCAAGTTATCCTTGCTATCTGGGTAGTGCACCCCTGAACTCTGCACTCTGGGCATAGCACATCCCTGAACTCTGCTCAGCACTCCTGGTATTTATTGCCCTTTTAAATCCTCCCGCTTCTTAGTGCAATTTGGCCACATCCGCTGGGGGCATGGTTGAGATGATGTACCTATTCTCTGAGAAAAAAAGCCCTGGATACCTTAAAGTGGGGTGCCCCCTAAAAAAAAAAATTAAAAGTCAGCAGCTACAAATACTGCAGCTGCTGACTTTTAATAATCGGACACTTACCTGTCCCAGGGTCCAGCTATGCGGAGGAATGAAGCCCCACTTTGAGGGAAACCATGACGCTGATGCAGACTGTAATGTAATTGGATTTGACATACCTACTTTAAAAGAGTAAGTAGTAAGAGGAGTTGGAGTAAAAGCTGTGTAATAAAGATGTTGACCTGTTAACAGTCTTCTGAGACACAATGATGATGAGGACACTTGAACCCTGACTGCAGCTTCCAGAGAAGTTTCTACAGCATCCTGGTGACAATTTTTTATCTACTTACTAGCATCTGGGCTACTGTAGATAAGACCTCACTTGAGAGACAGAGGGCCTTTTCTAAGCTCTGAGAGCAGTGAGAGCATATTCTTAATAAACATCTACAGTACAAGCCCTGAAACAATATTTTAAACCAGCAACAAATGCTTCAGTGGCCAGAGTTTGTTTTCCCAGGCCCTGGCATGGTGAGAGAGAATCTTTTCACCACTAGGTTGCTGAGCTGAGACAGTTAGCATCGCCCTGTAGATAGATTTGTACCTTTAAATGATGAAGTGATTAGAGACCAGATTATCAAAAGGACTACAAACCCACAACTAAGGGACAGGCTGCTTATGGACCCAAATACACTTACAATGCAAAGAGTTGTTTATGTGGCCTGCCAGATGGAAATGGCTTTGCTGGAAGCCAATCATTTTCTGTGCCCCCTGCATGGTAATGAATCTCCTGTTCAAGTACAAAAACTGACTGACAGCACATTGCACATTGTTTTAACCGTGGAGGTAATTATCATAAAGGAGGCATGCAGCTGAGCTCTGCACAAGGCAAATGCTGCAGGCACGATAACAAACGTATAAATGAAAAGTCTTTCGAGCTACCAAAATCAACACAGAGAACCAGTGAAATATACACACATGTACATTTGCATATACTGATCAGCTGCTGACACTGTTCACAGTTCCAGAAATGTGCCAAACAATAAATATAAAGTATTTAGCTGAAGTGATTATAAACCAAGATTATTAATTAAATCAGGATGACCTGAGTGGCCACATGGAAACTATATTTAATGCAAGTGACATAGAAGCATTTATATGCTTCCTCAGGGGGATTGCAACCCCCCTGAGGAAGACACGTGATTCCCTGTGTTGACTCGTGTTGGGGATGGGACAGGATGGTGTTGGTGGATGCAGCAGTGCTGCCTGCAGTGATTACACAAGCAGACCAATATTTCCATTCAATTATACACAGATTAGCCAGATATAGATTGGTGCGCTGCAGCACCTGTATCATGTGTGTACCCTAAATGGTATTACACTATCCAGCTTGTTTTCTTCCCATAATTTATGAGGATACCACAGAATGCACTGTAGATATAGGCTACACTAGATGCAGGGTATATATATATATATATATATATATATATATATATATATATACATACATACATACATACATACATACATACATACATACATACATACATACATACATATATATATATAATTTCCTGGCCATACCTTACGTCAGCACAAATGGGTTAAATGCGTCATGTGGCGCTCACATGACCAGCTTTTCCTAGCTGAATAAAAGACAGCCCCTCCCCCACTGACGTGTTCTTTTTTTTTGGTCTGCTCCTGTGGATTGCAGTGGTAAGTACTTTGTTTGCTGCAAGGATATCCCCCCATCACCATGGTACTTTTATTGGCGGCGGGAGAGGGGCCTTTTGCCGCTTACCGGATCCGTCTGCAGAGGCGGAGGGGATCGGATGTTTCCCTTTGCTGGGTATGGAGACGAGTGTGGGGAAGATGGCCCCCACCCATTTCCATAACATTACAGGACGGAAGCAACGTCAAAACGTCACTTCTGCCCATAGCTCTTAAAGGGACTTTTTTTTAACCAATTCAGCCTTGGAAGATTTAGCTGCTGAATGACCGGGCCATTTTTTGCGATTCGGCACTATGTCAATTTAACTGACAATTGCACGGATATGCGACGCTGCACCCAAACAAAATTGATGTCCGTTGGAATTGTCTACATACAATCAGAATTTAACCAGTTCCCGACCAGCGCACGCCGATGTACGTTGGCAGAATGGCACGGGCAGGCATATTGGCATACAGGTACGTCCAATCTTCAATGCCCCCCTGCCATCGCGAGCGCGCTGCTGCCGGTGCATTTGCATGCCGGTCGGGACCCCCGTGAGTCCGGTCGTGGGTCCCGCGGACTTGATCGCCGCGGGCATACCCGCGATCGTCTCGTGGGGCGGCTGAATGGAGGGAATGCCGTTGTAAACAGTATTTCCCCATTCTGCCTAGCAACTAGTGACGCTGATCTCTGCTCCATGTGATTGGAGCAGAGATCAGTGTTCACTAAATGAAAGCCCAGCCCCCTCACAGTTAGTAACACACCCCTAGGAACACTTAACCCCTACACTGCCACCCACTGGTTAACCCCTTCACTGCCAGTGTCATGTACACAGGAATCACTGCATTTATATAGCAGTGATTGCTCTATAAATGACAATGGTCCCAAAAATGTGTCAAAAATGTCCGATGTGTCCGCCATAATGTCACAGTCACAATAAAAATCGCTGATAGCCGCCATTATTAGTAAAAAAAAAATAATAAAAAATTATTAATAAAAATGCCATAAAAATATCCCTATTTTGTAAACTCTATAACTTTTGCGCAAACCAATCAATAATCGCTTATTGCGATTTTTTTTACCAAAAATATGTAGAAGAATACGTATCGGCCTAAACTGAGGGAAAAAATGTTTTTTATATATATTTTTGGGGGATATTTATTATAACAAAAGTAAAAAATTATGTGTTTTTTTCAAAATTGTCGCTCTATTTTTGTTTATAGCACAAAAAAAAACCTCAGGGGTGATCAAATACCACCAAAAGAAAGCTCTATTTGTGGGAAAAAAATATGTAAATTTTGTTTGGGAGCCACGTCGCACGACCATGCAATTGTCAGTTAAAGCGACGCAGTGCCGAATCGCAAAAAGTGGTCTGGTCTTTGACCAGCAAAATGGTCCGGTCTGTAAGTGGTTAAACAATTGGATTTTAGATCCAGCTCTCAAACTTTGTGTGTCAGAAATTCCAATGGAAAAAGTCCAATGGAGCCCACACAAGATCGGATTTCCCGACAACACAATCCGATCACACATTTTCTGTCAGAAAGTCCGACCGTGTGTTCAGGGCATTACAAGGGATGTTTACATTCCTTGTAATAGGAATAAAAGTGACGCTTTTTTTTTTTAAAAGAACAGTGTAAAAATAAAAAAATAAAAGGTAAAATAAATAATAAAACAAAAATGTTTTGAAATGCGCCTCATCCCACCGAGCTCACGTGCAGAAGCGAACGCATATGTGAGTAGTGCCCACATATGAAAACGCTGTTCAAACCACACATGTGAGGTATCACCAGGATCAGTAGAGCGAGAGCAATAATTATAGCCCTAGACCTAAAAGTTTGTCGCAATTCCATGAGCAGGCACAATTTTGAAGTGTGAAATGTTGGGTATCCATTTACTCGGCGTAACATTATCTTTCACAATATAAAAAATAATTCGGCTAACTTTACTAATGTCTTTATTTTTTTCATTTAAAAAAGTGTATTTTTTCCAAAAAAACTGCGCTTGTAAGACCACTGCGCAAATACGGTGTGGCAGAAAGTATTGCAACAACCGCCATTTTATTCTCTAGGGTGTTAGAAAAAAATGTATAATGTTTGGGGGTTCTAAGTAATTTTTCAGCAAAAAAATGTTTTTAACTTGTAAACAACAAATCTCAAATAGAGGCTCAGTCCTTAAGTGGTTAATCAGCATAGATTGCCTCAAATGTGAATGGATAAAGAACAGGCAAGGCGCAGGCCCAACCATCGCAAACGCATGCAGATATTTCCAAATGTGAAAAAGGCAGAACTTCTTTTCCCATAATGATGGAGTTAAAAGCTCATTACCTTTCAGGACTCCCATGGGTTGAAAAAATGTACTTTAGGCTGGTTCACACTGGATGCAGTCCAATGCGAGTCAAAAATTCACAAACAGTGTTTACCATGGATCCTAATGGCCTACATCACACCTGTGCTGTGTTCCAGTATAATCAACTAAAGAAGAACAGGTTGCATTTTTTCTCTATAGAATGTATCTATAACCTGGCAAACACATTGAAAAAGCACATGAACACCTCAAAAGTGTGCATACAAAAAAACCTCTTCAACTCAGAAATTGTGGTGAACTGGCCTGCAGATTTGCAGACAGAAAGTAGCCGTCTTCTTGCTCAAATTTGGTCGATTTTCAGAAGGGTTCAGGAGGCAAAATCTAATAGGCCAGGCTGAAATTTACTAGATCACAATAAAGGAGGCTCAAACTCCTGTGTACATGGAATGCAATCCAGAGCAGACTGCTAGACATTTGGAAAGTCTTTTTAAGGTGGGCCCATCCAGCGTCTTCCAGTGGGAGCCAGGATAGCCTCCTTTTTGGAGGGTTTGGGCGACAAACATCAAAGACAGTTAGCTGGGACAACAATCACCAAATCTTTTCATTCGTGACCAACAGATCTCAAGAAGAAAGAATTACTGCAACAAGTCCAAAGTGCTGGTGCCACTAAATGAACAAATCTGGGAGTTTCTCCTCATTCTTTCTAGTACCCAAGGCTTCAGGCACTTTCCCTACTGTCTGGGTTTGAAGAAATTGAATGGGTACATACACAACAAAAGGTTCAAGATCGAGTCCGTGCAAACAGTCATGGTCTTTATACACGACCGGACTTTTCAACATCAAAATCTCCCATCCTGGGCAGGCGTCATATGGCGTCCTGGGATTCCTGGCCATCTAGGGGGCATGCGATGTCTGCCGGGCACCCGCAATTGTCTGATAAAAGAGCAGTACCTGGGCTTCATGAATCTGTGTAAACACACAGATTCATGTCCTGTCAGGTGAGAGGAGACCGATTGTGTGTTCCCAGTACAGAGGAACACTGATCGGTCTCCTCCCCTTGTGAGTCCCCTCCCCCTACAGTTAGAATCACTCCCTAGGTAACACATGTAACCCCTTGATCGACCCCTAGTGTTAACCCCTTTCCTGCCAGTGACAGTAATCAGTGCATTTTTATAGCACTGATCACTGTATAAATGTGATCGGTCCCAAAACAGTGTCAAAAGTGTCAGGTGTGTCTGCCGCAATGTCGCAGTCACAATAAAAATCACATATCACCGCCATTACTAGTAGAAAAAAATAATAATAAAAATTACATAAAACTATTCCCTATTTTGCAGACGCTATAACTTTTGCACAAACCAATCCATTTGTGCTTATTGCATTTTTTTTTTACCAAAAATATATAGAAGAATACATAGCGGCCTAAACTGAGGAAGAAATTTGTAATTTTTTTAAAAAAAATTGGATATTTATTATAGCAAAAAGTAAAAAATATTGTGTTTTTTTCAAACTTGTCACTCTTCTTTTGCAATTATCATTCAAAATGCGACAGTGCTGAAAAGTGGCCTGGGCAGGAATCGGGTGAAAATGCCCTGTATTGAATTAAGTTAAGCTATGAAGGATCTTGGAGTCATTTTCATACCCAAATATGTCAAGAGGTTTTCCAAAACGACAAATAAAAATCTGCTTATGAAGAGTCATGGAGACAGCATTTATGTCAGTGAGGGATGGCATTGTCCCCATTGGGACATTTTACAGCAGCCATTACAGTGCTCCCTTGGGCCAGGTGGCACGGGGGGGGGGGGGGGGGGGCTTTTCAATTTGCCTTCCTCTGTCAATAGAATGGGCTGCCTATGAATCAGAAAGTCTTTGAGTCTTTGTGTCTGCACTAATTAGCAAGAACTGGAGTTTTAGACACCAGTGTGCCTCTTTTGTGGTGCCTCTTAGTCCAGGAGATGAAATAATTCTGATGTCGGATGCCAGTCTGCCTCCAGTCTGAAGAGACAAGTGCAAGGCCATTGGAGCCTAGTGTAATGAAGATACCGTGGCTGACTTAAATTTAAGGCAGTTTTTTTTTTCTAGCATTGCAAGCATTTCAGGATCTTTCTCCAAGGGGCAAGAGTAAAGTTGATGATTGACAACAAGACAGCAGTCGCTTACATTGCCCACCAAGGGGGCACCAAGTGTCTGTCTTTTCGCTGGATGAAGGGCCACTTACAGGCAGTTAAAGGCAGTCTACTTAACAGGAATGCAGGATCCACTAACGGATCAGTTAGGCAAATTATTTTCCAACAATAAGTTTCTCAACTAGTATTGGTACCTTCCAGTGGTAGTTCTCATAGAGATTCCTCCGAACACACAGCTTCCGGTATTTGTAACAAAGGCGAAGTGATAGAAGGTGGATTCACAGTGCCACAGTTTTTTACCGTTGGTGTTTGTCTGCCTCCAGTGTCCTTAATTATGAAGATTTGGACAGAACACCTTTTATGCCATACAGGTGCTTTCCACCTGCCGAAGAGGCCTCGGTTGTCATTCAGCACCACCAATCCTGTTTCCAGTAAAACAAGATCTTTTATGCCAACATTAATGGCAGCACCCCGATCCAGTGAGATTCTTAATAACCTGGCTATTGAATCGACTTGACTAGAGGTGCAGGGAGGCTCATCTGAGGTCGTTCAGACCTTGGCAAAGACTACAAAACCATGAACACTACATATGAGGATATGAAGGAAATGTGTTCTGTTTACTCAGCAACGTTTTCTCTCCTGTGTCCCCAGCTCTAGACATTTTTTTCCAATCAGCACTTGTGGTTGGTCTGGCATACAACTCCATTGAATAAATGCTTCATGCAGGCCATAATTCATATACGACCACCAAAGAAATTCTTGTTCCCTTCATGGGACCTAGGCTTGATTCTGATAGAGCTCATACAGGCATTTTTTGCTCCAATAGCTTAATTTCCATTGTGGTCGCTAATGGCAAAACTAGTTCCTTTGACAGCAGTTGCTTCAGAAAGAAGGATGTTGGAGGTTGCAGCACTTTCTTGCAGAGATCCCTTTTGTGTATTTTTTAGTGATAGTACGTCCATCTCCAAGTAGTATCCAGTTTCCAGCAGAAAGACTTCAGGTCCTTACACAAGTTGCTAACGGTATACATGCAAAGTTCAAAGACCAGAGGAAAATGGACAATTTCATTTTGCCGTAAGGTTCGTAAGTAATCTTCTATCCATTCACCAGGGTGATTAGATTGGCATACAGGAAGTGGTAGCCTTTGGGGCAGTTATGCTAGGATGTCAGTGAAGAGTATATGAGAGATGGCTAGCCCTTCATTCAACTTTACCAGCTAGGCATGCAGTCGGCAAGTTCTGCAAAGTTTGGGACAAGAAATATAAATGTTTGTCTTTGGCAGCTTTTCTGCGATTGTCAATATTTTTTTTTATGTGTTCTCTCCCACCCATGTATTCAGCTAGTTAAATCCCATTGTGTGCTGACGTGAGGTATGGCCAGCAATATGGAAAATTGTTATCAAATACTTACCGTCATTTTCCTTTCCTGGCCTAGGACTCCCTCCCAAGTGGCTGTCACATGCTAGATTATCAAACACGTTAGTGGGGAAGGGGCTGTCTTTAATTCCACTAGGAATAGGTGGTCATGTGGGTGCCAGATGAGGCGTTAACCCATTGTGTGCTGACGTGAGGATAGGTCAGAAAAGGAAAATTACGGCAAATATTTGATAACAATTTTCCATAATATATGAGACTGTATACATATATTAATTAAGTTTATTAGAAACAGTACACCACATTATGCACCATAGATATAGGCTACACTGGATGCAAAGTATATATATATATATATATATATATATATATATATATATATATATATATATATATATATATATATATATATATATATATATATATATATATATACACTGCCTGCACTGACTGAATATCAAGTAAACACCGAATATATAGTCTATGCTAAATGCAGAGTATATATACAGTATAAATACTAGACTGACTGTATATATCTTTTTTATATATATATATATATATATATATATATATATATATATATATACAGTGGTGTGAAAAAGTGTTTGCCCCCTTCCTCATTTCCTGTTCCTTTGCATGTTTGTCACACTTAAGTGTTTCGGAACATCAAACCAATTTAAACAATAGTCAAGGACAACACAAGTAAACACAAAATGCAATTTGTAAATGAAGGTGTTTATTATTAAAGGTGAAAAAAAATCCAAACCATCATGGCCCTGTGTGAAAAAGTGATTGCCCCCTAAACCTAATAACTGGTTGGGCCACCCTTAGCAGTAACAACTGCAACCAAGCGTTTGCGATAACGTGCAATGAGGCTTTTACAGCGTCCTGGAGGAATTTTGGCCCACTCATCTTTGCAGAATTGTCCTAATTCAGTTACATTAGAGGGTTTTCGAGCATGAACGGCCTTTTTAAGGTCATACCACAACATCTCAATAGGATTCAGGTCAGGACTTTGGCTAGGCCACTCCAAAGTCTTCATTTTGTTTTTCTTCAGCCATTCGGTGGTGGACTTGCTGGTGTGTTTAGGATCATTGTCCTGCTGAAGAACCCAAGTTCGTTTTAGCTTGAGTACACGGACAGATGGTCGGACATTCTCCTTCAGGATCTCTTGGTAGACAGCAGAATTCATAGTTCCTTTTATCACGGCAAGTCTTCCAGGTCCTGAAGCAGCAAAACAGCCCCAGACCATCACACTACCACCACCATATTTTACTGTTGGTATAATGTTCTTTTTATGAAATGCAGTGTTCCTTCTACGCCAGATATACTTGGACACACACCTTCCAAAGAGTTCCACTTTTGTCTCATCGGTCCACAGAATGTTGTCCCAAAAGTCTTGGGGATCATCAAGATGTGTTGTGGAGAAATTGAGACGAGCTTTGATGTTCTTTTTGCTCAGCAGTGGTTTTCTCCTTGGAACTCTGCCATGCAGGCCATTTTTGCCCAGTCTTTTCCTGATGGTGGAGGCATGAACGCTGACCTTAACTGAGGCAAGTGAGGCCTGCAGTTCCTTGGACGTTGTTGTGGGGTCTTTTGTGACCTCTTGGATGAGTCGTCGCTGCGCTCTTGGGGTAATTTTGGGCGGCCGGCCACTCCTGGGAAGGCTCACCACTGTTCCATGTCTTCGCCATTTGTGGATAATGGCTCTCACTGTGGTTCGCTGGATTCCCAAAGCTTTGGAAATGGCTTTATAACCCTTTCCAGACTGATAGATCTCAATTACTTTCTTTCTCAATTGTTCCTGAATTTCTTTGGGTCTCGGCATGATGTGTAGCTTTTAAGGATCTTCTGGTGGACCTTACTGTGTCAAGCAGCTCCTATTTAAGTGATGCCTTGATTGTGAACAGGTGTGGCAATAATCAGGCCTGGGTGTGGCTAGAGAAATTGAACTCAGGTGTGGACAACCACAGTTATAGTATGTTTTAACAAGGGGGGCAATCACTTTTTCACACAGGGCCATGATGGTTTGGATTTTTTTTCACCTTTAATAATAAACACCTTCATTTACATATTGCATTTTGTGTTTACTTGTGTTGTCCTTGACTATTGTTTAAATTGGTTTGATGTTCCGAAACACTTAAGTGTGACAAACATGCAAAGGAACAGGAAATTAGGAAGAGGGCAAACACTTTTTCACACCACTGTGTATATATAAAAGCAAATGCACTGCCACTAACTGAATAACCTGCCTGCTTATCTAACTCTCTCAGTCCATGCCAACAACACTAAACACGGGCTCTATGTAAGCAGCCTTATGTAGTGTGGGGCATGGACTTATGGACTTAGTCCCTCTGAGCCATGATTGGCCAAAGGCAGCCTGCCTTTGGCCAATTACGGCTCTCTTAGCAGAGCACGCTGTGATTGGCCACAACATGCAGGTCAGGTGCATGCTTTGGTCAATCATCATACAGCAATGCACTGCAATCTCACAGTGCATTATAAGGCATTCCACAGTTCTCAAATTTTCCACAAACGCCTCATAATGTTTGCTGTTCTGTGAACAGGTGAACACCGATGTTTGACTTGAACTTATGTTCGAACCGAACATCAAGCTCACTTCTACCAGTAATGTGGTTCTACCTTTTAGTAAGCTACTATACATGCAGTAACAAATGATAGATTAGTGCTTTAACAGTTACACAGAGCCTGTACTATCTATGCACACAGTACTGGTAATAGCATGAAATGCAGTGGCGTACCAACGGGGGTGGGCAGGGGCGGTCCTTCCTGGTTGCCACACATTGAGGAGGGTGCAGGCCATGCAGTAAATTTGTTTTTATTTGTCATTAGCAGGCCCTATGGAATGGGCTGGCAGCTCCGCTCCTTCTCTTCTCTGATGTGCAGGGAGGGAGGCAGGCAGAGGAAGACAGTCAGGAGAGGATTCAAGCCTGCTATAAAGTGGTGTGGGGAGAAGCTCTATGGTGTCCCCGGCATTACACCTCCAGCCAGCAGTGCATACTTTACAGTGCAGGGGGAGGGGCGTCTGACTGGGACAGGGACTGGCATGTGTACAGTGAGTTGCTCGGCCACTATAGGAGGCATCACAGAGCTGCCAATCGGAAGTGCGGCAGTGTAGTTTTGTGTGTGTGTGGGGGGGGGGGGGGGGCTTGCAGAGATGTTCAGCAAAGTACATGTGCTTGAGGGTACAGAGGGGTGCTGAGACTTACTGAAGAATACAGAGGTGTAGAGAGCTGTGCTGGGGTGCAGATGGAGGCTGTGAGGGGGGATGCAGAAACCTCCTGGGGTTAACAAAGCCATGCTGGGGTGTACAAAGATATCTGAGGGTGCAGATGTGGGTGGGAGGCTGCAGAGGTGTGCTGGGATACAAAAGCTTGCTAGGGTTATGGAGGTGTACTTAGGGACACATATGTTTGTGGGGGTGTAGAGATGAGCAAGGGGGTATGGAGGTGTCCTGGGGGAGGTACAAGGATAAAATGTGGATATGGAGATGTGCTAGGGGTTCAGAGGCATTCTGGGAGTGCCGAGATGTCCAAAGAGGTACAAAAGAATGCTACAGGTACAGAGATGTGTTGGCGAGTACAGCGGTGTTCTGGGGGTACAAAGATGTGCTGAGGGGTTACAGAGGTGTGCTGTGCTATTTGTGGAGCAGTATACTGTAAAATTTGTAGTGCAGCATAATGTAATGTTAGTGGTGCAGCATAATGTAAAATTAGTGGTGGAGCATAATCTACTATTTGTGGTGGAGCATAATATAATTATTTGTGGTGGAGCAGATTGTAATATTAGTGGTGGAGCATAATGTAATATCAGTGGTGAAGCATAATGTAATATTTGTGGTGGAGCAACTGTAGTATTAGTGGTGGAGTATAATGTAATATTGCGCCAATCCCTCTAACATGAGATAAAATACTAAATAAAGTTAAATATATAAACAATAATGCAATTGAGCAATAAAACCTCAAATGCTGTGTAAAGTGACAAAAAGAAAAAGAGTCCAATCTAAGAAAAGTTCATAGGTGAATCCAAATAACGGACGTAGATGTCCTCAGATGACAACACCCCAGTGGTTCAACACTTTCCAAAGCGCGTGAAATGCCCGTCACCAAATGTTGAATGCGCTTACCAGAAAATATATGAAATGAAGCATATATAAATGATCAGTGGACAACATCCAGGTCAGCCTTCCTCAGCTGGGTCAGCACTCCATCCCTTAGCGGTCTTTCAGGATAATGATCTGTTCAGTGGTCTCGATATAAGGCACTCAAAGACCCACGGAAAAGAAAGGGACTGACATAGCGTAATAACGTAGGAACAGTTTAATAAAATAAAAAGTAATGCACTTACAGGTAAGTAGATAGATTACAGCATTGACAACGTCAGGTATGACGAAACACGTCTGGGAAGGCACGCAGTGACGCCACCACGTTGTAGGAGAGGAGGACGGGCTCCTGTTTGCCGGCCGGCTTTTTACTTTGTTCTTATATGCTGTAATCTATCTACTTACCTGTAAGTGCATTACTTTTTATTTTATTAAACTGTTCCTACGTTATTACGCTATGTCAGTCCCTTTCTTTTCCGTGGGTCTTTGAGTGCCTTATATCGAGACCACTGAACAGATCATTATCCTGAAAGACCGCTAAGGGATGGAGTGCTGACCCAGCTGAGGAAGGCTGACCTGGATGTTGTCCACTGATCATTTATATATGCTTCATTTCATATATTTTCTGGTAAGCGCATTCAACATTTGGTGACGGGCATTTCACGCGCTTTGGAAAGTGTTGAACCACTGGGGTGTTGTCATCTGAGGACATCTACGTCCGTTATTTGGATTCACCTATGAACTTTTCTTAGATTGGACTCTTTTTCTTTTTGTCACTTTACACAGCATTTGAGGTTTTATTGCTCAATTGCATTATTGTTTATATATTTAACTTTATTTAGTATTTTATCTCATGTTAGAGGGTTTGGCGCAGCCTTACATATATTTTGTTGCTGTTGGGTGCTATATCGCATTTATTGCTGCTGCCTATTTTGTTAGTTTGTTAATTTCACATTGTTTCTCCTAGCGCGGTTTATACTTTTTCTATAATGTAATATTAGTGGTGGCGCATAATGTAATATTTGTGCTGGAGCAACTGTAGTATTAGTGGTGGAGTTTAATGTAATATTAGTGGTGGAGTATAATGTAATATTAGTGGTGGAGCATAATGTAATATTAGTGGTGGAGCATATTGTAAGATTTGTGGTGGAGCATAATGTAATATTTGTGGTGGAGCAACTGTAATATTAGTGTTAGAGCATAATGTAATATTAGTGGTGGAGCACAATGTAATTTTTTTGTGGTGGAGCAACTGTAATATTTGTGGTGGAGTAACTGTAATATTTGTGGTGGAGCATAATGTAATATTAATGGTGGAGCATATTGTAATATTAGTGGTGGAGCTTAATGTAATATTGGTGGTGGAGCATAATGTAATAATTGTGGGGGAGCAACTGTAATATTAGTTTTGGAGCAACTGTATTATTAGTGGTGGAGTATAATGTAATATTAGTGGTGGAGCATAATGTAATATTTGTGGTGGAGCATAATGTAATATTAATGGTGGAGCAACTGTAACAATAGTGGTGGAGCATAATGTAATATTAGTGGTGGAGCATATTGTAATATTTGTGGAGCAACTGTAATGCAAACTGTGTATAAAAAAGAATCCTTGCACCAGCCCTGCAGTCCACTTTTAACCCCTTAAGGACCAGGTTTCTTTTTTAGATGTGTTGTTTACAAGTTAAAAACATTTTTTTTGCTAGAAAATTACTTAAAACCCCCAAACATTGTAAAATTATTTCTAACACCCTAGAGAATAAAATGGTGGTCATTGTAATACTTTCTGTCACACGGTATTTGCGCAAAAGTCTTACAAGCGAACTTTTTTTGGAAAAAATACACATTTTTGAATTTAAAAATAAGACAACGGTAAAGCTAGCCCAATTTTTTATATTGTGAAAGATAATGTCATGCCGAGTAAATTAATACTCAACATGTCACACTTCAAAGTTGTGCTTGCGCGTGGAATGGCGACAAACTTTTACCTTTAAAAATCTTCATAGGCAACGTTTAAAAAATTCTACAGGTTGCATGTTTTGAGTAACAGAGGAGGTCTAGGGCTAGAATTATTACTCTCACTCTACTGGTCACGGCGATACCTCACATGTGTGGTTTGAATACCGTTTTCATATGCGGGCGCTACTCATTTAAGCGTTCGCTTCTGCACACGAGCTCGGCAGGATGGAGTGCATTTAAAAAAACAAAAACATTTTTTATTTATTTTACCTTTTATTTTTTATTTTTACACTGTTTAAAGAAAATTGAGTCACTTTTATTTCTATTACAAGGAATGTAAACATCCCTTGTAATAGAAAAAAAGCATGGGGTCAAAAAGTCAGATCTCATATTTACACTAAAATTCAATAAAAAAAAGTAATTTTAAAAAAATATTTTAGAAAAATGGACCTTTAACCACTTCCCGACCGGCGCACGACGATGTACGTCAGCAGAATGACACGGGCAGGCAAATTGGTGTACAGGTACGTCCATTTGTATTTGCCGCCCTGCCATCGCATGCGCGCCGCCGGTTGGGACCCCTGTGAGTCCGGCCGCGGGCCATGCGGACTCGATTGCTGCGGGCATACCCGCGATCGTCTCACGGGGAGGCTGAACGGGGAGTTGCTGATGTAAACAGCATCTCCCCGTTCTGCCTAGCAACAAGTGACACTGATCTCTGTTCCATGTGATTGGAGCAGAGATCAGTGTTCACTAACACACAGCCCAGCCCCCCACAGTTAGTAACACGCCATAATGTCGCAGTTGCAATAGAAATCGCTGATCGCCGCCATTACTAGTAAAAAAAAATATTAATAAAAATGACATAAAACTATCCCCTATTTTGTAAACACTATAAATGTTGCGCAAATCAATCAATAATCGCTTATTGCAATTTGTTTTACCAAAAATATGTAGAAGAATACGTATCGACTTAAACTAAGAAAAAAAAATGTTTTTTTATATATTTTTGGGGGATATTTATTATAGCACAAAGTAAAAAATAATGTGTTTTTTTCAAAATTGTGGCTCTATTTTTATTTATAGCGCAAAAAATAAAAACCGCAGGGGTGATCAAATACCACCAAAAGAAAGCTCTAAATGTGGGAAAAAAAGGACGTCAATTTTGTTTGGGAGCCACGTCCCGCGACCGCGCAATTGTCAGTTAAAGTCACGCTGTGCCGAATTGCAAAAAGTGGTCTGGTCTTAAGCCAGCAAAATGGTCCGGTCTGAAAGTGGTTAAGAGCTATGGGCGGAAGTGACGTTTTGACATTGCTTCCGCCCTGCAGTGTCATAGAGACACTCATCTCCATGCACAGCCAGTGAGAGGACCGGATTGCCTCCGCCGACGGCTCCGGGAAAGCAGCGGAGGGCACCAGAGCGCAGCGGGGGCCCTCTTCTGCCACTGATAAAAGTGATCTCGTGGTGAATCCACTGCAGAGACCACTTTTATCTTGTAGCTAGCTGCCTCCATAACAATGATATCGGCCTCAAATTGAAGACGTATATCGGCGTTCAGCGAGTGGTTAATGTAGGCCAAGCTCATATTTTTACAATGACATATTTTTGTGCGTGTCTTACACTTTAATTTGGGGGGTGCCAGATATAGGATCTGCCCCGGTACCAAATGTTCCAGGTACACCCCCCCCCCCCCCCCCCCGGTGAAATGCACACATGCTCTGCATTTAGAAGCTGCAAACAGTCTTGTGATCAGAAGATTTACTGAGCTCTTTAGGCTTCTATGAAATAGTGAACTGGACAGCTTGGCAGTAGAAAAGAAAGAAAAATGCTTTTCTCTGGTGCCCCCTTGAGATGGACAATGATTCCACAGCAGAACCTGATTTTAACCCTTTCAGAGTGTGTACAATTGTAGGTGCAGCAGATTATTCCTAAAGAGTCTCAGGTGCAAAGTAAAGGCCATATCAACCCCACCTATACACATGATCAGCAATGTAAACATCCATTCATGTGCCAGTTTAATAATAAAATGCAAGTGCTTAATAATGCTTAGGATTTGTGTCCATCCACAGGCCCCAATAAATTCACGCAGTTGTCTCTTGGACATGTTAAAAAATGCATGTAAAAAAGCATTGCTGGATAATACATCTCATAGAATCAAGGTTCTACTCCATGTTTACACCCACTTTACACTACACTCCCCACCAGCTTCTCTCCCCCTCTGCTTCTCCGTGCAGACAGCCCCCATTAGGAGATGGTGCAGCATCTGTCATATGACCAGTGAGGCAATCCCTGTAGAGATGCAACACACACAGAAAATGCCATGAATAAAGGCTCCAGCATCCATCTTGAGGAAACCTTCTTCACAATAACATAAAGTTCTTTTCCAAGGACAAGGGAAAGGGACAAGGAATAAAAAAAGTCTAGTGTGCAAAAAGAAAATGCACATTTGTGGGCTCCAGTCAGTGACCATTTTGTGAAAGCCTGGGAGGAGAGAGGATGCAAAAAAATAAAAGGCTTTCTGTTAGGTGAAGGAGGGAGTGTGTTGATAGCTACTATAGCTATGAATGATTGTATAGCTCCTTTATGGACCCTAAAAAATATTTACACCATACATAGAGTGTCTACACTCTTATTAGAAAATCAGCCCTGTAGTGGAACCTTTGTTTTTTATTAATAATTTATGCCAAAAATAATAAAATCTGTCAACTACCATATTGATTATCCTCACACAGTTTGGATGAGACTACTCAAAAACCCAGATGCAATGGCGAACATGATCCTGAACAATTTCTTAAGTCACAAGCAGGCATTTGTCAAAAGATGCATCCAAATGCAAATTTCAGGCAAACAAAATCCTCAAATTTGATATTGCATATGTTAGTAACTATTGGAATTTATCTGTGCTTGAAAACATATTTTAACCTAAATGAATAGTTTTAATATCTAAAATATAGTTAATAGTGAAACGTAAAGAAAAAAAAATACATTTGCACTTAAAATCTTGCTTTGTAGATTTGAGTTTTAGGATATATTTATTAACATGTGCTGTCAAAACTGTTCTTAATACAAATATACTAAATTGCCTTACAAAGCTTAAACACATGTATTTTCTGTTATGTCCTTTTTTTTTTTTTAAACTGTTTTATAATATGCTTTCTAATAAATGTTTCATTGCTCCTTTAAAAATCTATTCTGCCCTTCCTGAAACATTTAAGCGAATGAAGTTCAAGTGTCCAAAATGTACACAGTATAGCATACAAATGGCTGTTGTACTGTATTGGCACTATGCAAAAATGTGTACATTGTGCTGCTACATTTTATATTCTCCAATCTGGATGCTGCGTGCTGGAACATGTTTCTTACTTTAACAAGTGAATGTATGATCCCTTTTTAATGGAAACAACTTAAATTGTCCACCTCAAACAAGACTTTCCCTTGTCTAATGATATGAAAAAAATGTACACATGTATTTTCGAGGGGTTTTCCACTTTTAGCAAAAGAGTAGATCTTTTCAACGGGCAATAATGCGACTTGTTTTGAAAATTGCTTCAGGGAGGGGAAAACATTTAGAAGTGCTTTGCTTTTTTTATGGCACGGTATAACTGCAGATTTCCAAAGCAGAGGATGTTTTGCATGGAAAATGATCAGAAGCTTCAAATTCTCAGGCTGCTCCAGAGCATTTCAAAAGTTGATTGGTGAGTTTCCTCTTTTTTACTTTAAGCAGAAACCCCTTTAAAGAAGAAGAAAGCACAATGTAACAACCAATACGTATTAATGATTCAATATAACATTAAAATGAGCTAACACTATTTTACCACATGCTTAATAAGGCTTAATATACTGTCTCCTCTCATAAGAAATCTGGTAAATTAAACCTCGGCACAACATCTGAAAGCCGATTAGAAATTTGTGAACAGATAATTCCTCCTACATGAACCTAAGAGAGTCTTTTAACTGTTGCCAAAAACTGTCAGGCAAGAAAAAATGTAGTGTAGTTATAAAACAAGTTCAAGGGTCCTTTCAGAGATATTTCTCCTTCCTTCGTTATTGTGCAGCAGATCATAGCAGAAAGGGTTGCTAACAGGTACTGAAAGGATTTAACACATTTGACACTTCAATAACAATTTACAGAACTCAATTTTCCTTTTGAAAGGACCCGTTCAAGTGTTGATGGGAACGGCTGCGCAGAGTGAGAGCGATTACTTTACCAGCTTACAATGGATAGGACTACAACAAGTTAACTTGTATGATGTCATGCCACCTCCGAAAGGATAAAATAATTCACTGCACAAAAAAAAAAAAAAAACTTTTTTTGGCCTGACCTATTATATAACAATAAGCCTACAATTAAAAAAAATTGTAAGGAATAAAATGTTCACAATATCAAGCGCTGCAGCACTATTTGCACAAAAGATTGTAAATCAATTCCTAGCAGGTTAACAGGTAAGAGTGGATTCTTGATTGAGGAATGTTGTGGATTAAATTTGATACACTGTGGGGTTAATTTACTAAAAATGGAGAATGCAAAACCTGGTCCAGCTGTGCATGGTAGCCAATCAGCTTCTAACTTCACCTTGTTCGGTTAAGCTTTGACAATAAAACCTGGAAACTGATTGGTTTCTATGCATTTTTGCAGTGTCCAGTTTTAGTAAATCAACCCCTATAAACATCATTCAGTTATTGCTGCATGTCCAGATCTTGATTGTGCATTATTATTAATTGACACAATGCACCCAAAAAAAAAAAACAAAGCAGACATGGGCTATTGGCAGTATAACTGTACTTTGTGTTCTACTTTTCCGGGATTAATTAACATTTAACTTTTCTAATACTTTGACACCCCTGTAAACAATAGGAGATCCCCAGTTCAAAGTTACCATCGAAGGAGGCTTCAATGGAGCAAACCTGCAGCAGCAGATATAATGTTTATTTTATTTGCAGCCTCAGTGCTACAGACACTTAATTTAGATTATAATGTCAAGTGAAAATAGAGTGATGAGGAAATCGCAAGCTTTGTCTGTAAACATTAGCCTATCAAAAGCTCAGCTCTGCAAAACTGCATGTGTTGAATTGCCTGCTGTTGAAAGCAATAGGACTACGGCTGTTCAATCATTGTGGAAGGGAAGGTGGGGAGTAGACATAGACATAGCAGTCTATTAAAAAACACCTCAAAGAATGGTATAAAGAAGAGCACCATCTGGAAAGAGATTACTAGGACACATCCCTAAAGCAAGTTACGGGTGGATGAACTCTCAGACTGGTCAAGCTTGGTTCACAGAAAGGACCTGTGTTGATGGGCCTTCATTCCTATTTACCAAATGTAGTAGTCCAATAAAATTTGAGGAAAATGCAAAACCTGTCTGAAGAAAGTGAAAGGCTGGGCCACAAGTGGGTCAACTGCAGGTTGAATGCACCTGGCATAGAGTTTGAAAGGTCTTAGAAGCATCTTAAACTACTGTCAAAGTGATACCATCCGCAGAAGCCGGAAGCCCATTGACACAAGCCCTACATGTTGTATCATTCTGTAGGCTATACCAAAAGGTCAGTTGCCATGCAGTCAACAGAAGCAGTTAAGGTGACCAGAATAAACGAGCTCTGTACTGTGGCTTCAAACCACACCGTAAGTTTACAAAGCTTAATTCATATTGCATAAACGGGTACGCATTACATATATGGAAGTTTTCAGGTATGTATATTTGTAACATAACGCTACTGCTTGATAGAAAGCAGAATTGTTTGACATATATGAAATTCCTGGTTTTGGTTCTGAACTTTCAGTTGTGGGTAAAATAATCTGATATTGACTTACATGATTGGTATTTTGAAGGATATGTGTCCTCACCTCTAAAAACCTCAGAGGTTGCAGTATTATTAGTATGACTTGCAGACTTCTTATATAGCCAGAGGGGTCACAGATAGTTGGTGCCAAAAGCTGCCCCACTGTGGTAAACATCAAAGGAAAGTTTGTGAACTGTCGTCCCTGCTGACAGGTGGTATGATGCCAGTTTGTATGCATGTCCGTTTTGTATGGTATAATATTTAATTCTCCTTTAACAGATCTAAATGTGAACAGGATCAAACAAATAACCCTAACTTAACATGGCTTTTTTGAGTAGATAAAACCAAGCAGATAAAACCAAAAATTTTTATAAATGTTATACTTTACAAGTTCTGATTTTCATAGGGGACTGTGCAACACATGATAAGATAATGTTTACAGAAACAAAAGTCCAGATCGTAAAGGAATATTTTATTTTTAGTATGAAAACCTGTTTTAAAATTAATAAAGAAAAATGTCTTTTATATGAGGCACACATTTTAATTTATGTCCAGCTATGACTTATTGTCATCTTTATGATCTAAAACATTCAGTCATGACCTATGTCTTAGATAACATGTATTTTTATCTCCTTTAGCTATAGTAGATCAGCGTTATGTAAGCTGTTCATGAACTAAAGCAACATTGCATTGATTAAGTCTATTTATATCCGACACATCTGTGGAACGAGCAGCTGCCTTATTATAAAAACTATTGATATAGAGGTTTGCCACAACCAGCCCTGTGCTTCTTCATGTAGCTGTACAAATGTTGACATCCCTGGTGTATAAATCATACACATGGTAAATGGTACATTTAAAAGAGGAGGACTGGAATGAGAAATTAAATGATTGGATGAAAGGAATGTCTAGGCAATCGCATGGCATCATTCTTCAATTTCAGTAAACAGACTTCACTATGACAGATATATAGTACAACTACTAGTTTGAGAGTAAGGGTACACAGATATTTATATCATTAAATCAAATAATTATTTGTACATCCATAAAAATAAAAAAAGGGTAGTAATATTTTTTCATAACACTTTTACTTTAGTGGATTGCTCTCTACAGCTGTTTTTCTCTACAATCCTGATCCACATAGGTTGCAAATCTCTTTCTTGGACGTATGGTGGCTCTCTATATGTTTCATGAACAACATTCACTTTTTCAGGGGAGAAAAAAATAGAAAGTGAATATTTGCAATCACATATTTGAGTACTCCAATGCCGGCAGAATTATCAAATTCTTGACCTGAAACCCCTGTTTTGTGCACATTTAGAAAAGACTTCAAAACATGGGTCAGACCTATGATAACCTGGTTCTGTAAATGTAATACCCTCAAAATGAATGTGCTGCTCAGATCTCTCAATCTCTTCCAAAAATCTAGCTGTAAGTCTCTAGCAGTCTTATTTAAAAACTCTTCAAATTTATTTAGGTGGGTGACTCTTTGCATTTCAAAACATATTCTGTGACTACCTAAATCAGCAGGAGGAATAGACCTTCTTGACTTCATTCTGCACCATACTTCTGCACACCTGGTACACATAGTGGACTGCTGCATGACTGGTGCAGTACTACTTAAATTTTTCCCATTAGAAAGCTCCTCATGCTTGGGTCCAACAGCCTTACAGCAAGCTAAAAAGGACACCCTTTCGTATATTAAGCCTTACTCCAAATATCAGATCAACAGCTCCACTTCTGGTTTACACTTCCACTGTGAGTTCAGAAGGGGATGGGGCTCCATCCCCTTCTGGACTCACAATGACTCACAATGGAAGTGTAAACCAGAAGTGGAGCTGTTGATCTGATATTTGGAGTAATGCCGCGTAAACACGAGCGGACTGTATGGCCTACTTAGTCCGTCGAAACACATTTCAGCGGACAGTCCGCTCGTGTGTGGGCTTCAGCTGACTTTTTCAGCGTGCAGTCTGGCGTACTAAGTATTTCGGATTTTTCGAAATTCTGTCCGTCATACTTTGGTTTCAGCGGACAATCCGCTCGTCAGTAGGCTAGTTCGACGGACTAAGAATGGCGCATGCTCAGAAAGGATTTACACGGCGGAAGGGTGCATTGCTGTGTATTGGACTTCCTATTTCTAGTCCCGTCGTACGTGCTGTACACGTCATCGCGCAAGCTTTTGACGGACTGTTTGTGCATTCGTGTGTGGTCAAGTCCGTTCATTCGAAAGTATGACGGACTGTCCGTCGGATTGTATGACGGACTAAGTAGGCCATACAGTCCGCCCGTGTGTACGCGGCTTTAGGCTCAATATAGATATCTCTCTACTGCCTACTACTGGATGACGGAAGTGCATATTAGAAGTGGATGGGCTGATCTGATATTTGGAGTAAGGCTCATTATACGTGGCTTTCTGGTGAGTTTAACCCCCTGGGGGGACGTGTGGAACACCGTGTGGAGGATTTTGTGTGAAGTGCACTCATTTTCTACCTATATCCACGGGACTCACCCTCTACAGTCTTCTTATGGACTTACCTGTTTTTTCAGCACTTATAAATCTTTAAATATATGAACTGTTTGAACATATGAATTTTATTGCAGCAGTATTTTGATCTAATTATTTATATTTACGTCAATATGCTAGGTTGACAGGAGCGCTGCTTGGATTATTTTGAATTTTATGACTTTTTTTATAAGTTTACCAAAAAGTTCCTATAATCTTTTTATATGTATCAGCATGGATGCCTCACCAATTCCTTAAACTAAATCTCTCTAAAACCAAGCTGATAATGTTTCCCCTGGAATACCCCCCTCTATGACTTTTCTATCAGGGTCAATAATGCAACCATCAATCCCTCCCCTCACCCCCTATATTCTGACCTGTCCTTTCAGCCCCAAGTCCAATTGTTGTAAAAAAGCTTTTAAACTTCACCTAGGTAACATCTCTAAAATTCGCCCCTTTTTAACTAATGAAACCACCAAGCTACTCATCCACTCCCTTGTTATATCTCACCTTGATTATAGCTACTCCCTCCTCATAGGCCTACCTCTCCATAGGCTATCCCCTCTTCTGTCTATCCTGAATGCTGCTGACTACCTTACCAATCGCTCAGTGCCTGCAACCTCTCTCCACCAATCCCTATACTGGCTTACGAATGCCCAACTAATTACTTTAAAAATACTAACAGAACAAGCCACATTCACAACTCTGCCTGGAGCTACATCACCAAATCTTGTCTCCAAATATCACCCAAACCATCCTCTCCACTCCTCTCAAGACCTCCTGTTTTTAAGCTCCCTTGTCTCCTTCTCCCATGTTTGTCTCCAGGACTTCTCCAGAGCCTCTGCAATCCTCTGAAACTCTCTACCTCAATATGTCCGGATATATCCTACTCTGGCTGCCTTCAGGCGATCCCTGAAAACTCATCTCTTCAGGGAAGCCTATCATGCCTCCAACTAATCTTTTATCACTTGTTACATTTTGTACCACTTGCCCCACCCTATTATATTGTAAACTCTTTTGAGCTGGGCCCTCTTAACCCCCTTGTATTTTATTGTATTGTAACTGTACTGTCTCCCTTTTATATTGTAAATGCTGCGTGAACTGTTGGCGCTATATAAATCCTGTATAATAATAACAATAATAATAATGTGCCCCTTACAGGGACCCATGACAGACTCCCTCTCCACAATTCACTGACTGCTTTTATTAAAACTCTAGTTACTTCCTGACCCCTTTCTACACATATGGGAGACAGACTAGCAACAATAAGGCCATATTATACTGTTATTGCATAAAGCATCTATTTGTAAGAAACTTCCGGAAGTCAATTAATGACTCATTTGTACTGGGCTCCAGCAGTGCTGTCATGTATGTACACAAGTGTAGATGATAAATGTTGGACACGTGGAGCACCTCAGAATGGTATCCTCCGCATTTCTGGGATTGCCATAAAATCCAAAAATTTGGGTCTCAGATTTTACCAGTGATCAATCAACTCCCTGACATTAAACTGGCCAATCATCCAGAGGCTTGCTTGCTCCATCCTACAACCATTCCCAAATTCATATATAGGAAAACTTTGCTAATCCACATTAATGCCACAAAGGCCTGTATCCCTGGTAAATGGAAGCAACCACATCTACCAACTGTTGGTCAGTGGTCTTCTTCTATATGAGAAGGTTCAGAAAACTTTAAACGCACTTGGTTCTGCTGAACACAGTTTACATTTTACTTAGATTATGCAGCTTTATTCCAAAATACAGCCAATGCAGGGGATTTTCGTCATTAAACAGATAACAGAAAACAATGCCAAGCCACTTTGCTTGCTTGTCAACAGTGCCACTGCTTAGGCCACAAACCATGACCTATGGCTTCTGGTCTTCCAGACCACCTTACATAGTACCTCTGTGTTTCCAGTTTCATCCCTTTCTCAGCTCTCTTGGTCCTCTTAACACTCCTGGCTCTTCCAGCCAATTCAGTTGCAGCACACTACTGCCTGGACCCACTCCCTGGCTTCTTAGTAGAGGTTCTACTGACACCCTGGCTCTTCCCTTTTCACATTGCCAGGGCCTTATACTTTTGGTAATTGATTGCTTGTGCAGACCTGGGGATAGATATTTTATCTACCTTCTGTGAGCCCCCTCCCCCCACGGAGTGAATACACTGCCCAAACCCATCCCACTCCCTTGTTTGTAGCCTGGTCCATGATCTGACAGCTCGGGGTCTGGTGCACGCATGCGCGCCGCCGGTGACCCACTCCCAATGTGATTGGACACAGCGGGAGACAATCAGCGCATCCAGCGTACATGATGTCCGCCGGGGTCCGCCAATTGTTTGTGAGAAAGGCAGAACGGCGGTCTGCCTATGTAAACAAAGCAGACCCCGTTCTGTGAAAGGGGAATGTGCATGCTGTGTTCCTGCTAAGCAGAAACACAGATCTTTACATTCTGACAGTCAAAGCACCCCTGAACAGTTAGCAATTATTCCTAGGGAACACATTTAACCCTTTGATTGCCCCTGGTGTCCTGGTCATGAAGGGGGGTAAACCTTCCGAAGCTGAAGTGGTTAACAAAGAAAATTCTAACTTTGCAGCAGTTTTCATTTTTTCAGAGTTCTATGCAGAATTTAACCAATTTTTATGCCATTGTAGAAACTCGATCCCCTATTTACAGTATATATTTGACCCTTGGAGTTTTCATGTCAAAAATATACTCCACTTGCTAGTGGAACCATATAGTGTATTCTGTATTTTTTTCTGTGGACGTAAATAAAGAATAAAAAAAATAATAATAATAATACAAAGTGAGTATTTGCATGAATGACCAGCCTAAATATACAAAGTATATACTGTATACTTTGCCCCACAACTATCAACCAGAGGATACTGAAATTAAGCCACAAGGGATACCACTGTGTTTTTTCTCCTTAAACGTAGTCTCGGTCACTTGTTAATTTTCAGATTATTTTTATCTCTATCCTGCTTTCCCTCTATTGTGATTTGCATTATTCGGATGTGGTACCACCACACATTCTAGGTTAAGTATAGGAACATTTTAAAGTAATCTGAAGTTAATTTGCTATTAGTTTCTTGAAATCCCCTGTACATTACACAGTGCTTATTTGCTGGCAAAGGATTTGCTGATAAGAGGAGACAGCAGAGGATAAGACAGATGAGCCCATCAGTCTGCTGCTTCTCCTTTCACTGTCTAGTCATAGGTTGAGACAGAGACATTACTGTAAGTGTAATGTTACTGCAGCAGAAAAAAGCATCAGGTCTCATGCCCTGCCAGACAAGGCTGTGCTGAGTGACTGGGTTGTGTATACAGTATCTCAAAACACGCTGGACCAAAGTGCATGTCTCTTGGCATGTTTGCATCTTACACAGGGGCGGACTGACAACTTATGGAGCCCCCGGGCAATGGGAGATTATGGGGCCCCCAGGCAATCAGAGAATATGGGGCCACACCGTATACACAAACACACACACAGTATACAATCACACAGGTTACACATACATGTACACTATTGGCTGAGAAGGTACTGGAGAGGTGAGGCAGCTATAATCTCAGGATTTTTAGACCAAAAGGATGTCGGTAAGGGACATTTCAGAGACAGATGTAAAAAAAAAAACACAGATTTTTACATACTGTCTCTGGTTTTACTGAGGCTGGCAACCCTGATGGGGCCCCCTAGTGGTCCGGGCCCTCAGGTAGTGCCCAAGTGGCTAAATGGTCAGTCTGCCCCTGATCTTACATGTATTTAATCTGTGTATTTACCTTTTTTGCCTAGCTTTGAGCTTTAGGTATTACTCCTCCTAGTTAGAAAGAAAATATGTCTTCTTGTTGTGTGACCTATTGTACCAAACAGGATCTTTCTGTCCAACGCTTGACACCTGTAGAAATCTCCTAAAAGCTTCTAAAAGCTTTGGACACTTTTACAAGCGTCATGTGTTTTTTTTCTGCTGCTGGCTTCTAGGAGAGTTAAAAAAATGTCCTGTGTGCATGGGGCCTACGTACACACGATTACACATTCTGACAACAAAATCCATGGGATTTTTTTTTCGACATATGTTTGTTCAAACTTGTCTTGCATACACGGTCACACAATGTTGTTGGAAATTGCGAATGTCAAGAACGCGGTGACGTATGACAAACCGAGAATATTGAAGTTCAATAGGCAGTGTGGCTCTTCTGCTTGATTCCAAACATGTGTGGCAATTTGTGCGTCAGAATTGTGTATGCACGATCATAATTTCCGACAACGGATTTTGTTGTCGGAAAATTTGAGATCCAGATCTAAAATTTTGTGTGTCGGAAATTCCGATGGAGCCTAAACACTGCCGGAATTGCCGACAAAAAGCTCCCATCGAACATTTTCCGTCAGAAAATCCCACCGTGTGTACGCAGCATTACAGCTAAACAGCACACAAGGAAGTAATAGCTGCAGGCTGGATAGTAGGGGCACTTGGCTGAAGACCTGGGGCCAGTGCTATAGATGTCATGTTCTAGCAACCCTCCCAATTCCAACACCTCAAAAAATACAAATATGCCCATAGATATAAGGGGTTCATTGTCCAAACCAGCTGAAAATAGTTGGTCAGAAAACAATCATATGACACAACTGACCAGTCCAAGTTTAATCTCTATGCACAAATATCAGGGAAAGAACTGATCAACCACATAGATTTTACATGCCGCAATGTATTAAATAGACACAAATCCATAATTGGTAAGTGTATCAGTTACTGGAGGACTGCTTATTTTTATACTATATGCTTTCCAATTAAAAGGAAAGTACATACAAGTGTTAACTGAGCATATTTAGCAGTTTCAGCAACTCCTTATTTGAAATCAGTCGCCTGCTTTTTAATTAGTCCAGAGTTCTTTAAACGTAATAGAGAAAGCTTACCGCTGATCAGGCAAGAAACAGACTCACTCGAAACATACTCAATTTGAGCAATTCTCCTTTTCTCACCTTTACTTGTCTACACAACTGTTTAGGGCTGCGACTGAATACAGTATCCACCCCGTAAACCTGAGATGCATTATGAGCAAATTATGTGATTAATAGAAGAAGCATAACTGACAATACAAGTTAGCAATTAACCCCACATTGCTCTCATTCACTGCAAATCTTTATTCATATGGAAATACACACAGAACATAACTGTTGCTCCAGGGTATTACTAACATACACACTGAATTTCCACTGGGTTTATTAGCCACTCGTTTCACTCTCGTCTATTTAAAAAAGGTGTGAGCTGAGCAGATGCGGCACATTGTGATAGAATTGTTACTGAATGCTTTGATTTTAAAGAAAAAACACCTTTCACTCATAGCAATTCCTTAATTCCTGTTCATAAGCTGATTTTTGTATTTTTTGTTTTTTTGCTTAATGAGATTCATACACAGTTTGAAATCCCAATTTTCATGTTTGACTTCCGAGCTGTGACCTTTTAATTAGTGGGTCACATGTAATTAAAAATAGACTATTGAAGTGAATGTTTTCAATTTGTAAATTTATAATAATTAAAATTTAAAACATATTTTATTGAGAATTTTTTTTTTTTTATAAAATGTGGGGCTTAATCATTAAGTATATTACAATCAGTTAAACATTTAAAGTACTGGGTCCACACTTAATAGATAGAGTGTTCGTACATCTGTGATTCTCTCTTGTTACCTTCTCCCCTATCTTTCCATGTTTTTTTATACCCCATAAACTGTTCCCTCACTCATGTCAGCTAAAAAAATATTCTTTAACCACTTCAATACAGGGCACTTTCCCCCCTTCCTGGCCAGAACAATTTTCAGCTTTCAGCACTGTCATACTTTGAATGACAATTGCACATGCAACGCTGTACCCAAACTAAATTTTTATAATTTTCTTCCCACAAATAGAGCTTTCTTTTGGAGGTCTTTTATCACCACTGGGTTTTTTTATTTTTTGCTAAACAAACTAAAAAAGACCAACATTTTTTAAAAAAAAAAGTATTTATTTTTCACTGATGGGCACTGATGAGGCGGCACTAATGAGCACTGATGAGGCGGCACTGATAGGGACTGCTGAGGTGGCACTTATAAGGTGGCACTGATGGGCACTGATGAGGAGGCATTAATATTTGGAATTGATGGGCACCAATAGGCTACACTAATATGCAGCACTGATGGGCACTGATAGGTGGCACTGGCAGGGACTGATGTGCATTGATAGGTGGCACTGATGAGCACTAATAGGTGCCACTGTTTGGCGGCACTGATGAGGAGATACTGACAGGCATTACTGATGGGCATCTGAAGGGCACTGACAGGCGGTACTGACGGGGCACTGATTAGCACTTTGGGCACTGATTGGAGAGTTGGGTGGACACTGACTGGCAGCTGATGGGCACTGATTTGCAGCTGTGGTGGCACCTCTGATGGGGGCTTCACACTGATAATCAATGACACCCCCCCCCCCGACAGGTGAGACGCCTATTAGCTCTCCCTGTCAGTGCAAACCCGAGAAAAAAGCTGATTACCAGCACTTTCTGGTTCACGCTGTGATCAGCTGTGATTGATCACAGCTTATCACATGGTAAAGAGCCTCCATCAGAGGCTTCTTACCACGATCGGAGATGCGGTGTGTCAGAGTGACACACCACACCACCAATTGCCGCGGGCACACGCTGGTTTGTTATTCTGAAACACATTATATGACTTCCAGTCAGGATAACAGAACCATTGCCCGGCTGTCTATATGCTATAGGCTGGGCGGAAAGTGGTTAAACTGTCTTTGAATGCATACAACTTCAATCTACCATTCTACTGTCTTGGTCACTTCCTAATTTCAATCCCAGCTCATGCTGTTTTATCTACAACAATTTTTATTGGTGATATCTTATTATATTAGGCTTAATCATCTTTACCTCTTTAGTTAATGTACTCATTCCTAAATTATGTTATAAATACATTGTAACAAAACTTCTCACACTCCACTTGAGTACTTTCACCATATACCGCTTCTCCCAATCTGAATATAAATATTAGATATTAGCCACATATTACAACCAGGAACAAGGCAGGACTCGTTTGGTGGCAAGCAGTTGGATTCTTCCTGCAGTCTGGGACATCCAAACCTCCACCTGGATCCAAGATCAGGATAGCAGACTTTCGTCACCCCAGCATAGATATGGATCTGGCATCAGAGTTCCTGGGGCTGCTGCGGATCGTCCTTTCAGCATACTCCATGACTGTGTCTGTGGATGAATACCTGGAGTTCAGGCAGCAGATTCAGGTAGGACTCTGGATTGGAGCCCTTCAGGGTGCTGGTATGCAACAAGGCAAGTGCTTTCCAACCCCAGAGCAATGGGTCAGTAACCAGAGGGCCTTGAGGATGACATTGCTGGGATAGCAGCCCCAGGAGCAAAGGGTGACTGAGTTGGACAGGCTAGTCCAGCAGAAGATAAAGCTGGACAATCGGTATTGGGCTCTACAATGGCATGCAGAGCAGGGATTTTTAGGGGAGACAACAGAGGGATATGACTTTGGCAGCCCTGGATTGCTGTGGGAGAGCCTTACAGATCGTTTTGTGTTTGGCGATGAAGGGAAACCTACCCTTGAGGACACGCCAGAATACAGAGAGGCTATGCTCAGTCTTGCAGTGGTCTCAGAGCTTAATCCTGATCTGGACTATTTGCTAAGTAAGGAACAGTATCTGGAAAGAGCATACAGGGAACTGCTAGAACACGTTCAGCAGCATGCCAGAGAATCGGCAGTGGAAACTCTGGAGATTGTCGTCTCCAAAGCTGAAGTGCTGACAACAGAGCAGAGCTCTGCTAACCTCTGCCAAGCAACAACAGCAGCTTCAGCCTCCCGGAGAGAAGAGGCAGTTGGCTTTTCAACCACAATACTGATAGAGACATGGGATTTTCTGCCAGCAACATCTGTGGAGTTACCAGAAACTTCTCCAGCTGAAGCGCTGACAACTGGACAGAGGGTCCAAGACCACTTCCCTACACTTTGTGGCAGTTCCATAGGCCCAAGGTGAGAAGGTGGTGGTCTTTCCTCTGCAGCAAGGATCCATGCACCTGGGTGACAGTACCAGAGACATGTTGTCCCAGCAGCCAGATGAGGGTAAGGGAGGTGAAGCAGCTGGCTTCCCTTCCCAGCAGCAGATGGCACCCCAGAATGATGCCAGCAACCCAGCAGAAGGCCTCCCAACAGGGCCAAGTGCTGCTGGCCTCTGCCCTCAACTAACTGTGTGGATATCAGCATTGGGCGACTGAAACTATTCACTAACTTTGGAGTCAACCCGTCTGGGGTCTCCTCCTGTGTTAGTCTGCTGCTGAAAGGGGAGAGATGTGACGTGAGTCACTTTGAGCAGGGGGCCCGTGGAAATCAGAATACCTTGGGCAGGTTGGGAAACCACTGTTTAAGCTCCCCAAGGCACCTCCTATGTCTAAGTCACCCTGTGTCTCTAATAGGGGCACAGGGTGACCAAGAAATCCAGTCTGATCTGTACTAATCGGACTCAGTGTACAACCAGACTGGAATGCTGTATGTATATATATATATATATATATATATATATATATATATATATATATATATATATATATATATATATATATTGGGACGTTTTGTTTCATACATGTTCTACTAGGATTCCTTAGCCAATTTGACAGTAGGTGTATAACAGCATGGTGGCACTTAAATCCTTGGCTATCAAATCCCTTAAAGTTTTTGTCTATATAAAATTTTATGCATTTAGTCATTTAGTCCTCCTCAAGATACATATTTATTAGCCTGTTCATTATTAGATTGTTATGTATATAGATCACATTTGTCATGGTCATGGATCAGGCTCAGAGACTAGTAGCTATAGCAGCAGAGAGGCTCCCACCAACCAACAGGATGAGTACACAAGCAAGTCACCCTGGCAGATGATGCAGGTTCACCCCAGGTACTGGGTCTAAGCATTAACTGGTATTTACCAGAACTCCTTATGGTGAGTATAGGTTCTATTGCATGTTAGTAGCAAGTTGCGGTCTTCAGGATCACCCCACCAGAAAGTAAGCAAGTCAGGGTCCAGTAGCAGGTATAGCAAAAGTGTAGTCAGTAAACAAAGGTCGGTAGCAAGTTGTTGCCAATTTGGATCAAGCTGAGGCATAGTCGAGGAACAAGCCAAAGGTCGATAACATATGGTATTGGAGATAAGGACAGCTGCAGATACAAAAAGGAACAAGAGATCGGCTGGAGAGAGTACAATAATCTGGCAAACAGGAAGTGCCAAAATAGGGCTTAAATCTAGAAGGTTATGGGAGGAGCAAAGAGTTCAAAGTTCCCCAGAAAAAGAAGACAAGGCAAAGATTGCCCTAAGAGATCAGACAGGGAGCTGGAGCTGTCCAGCATCATAGGTGGTATAGCAAGAAGAGCCAGAAACCACAGGGGTCATAGGTTTAAATCAAGACTCCGACAGAGATAGGAGCTGGCAATTACCCAAGAGCTGAGCGGCCAGCTCAGAGAAGGAAGGGATGAGCCCAGCCCTGATACCCTCATATCTATTGTTTTCTGTTTTTATCTGTATTCTTAATGTTCTGTATTACAGTGTATGTAATGTTTATTGTTAATCCAGAAGGATTTGAAATATGATGCCTGCTTGTGAATAAAAGCTATAAAAACAGGTCTAAACCCAATTACTAAAATGTTATATAATAATATTTTTATGTAATTTCAAAAGTTTTTTTCAATTTTTTTTCTTTTTTCTTCAGATGTCATTAAATCATATCTGGTGATCCTGCCCATATGGCTCTTGTTCAGGCACTTCCTGTTGACAGTGGTCCCAAATTGTGCTCTTGCATTTTCACCCAAGTTCCTGATGGAAACTACAAGCAGCCGTACCAACATGCTATTGGGTTGATTTACTAAAGACAAATAGACTGTGCACTTTGCAAGTGCAGTTGCCTTCTGCAAGTGCAGTTGTTCCAAAGCTTAGTAAATTTGGCACAACTCTGCTGACTTCCATCATCCAATCTTGTGCAAGAAAAAAATCTTTTTATTTTCCTTGCCTGTGATTGGGCATTCTTAGTAAAATTAAGCTTTACCTCATTTACTAAGCTCTGGAGCAACTGCACTTGTAAAGGACAGAGTCTATTTGTCTTTAGTAAATCAATCCCTTTGGGTAAGCATTGTCCACCAAGTTCACTATTCAGTAAAGAGAATAGATGTGTAACTGATGTTGGAAGTGCACATAGACAAGACATACAGTGGGGAAAATATTTATTTGATCCCTTGCAAGTTTTGTAAGTTTACAAAGAAATGAAGGGTCTATAATTGTTATCATAGGTTTATTTTAAATGATAAAGACAGAATATCAACCAAAAAGCCACAAAAAAACACATGATACAAATGTTATGAATTGAGTTGCAGTTCAGTGAGTAAAATTTGTATTTTCAAGCAAAACATGACCTAGTACTTGGTGGAGAAACCCTTGTTGGCAAGGAAGGAGGTAGAATGTTTCTTGTAGTTAGTGACCAGGTTTGCACACATCTCAGGAGAGATTTTGGCCTACTCTTCTTTACAGATCTTCTCTAAATCCTTAAGGTTTCTTGGCTGTTGCTTGGCAGCGCAAAGCTTTCAGCTCCCTCCATAAAATCTCTATAGGATTAAGGTCTGGAGACTGGCTAGGCCACTCCATGTCCTTATTGTGCCTTTTCTTGAGCCACTCCTTTGTTGCCTTGGTGGTATGTTTTGGGTCATTGTCATGTTGAAAGACCCATCCATGACATTTCTTCAGTGTTCTGGCTGAGGGAATAAGGTTCTAATCCAAGATTTTACAATACATGACCCGATCCACTGGGCCTTTAATGCGGCAAAGTTGGTCTGTACCTTTAGCAGAGAAACAGCCCCAGATTATAATGTTTCTACCTCTGTGCTTAACTGTAGGAATGGGGTTTTTAGGGTCATAGTAACCTTTTTTCTTCCTCCAAACACGGCGAGTCCCCCTCCTCAAGAAGACACATGTACAGTCATGCCAATGAACATCAAAAGGATTCAGAGAAGGACTGAAAGAAAGTGCTGTGGTCAGATGAGACCAAAATTGAGCACTTTGGCATTAACCCGACTCGCTGTGTTTAGAGGAAGAAAAATGCTGACTATGACCCTAAGAACACCATCCATACAGTCAAGCACAGAGTTGGAAACATGCTTTGGGGCTGTTCCTCTGCTAAGGGTACAGCCTGACTTTGCCGCATTGAGGAGCCAGTGGACAGGGCAATGTATTGTAAAATCTTGGATGAGAACATTCTTCCCTCAGCCAGAACACTGAAGATGGGTCGTGAATGGGTCTTCAAGCATGACAATGACCAAAAACATACTGCCAAGGCAACAAAGGAGTGGCTCAACAAGAAGCACAATAAGGTCATGGAGTGGCCTAGCCAGTCTTCAGACCTTGTATCACTGTATTACTACAGTGAGCCCACAGGCTAGCAGGTGACACGGGATCCCCAGGGTGTGGAGTCTAAGGGCCAGCCGGTATTCTGCCAGGGACCCCCTCACAAGAGTTTGGGCTTAGCTGTGTGCTGACACCAGGTCACGACCCCCGGGTTCACCCTGCTTGCTAGGGGAGTACCAGAAGTCACAGTCAGACAAGGATGGATGGATGGATGAAGTAAAGGAGAGCCGGATAGCGAGCCAAGGTCTGGGTGGGCTGCAGACAACGTAATCAGGACAAGCCAAGTCGGTACAAAAGAGATCAGTTCACAAGAGGTCAGGTTAAAGCAGTTTACACAAAGGGGGCTCAGAAACAAGCATTGCTCAAGCAACCAGAAGCTGATCTGAAAGGAATTTAAATAGAGAAGCACATTGGGGGCTGGACAGGAAGTAGCAGAAAGGAATAATATAATTAAGCAACAGGTGGAGCCCACGACACCCATAGCTGCAGAGTGGAACAGAGCTGAACACAAGCTAGTGGACCAACAGGTGCCAGCCAACCCACAGTAGTAAAGGTAAGACACCGATCAGCTCCGCAGCTGATCTGTGACACCTTAATCCTATAGAAAATTTATGGAGGGAGCTGAAACTTTGAGTTGCCAAATGACAGCCAAGAAAATTTAAAGACTTAGAGAAGATCTGTAAAGAGGAGTGGACCAAAATCCCTCCTGAGATGTGTGCAAACATGGTAACCAACTACAGGAAACATCTTACCTCTGTGCTTGCCAACAAGGGTTTCTTTACCAAGTACTAAGACATGTTTTGCTTGGGGATCAAATACAAATTTTACTCACTGAACTGAAACTTCATTTATAGCATTTTCTTGTGTTTTTTCTGGATTTTTGGTTGATATTCTGTCTCTATCATTAAGATACACTTTTGATAAAAAAAGATAGACCCTTCATTTCTTTTGTAAGTGGGCAAACTTACAAAATCTGCAGGGGATCAAATAGTTATTTCCCCACTGTAGTTAAAAGGGGCAGGAGTAGATTAGTAGAACTAAGATGCAGAAAACGGCAATTATGAAAGAAAATCATGGCACTTGTATATTATACACCATGCTTTAGCAAATGAAATATTGCCCAGTAAGGAGTTAGAACAATTTTATTACTATTTGTGCTTTATTCGATTAAAATCAAAATACAGTTGTCCTTGGGAGAAGCTAGCTGAAACAAAAGTTAGCCAAAGCTTGTAGACTGGACCCTTGCAATGTCATAACAATGTGAACAATGTGGCCTAACTCTCACATCCACTGCTTAACTTCTATTGTTCATTTTCTTACTCACTTTTTTATTCATTATTCATTTTATTATTAGAAAGTTATAAATATACACCAGTGTTCACGTAGGACAAAAAAGTAAATGTCAGATGATCTTTTAAAACGTTCCCACCATATGCATGCAGGCTGCTGTTTGGCGGATGGTGATCACATGCAGATTAGTAATAGGTAACAGCATGATATTTCAGAATTAGAAAGGAAAGGAAAATATTATATTTCCAAAGAAACTATGAGTGATAATAGCTTTAAGCTACATTTCCCCTTTTACTGGTTACTAATTTCTGTCTGTAAAGTTGCAAGATGTACTCCCCACTTATAATAATGGTAAGACGGCAAGACATATTTCCAAAGTGGAACCAGTGTAATTCTGAACAATGAATTCCCAAATAACATTCAGATTGTTCTTGTTTAATTGAAATGCATGTCTATTCACTAAAGCCCTGTTTTCATGCTGGGATAACCCGAAGTTCTATTTCCAATGTATGTCTTACTATCTTTATCACTTATTCAAAAATGTGGATAAAAATAAATATTGAGATTCCCAGAGAAGCATACTGTGAACAGTCATTAAATTTTCATGTTTTACTACCTACATGCAGAGTAAAATGTCCAAAGTGATAAAAATGAAAATAATTTATGTGAGACAAAAAATACACACACAGTGGAGAGTGTTTAATAAAATGATATCTGTGCATTTATGTCACATAAAGCAAATTACAAATTTACTTTGAAGGGAACCTGTCACAACCCTTATGTAACAGCTGTTACCTTGAAGTACATAGCACCTAGTATGCGGAATATGCTGTCAAAATTTCAGAGTTTATGGTGGTTTTCTCTGTATGATGATTTCCAATTCTAAGACTCCACATTACTTACATCAGTTAAATATTTGCAACTGGATGGGTCTATCTGTACTGCCCTCTGGCTAAAATGTACATAGGGAGTCCAAACTAAACTCCTTCTGTGCCAGTGCATTTTTGAAAAGGTACACCGCAAGCTGGGTGATCTGCATTCAGCCTATGAAAAATAACACTAAGGGGTTAATTTATAAAGAAGAGTGTGGGCCTGCTACAGCCATACTTCTGCTTTAACCCATTCCCGCCGAGCGTAGCAGATGTGCATACTCGGTTTTCGGGGGTTATACTGGGATGATGGCCGCAGCTGCAAGCATCATCCCGGTACCGTTGTTTAGAGTGGGCAATCGGCTTTCCGAGGATAACAACCGATGCGACAAAGAAAATGCGGCTAAAAGGCGCTCGGTTGTTATCCCGGAGTTGTGGGAGGGAACGTTCCCTCCTCCCGCTGCCTCCCGCCGCTCTTCCCAGGCCTCCCGGTGGCACAGGAGGGCCGATCGACGATCCGGCTCTTCCGGCAGCTAATGACAGACTGAATATTGAATACTGAATACTTTGAAGTGCAAAGGAGGGATTGGAGGTCTTTTAGACCCCCGATCCCTCCATAAAAAGAGTACTGTACCTGTCACCACCTATTACTGTCACAAGGGATGTTTACATTCCTTGTGACAGCAATAAAAGTGATAACATAAAAAAAAAAAACACACAATTTACTAATATAAAAAAAAAAATAATAAATAAGAAAAAAAAAATCTTCAAACCACCCCCATCACCACGAGCTCGTGCAGCAAAGAAAACACATACGGAAGTAGCACCCGCATATGTAAACGGTGTTCAAATCACACATGTGAGGTATCGCCGCAATCGTCAAAGTGAGAGCAATAATTCTAGCATTAGACATCCTCTGTAACTCTAACCTGGTAACCATAAAAAATTTTAAATCGTCACCTAGGGAGATTTTTAGGTACCAAAGTTTGTCGCCATTCCACAAGTGCATGCAATTATAAAGCGTGACATGTTTGGTATCTATTTACTCAACGTAACATCATCTTTCACATTAAACCAAAAAATTGGGATAACACTACTGTTTTTTTTTTTTAATTCATGAAAGTGTACCTTTTCCCCAAAAATTGCGTTTAAAACACCGCTGCACAAATACAGCGTGACATAAAATATTGTAACAATCGCCATTTTATTCTCTGCTAAAAATATATATATAATGTTTGGAGGTTCTAAGTAATTTTCTAGCAAAAAATAGGAATTTTAACTTGTAAACACCAAATTTCAGAAATAGACTAAAGCACACGGGCGGACTGTCTGGCCAACTTCGTCTGTCGAAACACATTTCAGCGGACAGTCTGCTCGTGTGTGGGCTTCAGCGGACTTTTTCAGCGTGCAGTCTGGCGGACTAAGTATTTTGGAATTTCCGTAATATTGTCCGTCAGACTTTGGTTTCAGCAGACAATCCGCTCGTGAGTAGGCTAGTTCGACGGACTAAGTATGGCGCATGCTCAGAAAGGATTTACACGGCGGAAGGTTGCATTGCTGTGTATTGGACTTCCTATTTCTAGTCCCGTCGTACGTGCTGTACACGTCACCGCGCAAGCTTTCAACGGACTGTTTGTGCATCGTGTGTGGTCAAGTCCGTTCATTCGAAAGTAGGACGGACTGTCTGTCGGATTGTCTGACAGACTAAGTTGGCCATACAGTCCGCCCGTGTGTACGCGGCTTTAGTCATAAAAGGGTTAAAAAACAACATACTAATGCAAATTTATATAGCACAGCTTTGTGCTTTATAAATGCACTCCACTAGCTTTGGGTTCATAATCAAATTCAATGGGTGTTTAAAAAACAAAATAGGTGTGAGGTTAATTTGGGGGTTATTTACGAAAGGCAAATCCATTTTGCACTGCAAGTGCAAACTACAAGTGCAAAGTTCATTTGAAATTGCACTGAAAGTGCACTTGGAAGTGCAGTTACTGTAAATCCGAGGGATAGATCTGAAATGAGTTGAAGCTCTGCTGATTTTTTCATCCAGTCATGTGCAAGCTAAATTGCTGTTTTTTATTTTCCTTGCATGTCCCCCTCGGATCTACAGCGACTGCACTTTCAAGTGCACTTTCAGTGCAATTTCAAGTACACTTTGCACTGGTAGTTTGCACTTGTAGTGCAAAGTGGATTTGCCTTTCGTAAATAACCCCCTATGTTCACATGACCTGTCAAAGTCACATGACCACTCTGCTCCAATCACGAAGTCTCTGTGTCACGTACCTAATTAGAGGCTGAAGTGACAAGAGGGCTTCCCTTTTGGCTCTGGTTCAAACACTCCTGAATATGGTGACAAAGTGGCACGGGTTGCACAAAGGTCCAGGTTGCTGATGGCTGCTCCAGGAGGTAGTGGACAGGAGCGGTCTCTAACCAGCAGATTGGAAGTGTTGAAAGAGTCATGGAAAAGCACAACAGCTGGCACACTGTTACTAGTATAAATAAAAGCAGTTTTGGATATAGTGGAGAGGGATTAGAACACCTGTCAGTTTTTTATTGCTTCTGTTGCCCTCATTAGGGAGATTCACTCTCTCTATTTGACCTAGATGTCATTATCATCGAAAGTGAAAGTAAAGAAACTCACAGAATTTGAGATGACATCAGAACACTTATGCTCTGTACACACGGTCTGACTTTCCGACGGAAAATGTGCAATCGGACTGTGTTGTCGGAAATTCCGATCGTGTTTGGGCTCCATTGGACTTTTTCCGGCAGAATTTCCAGCAAACAAAGTTTGAGATCAGGATCTTAAATTTTCCGACAACAAAATCAGATCATTTAAATTCCGATCGAGTGTAGACAATTCTGAAGCACAAAATGCCACGCATGCTCAGAATAAATTACGAGACAAAAGCTATTGACTACTGGCCTCTTTATAGTCCCGTCGAACGTGTTTTATGTCACTTCGTTCTGAATGATCGGATTTTCCAACAACTTTGTGCGACTGTGTGTATGCAAGACAAGTTTGGGCCAAAATCCAGTGGAAAAAATCTGATGGATTTGGTCGTCGGAATGTCCGACTGTGTGTACAGGGCATAATAGAGGCAAAATCTTCCAATGGGGGGGGGGGGGGTTCCTCACTTTATGTTTTGGCTATTAGACAGGAAGTAAAGGGAAATCTCCCCAATGGGATACAAATGACAAAAAATAAATCTGACGGGGTTATAACCCTCCCTTACTATAGCCACAATAAAAAACATTTTGCTTTTAGTTACGCTTTAACATCTACAGTAGGGTGATGCAGGTCAGGACCAGTAGGGAAGGTCTGGAAGGTAGTGTAGGTCAAGAGCCAAGCCAAGGTCATACATGGGTGAGCAATAGATGTGGATGAGAGGGACATAGCAGCTAAGCCAAGGTCATGCACAGGTGAGTACTATAGTCCAAGATGAGGAGAGGTCGGGAGACAAGTTAGGGTCATACACAGTTAATCAGTGGAAACAACCAGAAACAAAGGAAAGTCCAGCAACAAGATGAGTCAGTAACAGGCAGTCAGTGTAAACACAGGATAATTATACATGGGAACAAAGATAAAAACTAGCAGAAGATCATCCAGCAGCTACCTGTCACTACTCATTCCCTTAATTAGGGTGTTTGACACCAGTTCTTGAACTGGACATGTGAGAAAGCATGTGCAGATGTCTGCACAACATGTCTATGCATGTTTCCAAGCAAACACCTGTGCACATGCAGTATACTGGCAGAAGTTCCCATTGGCATGCATACCTCACTTCCATGCATCCTCATACTCTGCGATTTTAATCTGAGAAAATTCTGTGAGGTACTGTAGGTTTAAAGCTGAAGTTTTAAGTAAAAATTACCTTAAGCCCTACAGTTTTATTGACTATTGGATGGGGGAGAGACTGAAGAGTCACTGGGGTTCTCCCACCATTCATAGATCCTGTTATAGGCAGTGAAAGCAATGTAAGAACTTTTTTCAATGGAGGAGAAGGGAGGACAGGGCAGGTCCCCAACAGAAACTCTCTCTATTGAATTCAGCCTGGAGGGTCAAAGCTATTAACTCCCTGCACACCAGACATTCAAAGACAGGAAAAGGGTGGAGAATCCCTGCAGTGAAGATTTCTACACAATCCAGCTACCTGTTCAACATGGGGCATACGGTACTTCATTACAGGTAAATTAGGTCAATAGCTAAACTTTGCTTTAAAGTTGTGTTAAACCCCAAAACAAGCATATAATATATTGCAGATTACCAATTGTGACGGAGGTGTGGGTTGAACAGAACACACAGGGATCAAGAGGGACCTTGGCGGCAGGTCATCACTATGCCCTCTACATTCTGACCCCCTTCATTGTTATCTCTGGTACTTTTGAATTCAGCCATACAACTCGAATCTCAGCCAGTTCCTGGATTTAAACCATTATTGGGCAGGCTGAATGTACCAAGTTGATTGATCGATCAGCTTGGGTACAACCAACCTGCTGGTTTCTCTTACAATTATCGCTAGCGGCTGCTATAGCTGCTAATGATAATCATTGTCTTTTCCCAGTGGGGACTGGTTCTTCTGGACGGATTCCCCTATCAACACTATCTGTGTTGATGGGGGAATCATGCAAAGAAATTTGCACTATGAATGGCCAGCCTTACTGAGGGCAGCCTTGTATCTTACTCCCTTTGGAGACACAGCAACTCACAAACCAAATTATGCAGATAAGTTGACTTCCCTACAAGCTGCATCTAGAATAGAGACTGTTGATTTATGAAAACAAAAGAAAAAAACAATATTTCTGACCTCCGTTTACACCAATCCTTTGATGTGGTAGCTGGATTAGATTTATTTTTTTAGGCTTTTCACCTTTATTTCATCTGGTGTTCCGACCAGTAAAAAACGTTCTGTCTAGGGTATGTTTATTATGGATGAAGAAATAAAGCCGACACCTTTGGACAGCAACATATTCAATCTAGGGAGAGGTTGGTGTTAGACTAGTAGATTTAAATGGACTTCAGTAACAATTTAAAGCTGAACACTTTATAAGCAGTTACAGCAAACCATTTTTTCTTCTTTTAGGATAAAGATTTGACATACTGTAAATGAATATTAAATAGAAAAATTAAGAAAAAAAGCCTAAAGAAGAAAATGAATGCAGCCACCATATCTAAGAATCGGAAAGCTGCAATTAAATAAATTTTTGTTTTTGGGTTTAACACCACTAAATACAGCAGCCTGAATGGGCTGCAAAATGCATTGTTTGGGATTGAGTATCTCACCGCCCGCCTGCATCGCCGCTCTTCCATGTTCACAGCGGGGCTGCTATAATGCTGGAGGTGAGGCGAGGGGAGCAGAGAGATGAGATTATCTCTCACGGCCTGCCCACATCACTGCTCCTCTGCCGAGACAGCGCGGCAGAACATTGATACACTGCTGGAGGTGAGGCAGGGGAGCAGAGAGATGAGCGCATCTCTCACTACTGGTGCCCCACCCCATTACCGCTGTTCTCCCTTACTACCCACTACTCCAGGCTTGCCTCTGAACTAATGCGCACACCTGTGCTGCCACCACTGCAGTGATAACCTTCATGTAGTGGCAGGTGACAATCCACATCTGGTGGCAGGCGACGTGGCAAGGGACAAAATGCATCTGGTGCCAGGTGACTTGGCAAGTGACAAGCTGCATATGCAGGCAGGCGATGTGGCAAGTGGCAATCCGCATCTGATAGTAGATGACGTGGCAGGTGACAAGCTGCATCTGAAGGCAGGCGACGTGGCAAGTGAGAATCTGCATCTGGGGACAGACGATATGGGAAGTGACACTCTGGCACATTCTGCATTATGGTGAGTTGAACTATTTCATTATATATTACAATGTAATAATAGAAATAATGAGCTTCAATCATCCTGACATCATATCAGTGATGGTGCCAGGATGATTTAAGTGCCAACACCAGCTATTGCCCCAATAAATTGCCCGCAAAAAGCGGCATACACCCCCCGGGCCTTGGCACAATTTTCTTCAACAACGCCGATCCCCGGTGACGAAAAGGTTGAGGACCACTGCTGTAGAGTATAACATAAAGGGCATGTTGATTGAGTTTTCTAGAAAGAGTTTACATAATTTAAAATCAGTTTACACTTGTGTAATACAGTGCTTTGCAAAATGATTCACCCCCTTGGCTTTTTACCTATTTTGTTACATTATAGCCTTTAGTTCATTGTTTTTTTTTAATCTGAATTATATGTGATGGATCAGAACACAATAATCTAAGTGGGTGAAGTAAAATTAGAAAAATATATACATAAAACTATTTTTCAGAGATAAAAAATTGATAATTGGTATTTGCGTATGTATTCACCCCCTTTGTTATGAAGCCAATAAAAAGCTCTGGTGCAACCAATTACCAGAAGTCACATAATTAGTGAAATGATGTCCACCTGTGTGCAATCTAAGTGTCACATGATCTGTCATTACATATACACAACTTTTTGAAAAGCCCCAGAAGCTACAACACCCAAGCAAGAGTCACCACTAACCAAACACTGCCATAAAGACCAAGGAACTCTCCAAACGAGTAAAGGACAATGTTGTTGAGAAGTCAGGGTTAGGTTATAAAAAAAATCCAAATCTTTGATGATCCCTAGGAGCACCATCAAATCTATCATAACCAAATGGAAAGAACATGGCACAACAGCAAACCTGCCAAGAGACACCAAAACTCACGGACTGGGTAAGGAGGGCATTAATCAAAGAGGCAGCACAGAGACTTAAGGCAACCCTGGAGGAGCTGCAGTGTTCCACAGCAGAGACTGGAGTATCTGTACATAGGACGACAATAAGCCATATGCTCCATAGCACTGGGCTTTATGGCAGAGTGGTCAGAAGAAAGCCATTACTTTCGGAAAAAACTAAATGGCACCTTTTGAGTTTGTGAAAAGGCATGTGGGAGACTCACAAAATGTATGGTGAGTGGTGCTCTGGTCTGAAGAGACTAAAATTTAACTTTTTGGCCATCAAAGAAAACGCCATGTCTGGCACAAACTCAACACATCACATCACCCATAAAACACCACTCCCACAGTGATGGTGGCAGCTGTGGGGATGTTTTTCAGCAGTCAGGACTGGGAAACTGGTCAGAATTCAGGGAAAGATGGATGGTGCTAAATACAGGGATATTCTTGAGCAAAACCTGTACCACTCTGTGTGTGATTTGAGGATAGGACGGAGGTTCACCTTCCAGCAGGACAATGACCCCAAAAACACTGCTAAAGCAACACTTGAATGGCTTAAGGGGAAACATGTAAATGTGCTGGAATGGCCTAGTCAAAGCCCAGACCTCAATCCAATATAAAATCTGTGGTCAGACTTAAAGATTGCTGTTCACAAGTGAAAACCATCCAACTTGAAGGACCTGTAATAGTTTTGCAAGAAGGAATGGGCAAAAATCCCAGTGGTAAGATGTGGCAAGCTCATAGAGACTTATTCAAAGTTGGAGCTGTGATATCCGCACAAAGTGGCTCTACAAAGTATTGACTTTAGGGGGGTGAATAGTTATGCATGTTAACTTTTTTGTTATTTTGTCCTATTTGTTGCTTTCTTCACAATAAAAAAAATCTTCAAAATTGTGGGTATGTTCTGTAAATTAAATTATGCAGATTCTCAAACAATCCATGTTCCATGTTAATTCCAGGTTGTGAGACAACAAAACACTAAAAATGTCAAGGGAGTGAATACTTTTGCAAGGTACTGTATGTGTGATTCTATGACTTTTCATTCATAGGCTGAATTTCTAATTAGATCACATAGGTGTGTTTCCAAAACAAAAAAGTTACCTAAACTCTAAATTTTCTGCAAAGGGGCCTATGCTTGCTGATTTCAGGTTGCCATTCATTTCCACTTGCTGGTACATTCTGGTATAGTGACAATGGGGTTGAATTACTATAACTGGAGAGTGCAAAATCTGGTGCAACTGTGCATGGTAGCCATTCACCAAAAAAATGGAAGCTGAGACAGGTCTTTGTCCCCTAGCAGGCCTGTGTGGCTCAGGTTAACCTTGACGAGTAGACCTCTTACTGAACTGTTTTTTGGCTGACAGACAAGCTTCCTGCAGAACTGGAGACTCAGTGGCGTATCCATGTGCAGAGTGTGTGGTGCTCACGGGCCCCCAGGGAAGGAGGGCCCACTGTGCCCTGACACACATGGAGTAAGTAAAAGTTGATCCATCCACATAGACGAGTTCTTGCTGGAAAAAAATATTTTAAGTAACAGACAGCATGGATTCATGAAAGACAGAAATTGTCAAACAAACCTGATTTCTTTTTATGAGGAGGTAAATAAAACCTTGAACAGAGGGGTGGCTGTGGACGTGGTATACTTGGATTTTGCAAAAGCATTTGAAACAGTTCCCAACACAGCTAATGGGTAAGGTAAAATCTACAGGCTTGGAAATATCAGTTTGTAAATGGATAGAAAACTGGCTAAAAGACCAAATTCAGAGAGTAGTGGTTAAAGAGGAGGGCCAGTTTAAAAAATTTTTTTTTTAAAGTCAGCAGCTACAAACACTGTAGCTGCTGACTTTTAATAAGCAGACTTACCTGTCCAGGGCGCCCGCGTTGTCGGCCGCCCGAAGGCTGACCCGTCCCTTGGCTCTCAGGTCCCGGCGCCACCATTCCTACTAAGGAAAACAGGCAGTGGAGCCTTACGGCTTCACTGCCCGTTTCCTACTGTGCATGCGCGAGTCGCGCAGCGCTTTGTGAACAGGGCGCATTGTGTTCTGGAACACACAGTGCCCCATTCCCCAGAAGACGCTGCATGGAGGAGAGAAGACCGAACATCACCGTGGAGTAGGAAGAGGCAGATTAGGATGATAGGCCTAGCAACAGGCATTTCTGGTAAGTTTAAAAAAAAATGTTTTTTCATTTTTTTTTCTGATTTTTTGCTAGATTTTAATGTACTTTCGTTTTTCAGGGTGGCCCTCCACTTTAATGATTGTTACTCTGAATGGTCTAAGGTTATCAGTGGTGTACCCCAATGTTCAGTGTTGGGACCCTTACTTTTTAATATCTTTATAAATGATATAGGGTCTGGGATTGAAAGTACAATTTCTGTCTTTGCAGATGACACCAAGCTATACCGTGGTTTAACGTCATTGCAGGATGTGTCCAATTTACAAGCTGACCTCAATGCATTGTCTAATTGGGCAACTAAGTGGCAAATGAGGTTTAATGTTGATAAATGTAAAGTTATGCACTTGGGGGATAAAAATTTGCATGTATAATACATACTAGGGGGAGTACAAGTGAGGAAATCCATAGGGAGAAGGATCTGGGGGTTTTGGTAGATCATAAGCTCCATAATAGCATACAATGCCAAGATGTGGTTACCAAAGCGAGCAAAGTGCTCTCTTGTATTAGGGGAGGTATGGACTCCAGAGAGAGAGAGAGATATCATTATGCCCCTGTACAAATCATTAGTAAGATCTCATCTGGAATATGCAGTTCAGTTTTGGGTACCAGTTCTCGAAAAGGATATTGGGGAACTGGAGAAAGTTCAGAGAAGGGCAACCAAACTGATAAGAGACATGGATGAGCTTCAGCTATGAGGAAAGATTAGAGGAATTGAATTCATTCTCTTTTGAGAAGAGGCGATTAAGGGGGGATATGATCAACGTCTACAAATACATAAGTGGTCCATATAGTGAACTTTGTGTTGAGGTATTCACTTTAAGGTCATCACAGAGGGCACTTTTCAAGTCTGGAGGAAAAAAGATTTCATTTCCAAATACGGAAAGGTTTTTTCACAGTAAGAGCTGTGAAATTGTGGAATAGACTCCCTCCAGAGGTGGTTCTGGCCAGCTCATTAGGTTGCTTTAACCACTTACCCACTGGGCACTTAAACCCCCTTCCTAACTAGTCCAATTTTCAGCTTTCGGTGCACTCACATTTTGAATGACAATTACTCAGTCATGCAACACTTTACCTATATGACATTTTTGTCTTTCTTTTCACACAAATAGAGCTTTCTTTTAGTGGTATTTAATAACTGCTGTTTTTTTTTATTTTTTGCACTATAAAAGAAAAAAGACCAAAAAGTCTGTAAAAAAAATGCATTTTTCTACGTTTGTTATAACATTTTGCAAATTAGTAATTTTTCTTCATAAATTTTGGCGAAAATTTATACTGCTATATATCTTTGGTAAAAATAACCCAAATTGGTGTATATTATTTGGTCTTTTTGAAAGTTATAGAGTCTATAAGCTATGGTGCCAATCTCTGAAAATTGTGCAGACAGCCTATTTAATTTCTTGAGACCTTAACAAGCCAGAAAAGTTTAAATACCCCTCAAATTACCCCTTTTTGGAAAGTAGACATTCCAATGTATTTATTAAGAGGCATAGTGAGTTTTTTGAAGTTGTATTTTTTCCCACAATTATTTGCAAGATCAAGATTTCTTTTTCTTTTTCCCCAAAATTGTTATAGCAGGTTATGTCTCACACACAGCATATGCATAGCACAAATTACATCCCAAAACACATTCTACTACTCATCCTGAGTATGGTGAAACCACATGTGTGAGACTTTTACACAGCATGGCCACATACAGAGGCCCAACATGCAGGGAGCACCAGTAGGCATTCTAGGAGCATAAATTACACAGATCATTTCTTGACTACATCTTGCACTTTTGAAGGCCCTGAAGCACCAATGGACAATGGAAACGCCCCAAAAATGACCCCATTTTGGAAAGAAAACACCCCAATGTATAATATATGAGTCATAATGAGTCTTTTGAACATGTCATTTTTTTCTACAAGTTTTTGGAAAACGTGGAAAGAAAATTAAAATGCTTTTGTTTTTTTGTTTTTTGTTTTTTTTACACAAAGTTGTTGATTTATACAATATTTCTAACACATAGCATGTACATACCAAAAATTACACCCCAAAATAGATTCTCCTACTCCTAAGTATAACGATACTTTTCCACAGCCTGGCCACATACAGAGACCCAACATGCAGGGAGCACTGTCAGGTGTTCTAGGGGCATACATTTCAAATCAAATTTGACTACCTATTACACTTTTATGAGGCACTGTAGTGGCATGGATGAGAACTGATGTGGCATGGATGAGCATGAATGGGGATAGCTGAGCCATGGATGGGGTTGGCTGAGTAGGATGGGATGACTGGGCATAAATGAGTATGTCTGAGTATGGCTGGGTATGGCTGAGTACGGCTGGGTACGGCTGAGTATGGCTTGGTATAGCTGGGTATGACTGAGTATGGATGGGGGTGGCTGAGCATGGATGGATGGATGAGTATTGCTGAGTATGGATGGATAGCTGACCATGGATGGATAAGTATTGCTGAGTATGGATGGATGGCTGAGCATGGGTGAGTACTGCTGAGTATGGATGGATGGCTGAGCATGGATGAGTATTGCTGAGTATGGATGGATGGCTGAGCATGGATGGATGGATGGATGAGTATTGCTGAGTATAGATGGATGGCTGAGAATGGATGGATGAGTGTTGCTGAGTATGGATGGATGGCTCAGCATGGATAAGTATTGCGGATTATGGATGGATGGTTAAACATGGATCAGTATTGCTGAGTATGGATGGATGGCTGAGCATGGATGAGTTTTGCTGAGTATGGATGGATGGCTGAGCATGGATGCATGGATGAATATTGCTGAGTATGGATGGATGGCTGAGCATGGATGGATGAATGAGTATTGTTGATTATGGATGTGATGGTTGAGCATGGATGGAAGAATGATGCTGGAATTGTCACAGAGCAGATCCAGCCCACAGCACTGCTGCACCCAATTTCTCCCCTCTCCGCTCACACTGTACAGATCGGTACAGAGAGGGGGGAGGGGAACCAAACATGATGCCGGTTCGTATACAAGTGATCAATATGTCGTTTATCAGAGCGATCACATGGTAAACGGCTGCTATCAATGGCCATTTACTGTGATCCGTGATGTGCTAGGTCCCGGTCACAGGAAATCCCATGTGCGCGGCCCAGGGAGCGCGCAAGAGCGTGATCCTGGGAGGACGTCAATGTAGCCATTATTCGGCTATGGCCCGGTTGTTAAGTGGTTAAAATGGCCTGAATTCTTTCCTAAAAATAACTGGTTACTAACATTTATAGGTAAAGTTGATCCAGAGAAAATCCAATTGCCTCTCGGGGGATCAGGAAGCAATTTTTTCCCCTGCTGTAGCAAATTGGAGAATGCGTTGCTGGGGTTTTTCGCCTTACTCTGGATCAACAGTGGGTGAAGGATCGTGTATATGGGATTGTATGATTTATTTCTTTTTTTGGTTGAACTAGATGGACTTGTGTCTTTTTTCAACCTGACTAACTATGTAACTATGTAACTTTTGGCTCACAGACGGAGGCAGCCAGTGCCGCATTTTCTGATGCTAGGGTTATAGTTTTGAAAGCTCGGAAACTCTAGGGGGTGGGAGAACACCTTTGGGATTAATTAGAGTGGAGACTGCAAGCCAGACATTCTCGTCCACCTCAGTGCCTGACCTCACAAATGAGCTTCCTGAAGAATGGTCAAACATTCTGATAGACACACTCTTTGTGGACAGCCTTCCCAGAAGAGTTTAAGCTGTTATAGCTGCACAGGGTTGGCCAACTCAATATTAAACACTACCGACTAAAGTCTTGTACATTCGATCCGATTTTCCACAGACAAAACCTCAGATTTTGTCCGCAGGCATGTGCCTGGATTTTGTTTTGCATACAAATGGTAAGGAATTGTCGACCAACAAACACGAACGTAGTGACGTACTAAGTGGTTTTCAGCTCTTTAGCGCCACCTTTTGGGCTCCTTCTGCTAATTTCATGTTAGTAGAAGTTTGGTGAGTGTTGATTCGCGCTTTACATTTTGCGCTTTTCATTTAGCTCTTTTCATTTTGTGCTATTAATTTAACGCTTTTCATTTCATGCTTTTCATTTTGCGCTTTTCAGTTCACGCTTTTCAATGCATACTTTTCAGTTTTTTTTCCTGAACGCCCGTTTGTCAACCAGACATGTTGCGGAATCAGAGGAGATGAATATTGTTATTTAGTATTGGCCTTGAAGTTAGTGCTTTGACCCAAGTCTGGTCAAGGAAAAGGAGGAGGAGGAGTTCTTAGACCAAAAATTGGTTGCTTTATTAATCATGACCGATTATGTCATATGTGGTGATAGTAGGGGCACTTAAAATATTAGCCTTACCTCAAAAAAGTCAAAAATTAGTAACTTATTAATCATACCTGACTAGGGTGATAAACAACCTCTCACCATAGAATAATGACCAAATAACAATTGCAAAACTAATTAGTTATATAGTCCCAATTAGATAATAAAGAACAACATATATCGTATAAGTCCATGCAGTGATTAAACTCTTCAAAGAAATTTGTGATAAACTTTGTTTATATTCATTTGCCAGAATATAATGAGATCTTCTGAAAATTTGTGAAACATCCCTTCACCAAGATATGGACACGGACAACACCCAACCGTGAAGATACAGTTGTCTTCTTACCAGATTGTGTTGACTACTTTAATTAAAAAGATAGTCAGCCGAGCTTGTGCAGGTACATACCAGCTCACATGGAATATGATGGGTCTCTATGAAAAAACACCTTCCTCCTCATAGGCTCAGACGGGGCATAAAGAAAGAGCAAACAATATCCATAGCATAACACTGTTTAATTAAAACAAAAATTTAAAAACATAAAGCCAAATGGCTGCTTACATTTCTCGGTGCCCAACCTGGCACTGGGGCTGCTCGCTTATCAGATAGTTTTGTGGTATGTTCGTAGTTCCTCGTTGTGTACGGCGTGCGTTCCACCGAATGCGGCCGACAACCAAGGAGACCGGAATTGTGCGTATACGAACATGACCAGGTACCGCCTCCACGTACATTTCGTTTTCACGTCTTCAGGAAGCACATAGTCAGTTTTGATTATTAGATCATTTATAATTTTGTATCACACAAGTATTGTAGCAAGTGGCACGAAGTTTATTTGCAGCTGTTATCAGCCTTATGTACACAATTATGTCATATGCTTTTGCTGCGGGAGCTCCAGGAGAAACATACAGAAGTTTTTCGGAAATTATCTCTGGATTAGGGACCCCTGCTTTCACCAAATCTTGGCATTGTTGACCCCCTATATTAAGAAGCAGGACACATGCATGAGGCTTTTATTTTATTTTTTGGTTGAATAATAATGATTTGATTTTCTATATTTTTGGATGCATAGAATGCACTTTTTGGTTAAGTTCTATTGGCAGATAGCATGTCTGATTTTATTTCTTTTATTTTTTTAATGCACAATAAAAAAAATACTTAGCTGTTTTACTTCAAATGACAGTTTGGGAGTAGGCAGTTACATTTAAAAAAATACAATGTAAAATTGGCAAGGGACACCAACATAGTTGTATCTTTGATCTTAAAGTGGAGGGCCACCCTAAAAAAAAACAATTACATTAATATTCTTATAAAATGTTTAAAAATAAATTTTTTTTAACTTACCTGAAACCGCTGTTGCTAGGCAGTCTTCCTAATCTGCCTCTTCCTATTCCGCGGCACTTCCTCCTCTTCGGCAAACGGCCCTGTTGCCTTCTGGGACATGTGTTTGTCCCAGAAAACAACGGGCCATTCACAAAGCTCCGCGCATGCGCAATAGGAAACGGGCAGTGAAGCCGCAAGGCTCCACTGCCTGTTTCCCTGTGTTAAGATGGAGGCACCAGCAGCCGATCCGATGGATGGCAGCCGACATTGTGGGCTCGCTGGACAGGTAAGTGTCCTTATTAAAAGTCAGCAGCTACAGTGTTTGTGGCTGCTGACTAAAAAAAAAAAAATTGCTGCAGGAACACCACTTTAAAAACTATAGGATAATGGTGTTGTGATAACTTGACCAAAAAAAAGCATAATAATATTATTCTTGATATCACTAGAAAAAAAAGCCTTTGAAAATGTGTTTGCAATAACTCCATCAGTATCACCAGCAAAGCAGCTTCATTATTATCTGATTAAAGAAGAAGAGAATGTGTGCTGCATTTCGAGATTTCATTAAAGTTCATTTGCATGTAAAGACAGATGTCCCAATACTTTTGGTAATATAGTATGTGTGTGTGTGTGTGTATATATATATATATATATATATATATATATATATATATATATAAAATCTTCAGTTCAAACGTGAAAGAGAGCCAGGAATGACGAATGGGGCCTCTGTGGTGCCTGGAGCAATGACTTTGGGCTTGTTCACACTCTTCCTGCACTAACCACCTACGACATAGACTTTGCAAGCCTTTCCATGCACTAACTACCCACCACTAGGGGCGGACTGACCATTCAGCCACTCAGGCACTGCCCGAGGGCCCCGGGCCACTAGGGGGCCCCATCAGGGTTGCCAGCCTCAGTAAAACCAGGGACAATATGTAAAAATCTGTGTTTTTTTTGCATCTGACTCTGAAATGTCCCTTACCGAAATCCTTTTGGTCTAAAAATCCTGAGATTATAACTGCCCCACCTCTCCAGTACCTTCTCAGCCAATAGAAACATGTCTATGTATACTGTGTGTACATGTATGTGTATAATGTGTGATTGTATTCTGTGTGCGTATACTGTGTGGCCCCATAATCTCTGATTGCCTGGGGGCTCCATAATCTCCTATTGCCCGGGGGCCCCATGACCCCATGACCACCACCATACACTCAACATTCATCTATGAAATGTAAGGGACACTTTGAAAATACATTAGATCTCAACGGGGAAAATATCATGCTGGATATCTATACTGATATGGACTGGGTAATGTGTTAGGAATGGGAGGATGCCACATCGTTTGATGAAAATTAAAATTATCAACCTACAGAGGGTTGACGTCAGTTCTTCCCCATGGAGCCCATGTCGGTTCTGAGCACTGGAGCAGTGACATCCAGGGCTAAAAATTTTCTAGAGGCTGCACATACCAAGTTCCTGCAAGGCATAGTTTATGTGAGTGCGTTCAGTTTTATTATATATATATATATTCCAATGGATTATACATGTTGCGCAATGATTTCACATTTATTCTAGAGTCACCAAGAGTTAACGCTTACCATTCTGGAGGAAATACTGAAGGAGATAGTAAAACAGCATTAACCGTTTGCCGACAAGCCACAACACGGCTCGGCTGCGCAAATTTCCATCATGTTACGTCAGTAACATAGCCGGCCACTAGGGGGTGCGTGTGCGCGACCCCTGCTCACCCATGGACACAGTGCGAGTGCCTGGCGGTCGCGTATCGCTCAGGGCATGCAGGGAACCGGGATCCGGTTCTCTGAGGGGAGAACAGACAGATCGTCTGTTCATACAGAGTATGAACAGCCATCTGTCATCTCCCCTGCACAGTCCCACCCCCCCCCCCCCTTAGTTAGAACACACACTACGACACACTTAACCCCTTCACTGCCCCCTAGTAGTTAACCCCTTCACTGCCAGTGCCATTTTTACAGTAATAAATGAAATTTTATAGCATTAATCACTATGTGTCAAAATTTTCCGACATGTCTGCCATAATGTCACAGTCCTGACAAAAAATCGCAGATCGCCGCCATTACTAGTAAAAAAAAAATGAATAATAAAAAAGCCATAAAACGATCCCCTATTTTGTAGATGCTATAACTTTTGCGCAAACCAATCAATATACGCTTATTGCGATTTTTTCTTTTTTTTACCAAAAATATGTAGAAGAATACATATCAGTCTAAACTGAGAAAAAAAAAAATTCTATATATTTTTGGGGGATATTTATTATAGCAAAAAGTTAAAAATATTGCATTTTCTTCAAAATCTCCTTTTTTGTTTAAAAACCGCAGAGGCGATCATATACCACCAAAAGAAAGCTCTATTTGTGGGAAAAAAAGGACGTCAATTTTGTTTGGGTGCAACGTCGCACAACAGCGCAATTGTCAGTTAAATCGACGTAGTGCCAAATCGCAAAAAGTGCTCTGGTCAGGAAGGGGGTAAAGCGGTTAAAGCATCACTTGACCCCTTTAGAGATAAATGGGTCAATAGGCTCTGGTGAGTGGCTATTCTATGTTGGGCACTGATTGTCACATTGATGTCCTTATGTGAGCACCGGAGCACAGATTGTTTCTTATTTGTCTACAGCGCAGCGTGGACATTGTAGCACGGACTGGTTTACTCACTTTTTTAAGCACCAGTCACATATTTCTTTTTGAGGACAGTTTCTTGTGCATGTTTATCTGTTTATTTATAAGACTTTCATGTATTTATGGTATCATATTTCATATTCAATTATTGGCACATATTCACATTTTGAATAAGTGCAGTTCATTGATTGATACTTGTTTAACTTCAAGTAGCCATAGTATAAAACAATTCATTACAAATGTTTACCACTGTCAAATGATGGCCGGGTGGTGTGGCTCTTGTTCTGGGGCGCCATCACATGATGGCGTCCCAGAACGGTCGCTCTGTCAGTGTGAGGCGAGGAGCGCCGATTACCAGCACTTCCTTGTTTACATGTGACCGGCTGTGATTGGACACAGCCGATCACATGTTTAAACATCTGCTGCCCGTGTTGCTAAGACCCGGCACAACCCCGATCTGTGGAAAGACCCGCGTCCGCGGCTCTTTAAACATGTGATCGGCTGTGTCCAAATTTTTGGTCTTTTGTTTGTAAAACATAAAAAACCCAGCAGTGATTAAATACCACCAAAAGAAAGCTCTATTTGTGTGAAGAAAATGATGTAAATGTAAAAAAAAAATGGGGTACAGTGTAGCATGACCGCGCAATTGTTATTCAAAGTGCAACAAAGTGTCTGGTAGGTTTTCTGTTCACAAATGTGCAATTGTTGGTGTCTTTCAACACATTTTCAAAGTTATGGCCTTTGGTGTAATGTCATAGTGTGGGAAAAAAGCTTTGTAAATAAAATCTAATTTATATACTATTGTTTCTACACCATATATTTTCCACATAACTTTTTGGTAATGTATGATTCAAGACAAATTGAAAAAAAAACTGTTCTTCAGAAAAAGAAAAACTGTGGCATATATATATATCTATATCTATATATCTATATATATATAGATAGATAGATAGATAGATAGATAGATAGATAGATAGATAATTTTTTTTTTTTTTTTCTGGAATTATTTCAGCCCCAGCCTTTCTATATAATAGTATCATGTTTGTCCCTGTACTTGGTTAATAAAAAGGATATCATTTCACACATTTATAGGCCAATTGATTTCCATGTGAAAAAAAAACAAGATGTTTATATATCACTTATCTTGCTAAGTTGTCATTTTGATGGAACAGTTGCTTTTTTCGATGGCTTTTGTGTTTCTTGGAGAGAATTATGCCTTCAAATAGAGACCTGAGAAGTTTTGAACAAGCACTGCAGAAGAAAAGGTTTCCTCTAATGAAGTGGCGCATTCTTCCTCCAAGATCAGTGTAGTCTTGTGTAGTTTGTTTTTACTCTGCTTAATCACTGACCAAAGCTTCAGTGCGGACCGCTAGTTCCCAATAAACCATAAAAGGCAGATCAGAAGCCATTGTTCTTTTTTTTGTAGGGCTTAGCAAACAACAGCTGAATAAACCTGTTCAGTCTAGGGAGAAAGGAGTTCCCTACAATCAGACTGATGAACACGGGGTAAAAAGTGTGCATGACAAAATTGTGTCAATACCAGACATGAACAAACTTTTTACAATTTTCTCCACCAGGGAAATGTCTAGTCTGCTCAAATGATCAGTACTAAATTTACAATTTTAGGGTTTTATAGAATCAATTCTTTTGCAGGAAAGACAGAGAGAAAAAATGATCCCTGTTGAGTTCCCACACATGCATTTTTGATCAATACACACCCAAGTGAAACAGTGATGTTCAATCATTTCAAAATTTTAAGTTCGATGCACAGGCAGGTGTACCTCCATCACTTAAATTAGCAAAAAACGAAATAAATGCCCATGGGACTTTAAAGAGGCACAACTGTACAGACACCCCCCAGGTACGAAATTTAAAGGAATATTACACTTTTATTGTTTCACTTTAAGCATTATTAAAATCACTGCTCCCGGAAAAAACTGCCATTTTTAAAACTTTTTTTTTACATTGATACATGTCCCCTGGGGCAAGTCCCCAAACACTTTTTATGACAATACCATGCATATAAGCCTTTAAAATTAGCACTTTTGATTTCTCCCATAGACTTTTAAAGGGTGTTCCGCGGCTTTCGAATTTGCCACGAACACCCAAAATTGTTTGCTGTTCGGTGGACTGGCGAACAGCCAATGTCAAACATAAAGCTCATCCCTACTGTATAATAAACATATGTAAAATCTTTGTTTTATTAAATATCCACTTAGTTAAAAATATATTATTATATATAAAAAAGAAAATTCAGTTTGAAATAAAACCAAAAAAGTTAGTTTACTGCTGTCAGTCTACTCCAGGTATAGGCAATAACAATACAAACACATGTTTGAACAATTTTCCAACATGTTATAAAAGGAATTTCAAAAAACGTAAAATAAATAGATGGATGAATTGCATCAAGAATCTCAACACATTTTGTGAACGCAAAAATGTTGAGAAATTTAGAAAAATCATTATACATACTGTACATCCAAATGTAGTGAACCATATTAGTCTCATATTTATTGTAAAAAAAATGCACCTAGAATCAGATTGAAAATGAAAATGAAAACCCAAAGGCCCTATGTATGCTAGCCACCAGAGGGTATCTGTAGCTGAGGGAAGGTGAGGGCCCACACGGTCCAGCCAAACAAGGGGAACACAGACAAGAATGGTCTACTATGAGCCACAAAGGTGACACTAAGTCCATGAGCAGCCACAGAACTTTTTTCAGGGGGGCATCATTTTAAGGTTGTCCATTCTCTGCCCCTTTTGACAATGTCAAGAAGGGGAGGGGCTTAGTCGTTATAAAATAAAGCACAAGCCAGGTCAGGGTTCCCCATATAGATCCCCCTTTAGAGCAGGCCAGGGCAGGCCCCCCATAGAATAGATCCCCCTTTACTCAGTCTTCTTACTCTTATCTCTTCGCATTACATGAAGGTCACTTTACAGTCCAGCAGAATACATAGTGAGCACAGCACATTACACAGAGGGCACACTACTCTGCATTACATGGTGAGCACTTTACAGCACAGCACATGACATGGCGGGTACAGCACATTATACAGGGGGGGCACACTACTCCACATTACATGGTGGGCACTGTACAGCACAGCTGATGGCATGGTGGGCACAGCACATGATATGGTGGGCAAGGCACGTTACACAGAGGACACACTACTCCACATTACATGGTGGGCACTGTACATTACAGCAGATGACATGGTGGGCACAACACATTACACAGAGGACACACTCCTCTGCATTACACGGTGGGCCCTGTACAGCACAGCAGATGACATGGTGGACACAGTACATTACACACAGGGCACACTACTCTGCATTACATGGTGGGCACTTTACAGCACAGCACATGAAAAGGTGGGTACGCACATTACACAGAGGGCACATTACTTTGCATTACATGGTGGGCACTGTACAGCACAGCAGAGGACATGGTGGGCACAGCACATTACACAGAGGGCACACTACTTCACATTACATGGTGGGCACTGTACAGCACAGTACATTACATGGTGGGCGCAGTTTACAGTACATGGTGGGCGCAGTTACAGTACATGACATGGTGGGCACTGTACTGCATATGGTGGGCCCATTACATGACATGGTGTGCATAGTACATCACATGGTGATCACTGCACCGTGCATGGCGGGTGCAATACATCACATGGTGGTCACTGCACATGGTGGGCACAATACATCACATGGTGGTCACTGCACTGCACATGGTGGGCACAATACATTGCATGGTGGTCATTGCACTGCACATGACATGGGGGGAAGCAGTAGTCTGCCCCGCAGTACAATCATTTCACACCCAAAAGTCAGCTTCTGCACAATCCCCTCTGTTTACTGACCTTATTTTATATTTCAATATGTTTATTAGTAAAAGAAAGAACAAATATCCAAGTTCCACACAGCCAGACAATCAGATATACTGACATAAATTTTTCCAAACATTATACAACACATCAGAAGGTAAACAAAATGACCATAGTACCACATCAGCAGCTGTTAAAACAACCAAACAAAACAACCTTAATATGTGTGCATAGTATTGGTGAGATACACTAATGGTATCCCACCGTATCCAAAGTATTTTAATAATAGGGGGTAGAGGAGACCCAGAATACCGGGCGACCCTGACCGCAGTTGCCAGAATAGTCCCAGGATCCACCACAACGCAGGGCCTCCTATTATGTAAGTTGTGTTGTACATAAACATTTCAAGAAATAAAATAATAAAAAAAAAAAGGAAAAGAAGAGAAGAGGAGAGAGGAAAGGGAGAGGTAGAAGGAATGAAGGAAGAGAGAAAGAGGATCATCCTGGAGTTCCCTACGGAATTGAAATGTAGTCAATCCATGGATCCCATACTTTATTAAACATCTTTGTTTTGTTATTAAGAATATGTCATTGATCATAAACCAATTAAGTTTACTTTTAACCTGATCAAAAGGAATCCTAGACTGTCTCCAGTTTCTTGCAATCGTGATTCTCACTGCCAATAATATGTAATTGATTAGCCTTGTTGATTTTTTGGGCGTTTCGCCGGGTAATTTATGAAAAAGCACACTCTACAGAGACCTACGGATGTTTACTCCCGTCACCGAATTGATTAAATTAAAGACCCGTATACAAAATCTGATTACGAGTGGGCATTGCCACCAGATATGGTGCATTATCCCAATCTGTCCGCAGTGTCGGAAACAATTAGGTGAGGTAGAAGGATGCATTTTAGCTACTGTAGTGGGTACCAGGTACCAGCGTAAGAGCGTTTTGTAGTTGGCCTCAATAAGAGTGATATTAATGGGAATTTTGGATAGCTGATAAGCAATATCTTGCCAATCTGGCAAATCAAAGGTAAGGTTCAGGTCCTTTTCCCATATAATAATAATAAAAATAATAATAATAATGTCCATATAAGCAAGCTTAGTACCTGGGTCAGTAATGGAGGAATATATTTCAGATATCCGACCCCTCTGTAGTCCTCTAGTTTGACAAGTCAGTTTGAATATAAGCGTAAGGTGGCCCCCCACCAGTTTAAGTTTCGATTTAACAAATGATGAGATTTGATTGTATCAAAACATCTCCGCAGAAGTTGAGAAGTTGTCTTTGAGATACTGTGTAGTGTATACTTGGTTCCCATTAAAAAAATCTCCAATTCTCAGCAGCCCTTTATTGAGCCACCATTGAAACAATTGTGGAGCAAGACCAGGTGGAAACTCTGGGTTGCAGAAAATGTGAGCTAATGGTGTGTGGGGAGATGATAGAAGCCTACGGTTGCGCGTTTTGTCCCATACCGCTAAGGAGTGTGATAAAGTAGGGCATAAAATAGCCGGGAGCTTATGGTTGGGAAGCCACATCAAGGCTCCTATTGCAAGCGGCTGGCATGCCTCTATGTAGACCCAAAGGGGGACTGAACTTTTAGCTGTGGTGTAAGCCAGCTGGGCTATCTGGGCTGATTGATAGATTGGGAAAACCAAGCCCCCCTTGGGTTTAGGCGTGTAGAGCGTTCGCTTTTGTATCCGAGGCCTCTTATTACCCCAAATGAAACGCAGAACTTCAGCTTGTAAATGTTGCATATCGCCTCTCGGAATCGCCACCGGTAGTGTCCGGAAATAGTAAAGGAGTCTAGGTAAGAATGTCATTTTTATGGAATTGATTCTGCCGAAGGGGTTCACTTGCCAGAGAAAATAGTAGGGGAGAGAACGGGCATCCCTGTCTAGTACCTCGCTGGACAGGGAATAATGAAGACTTGTGGTCTCTAATAGAAACTTAGGTCAACGGAGAACTGTATAGTGTTTTCAACAGGGAAAGGAATGTAGGGCCAAACTCCAAAGTCTTGAGGGTGACAAAAAGATAGTTCCAATTTAGGCTTTCAAGGGCCTTATTAAGGTCTAATGATAGGAGCAATAGTTCCCGGGTGGGGAGATTATCCCAGTTAGAGCGCACTGCTGAAATCAGGGCAATAAATCTATGAATTTGGTCTAAGTTCTGATGTCCTGTGATAAATCCCATTTGGTCTTTATGGATGTAGTGCTCTAGAAAGGTATTAATGCGAAAGGCCAGAACTTTTGCAAGGATCTTTAAATCACAATTAATTAAGAAAATTGGGCGATAGTTACGAACGGTGGAGCCTCTGTTAGGTTTGGGGATAACACTGATATAAGCTTTATTGTCATCTGATGGGACCGCTCCCCCATCCCGCAGGGAATTAAAATAAATAGTCATATGTGGAACCAACTGTCCAGAAAACTTTTTGTAGTAAATATTAGGGAGACCATCAGGGCCTGGAGATTTATGTAGTGAGAGAGATTTAATAGCATCATGGATCTCTTCACCCATGAAGGGTTGGTCCATAAGATCTTTATGCTCATCTGTAATGGACAGGAGGGGGAGATTCCCCAAAAATTCCCTAATGGATAGAGGAGCCACGTCCTGGGTTTTCTTATATAGATCCGCATAGAAATCATGGCACTTGTTAAGATTTTTTTGGGGGTCTTGAGAGAGGTGGCCCCCTGATAGTCTAATCTTGGGGAGTGCTGGTGGGAGTACCTAGGGGTAAGCTTGTGAGCTAACAGAGACCCTAGGCGATCACGCCAAGTGAAAAATGTATGATTCGTCCATCGTAGTTGTTTTTTGGCCCTAGTAGTGAGACAGATATTCAGTTCCAATCGGGATTGTTCCAGTTTAGTAAATAGATTGGGAGATGGGGAGCGTTTATGTTGCTTGGTAAGAGTTTCAAATTCCCTGTTTTTGGCAGAAATCAATTCGGCGGGACCTTTTTTAAGTCTAGAGGCCAACTGAATAAAGGCTCCCCGGATAGTGGCTTTATGTGCAGCCCAATTAATGGCAGGGGACGTGTCCCCTGGAATATTATTTTCAAAGTAGGTTTGTATATGGTTGGCGATCTCAACACAGTGAGATTCGTTGCTAAGGAGAGATTAATTTAATCGCCAATGAGAAATTTTAGTTTTGTTGGTGAGATCCGATATCTGAACCATAACCGAATCAGGATCTGACCAAGGTGTTTATAGTATTCTGGCGGACTTCAGCTTTGGTACCAACCCCGAGAGGAGAAATATGTGGTCTATACGAGAATAATGTCCATGTGCCCTCGAATAGTGAGAATAGTCCCTGGTGGTAGGATTCGCCTCCCTCCGAGCATCTACTAAATCATAATGATAGAGCAGTTGTGCGAATTTGTGGCTTTGCCTGGGGGGAGATCGAAGTCCTGTGACGTGTGATTTGTCTTAAATAAGATCTAAAGCTAGGTTGGAATCACCTGCCAAAATCACTGTGCCTTCAAATTCATGCCATGGACATTAGGAGGGAGTGGAAGATTGCAGTTTGATTGTTGGGAGCATAGTAGATAAGAAAAGTCACTAGTGTTTCTCCTAGGTGATACTGACCTTATTTTAGCAACATAGTAGATCTTCCTCCCAGACTCCTGCAAGATGACATCAGCCCCTCTAGCCCACATAGCTGCCTGAAGCTCCTGGAGACTGAGAGGATCTGTGTGTATAGATCTTGTAATAGGACCTGGGCAGCACTGACAGCTTCAGTGTCCCTCCTCTGCCTCAGCTTGTGGCGCCTGGGTGCAGTGCACCCTGTGCACCCGCTTCCAGGGGGGCACTTGACCCCCCTTGCGGACACCCATGACTAAGGACTAAAAAGAATATATATTTTAAAAATGCTCCAATAAGCATAACCATATAGACTTAAAGTAGCTGTAAACATTCCTAGTGAAATGTGAACAAAACATATCCTTCTATAGTGTGTACTTGTCTCCGTCTGCTGCTTCATTCCTCTGCTATCTGTGTGAATCACCTCTAGCAAGTTTCCTGACACCAAGAGAAAAATGGTGACAGGGGGGGTTGGGGGCTACCGTGGATTGACAGCCTCAGCTGTCTTTCTGTGTGCTGTGTGAAGGGGGGTGTGTCCCTTCCCTCCAATCAGCTGTCAGAGCTCTCCTCAATGAACACTGAAGAGTGCAATTCCTGATCTCCACTCCCTGTTTTCTGACAGCTCGGGCAAGCATTATAAATTCTGGACTTTGAACTGATGTAGACAAGAGGAGACTGCAGATAAACAGGTACATCTTATGTAGGAAGATTTTTTTCCATCTCTGTGTATCACCTGAGGCTTGTGACTTCACTGGGTAAATGTGAGGGTTTACAACCACTTTAAGTGTAAACCTATTGTGACAAGTTGGGGTCTTCTAGCTCATTGGTAGTGCCAAACAGTATATTTACTCCACACCAGAAGTGTCTTTTCAGGGCTTTTTCTGTCCACTTTTATGTAAACAAAAGAAACGTTCACAAATTAATATCTTCCAATGCATGGGTTCTCACCATTAATGCAACAAAACATAGAATTCAACCTCCCAGATTTTCATCAGCCCTGCGGCTCAGGCGCTCCTCGCTCCTCCTGATCATCAAACACAGTGCTCGTGAACACACCTGCTGTACCTCCTAACAGCTATGCTTTCCTGACACTTACCAGCTATTCCGTCTCTCATAGACTGTCTCTCTCTTAGGCTCAGGCCTTTGTCTGTCTTGGCCTGGACAGCATGGTGCAGATGTGCTACTTTCTCTGCTCTCTTCATAAACTATCTATCTCGGGAGGGTGGGGCCAGAGCCTCTGTCTCTAACTTGGAGCCAGCACACTCTTGTGCCAATAGTGTGACTGTTTCCTGGAAAACCTGATGCAGATCTACATATTAAACAGTGGCACAGGCTTGCCCTGCCACACTATATACAAAGAAAAATGGTTAAAATCATATAAGGAATGTATGAATATGTCTGTGAAATGATCAAAGAAATTCTTAACAGGCTAGCAATAATGGCTGAAACATTATTATTAGGTTGAACTGGATGGACTGGTGTCTTTATTCAACCTTACTAACTATGTAATATGGTATGAAATGATCTAAAGTGTTAAACCAATTCATAAAAGTGTGCATATCCAACACATACATAGAATGTGCCAATATCAATGTTTTAATATAGAAGTGATACTGAATGAAAAGGAGGCTATATGACTAAAGAAGCTAAAATAAAGACAACTAGCTAAGTGCAAGGTCAATAAGATGAATATAGATATAATTCATCAAACAGAAATTACATAAAGTTAAGATGGTGACTAAAAATGGCACAAAGTTGTTAAAAATGGCCCTGAGATCCCAATATAGACAAAGATGTCCTACACAAAGTAGCTACAGTCCCTTGAAAAAGTATTCACACCCCTTGAAATTTTCCAAATTTTGTGATGTTACAACCAAAAACGTAAAATTTATTTTATTGTAATAGACCAACACAAAGTGGTACATAATTGTGAAGTGGAAGGAAAATTATAAATTGTTTACAAACTTTTTTACAAATAAATATGTGAAAAGTGTGGCGTGCATTTGTATTCAGCCCCCTTTACTCTGATACCCCTAACTAAAATCTAGTGGAACAAATTGCCTTTAGAAGTCACCCAATTAGTAAGTAGAGTATACCCGTGTGTAATTTAATCTTAGTATAAATACAGCTGTTCTGTGAAGCCCTCAGAGGTTCGTAAGAGAACCTTAGTGAACAGCATCATGAAAGACCGGGAACACACCAGACAGGTCAGAGATAAAGTTGTGGAGAAGTTTAAAGCAGCGTTAGGCTATCACAAAATATCCCAAGCTTTGAACATCTCATAAAGAACTGTTCAATCCATCATCTAAAAATGCAAACAGTACCAAGACATTCACCTAAACTGACTGGCTGGAAGTAGAGCATTGATTAGAGAAGCAGCCAAGAGGCGCATGGCAACTCTGGAGGAACTGCAGGGATCCAGCGGGTCAGGGTGGCAGACTGGCGGTGGAGGTCTTTTCCCTCCCGGGCTCATGGTTCTAGCCAGCCTCATTCTGCTTGCTTTACCCTGCAGCCTCCAGACCGCCCGCTCGCTGTGTGAAGATGATATCGAGGGTAGGGGCATATCATCCTGCTCGCACCCCAAGGACGCCCTTGTCGACACCAGATTGGCAGATTTAGTTCCGCTACCTTGCACCCCACTGCCACCACCGGACCAGGACTCTACATGACAAGGGGCTCAAGGGGCAGCTGCTTTGGTCCCCCTAATGATAACTGCGCCCTGGGAAGCTTCCCGTTTTGCCCCACGTTAAAAACGGACTGTTCATCTCACAATCCTGCTTAGTAGATTTGGTTTCAGGCTTTGTCCAGTTTTTACATTTTACATTTTACAAACAAAAGAGACTCACGAGAGTGCCTTTAGTTTGTAGGTCTTTTTCAAACAATTCTTACCATAACCCTGCGATCTTAACCTATCCCTTAAATTCCTTGCTTCCTTTTCAAAAGTGATATTGTCATAGCAATTTAATTTAATTTAATTTAATCAGTAAGTATTGACCTTAGGGAACTGAGGAGAAGCTGTATGTGAACTACTCCCATGTAGGATGGTGTTCCTAGCTGTCAGTTTCCGATACAATGAGCTTTGTATCATCTCCCTTGGATACTAAAACATCCAAGAAAGCCTCATAGCATGTCATTGAAGTGAATTGGAGGTTAAAGCTGTTAGGCCAGCCATACACAGTTTGAATCTTGGCGACGTTCAGCAGGAACCAGCCAATTCAAACCATTAATGGGCAGGCTGAATGTACCAAGTTGATCGATCAATCAACTTTTGTACAACCAGCCTGCCAGATTTGCTTGCGATTGGCTATAGCCTCTATTGATATTCACTGTCTTCTCCTGGCAGGTATGGCTTCCCCTACCACCCCTGTCAGGAGAAGACAATTGCTCGGCAGGAGGGATTCCCCGGTCAACACGTTTCTTTCCCCCAAGGTACAGCTAAGCATAGGACACCCATTGCTACACCCTGGAGGTAGTTGGAGCCGTCATAACAAAAACATTATTCAACAAAACGAAAGACAAAAACAATCTAAATCTAAAAACAAAAGTAAAGAATTCTCTTTCATCCCTACTTCTGTGAGAAAAATGTATTAACCTCCTGAAAACCCAAATTCTGAGGGAAACTACAATATAAAGCCTCGAGCATATGATGAAAATTTTATTTTTTTAAATTAATATGTCACAGAACCGAGTTGGTGAATCAGCTTGCATTCTCCGTAATGTTTTCATTACTGGATACCATTGGTTACCTTTTGGGTTCTTCAAATTCTTATGTGTTTTTGGTAGAGCATAAAAGGTCTTCACCCGGGGGTGTTCAGTTCTGATGAATTCTTAGATCTGTTTAGATATGATATAAAGATTGTAGAGATGGTTATGCCTCATAATTTTTTCACCAGTTTTTATTAGATATTACTTTGTAGCACATTCCCCCATAGTCATCAACATCCATTAACCCTATATTTCTGCGATTATTCTAAAGCTTACTTATTAAGTCTTCTCAACTGATCAATGCCAAGTTTTGTTGGGGAGTAAGATTAGAATTACTATTGCCTTTAATGTTTATTGTTTCAATTTCAGTTGTGATCTGCTTAATTGATAAATTTGTATAATTCTGCACTGAATAGATTGTTTTGACCTAGACTAATGCCTAGCACAACCTGGGCAACATTCAGTCCGTGTGTATGTCAGTCAGTCCAGCAGCCAACCACTCCCGATAGGCACTATCAGCCAATGACAGAGAGCGCTGATGGGAGTGTTCTGGCAGGGCAGCCGCCCCCCTGTCAGAACACAACAGCTTAACGGGGGAGATGGCTATACTGAAGTTGGATTGTTAGTACAGCGGCTCTGACCAGAGCTTTCAGTTTTTTGTTAGTGTGTACCAGGTTTAAGATTCCCGGTGACATTTTTTACTTATCTTTACTTTTTCTCATCTGCTGAATGAAGCAAACTTTCACGGTCTATACATCAATTAGGTCAGGTGGTCTACTCTCTTCTGATAACTCAGTTTCCAGGGCTCCGAAATCCCCTTTGTTAATGTTAACTCACATGGGCTCCTGTGAGTTTCCTTTCCCCAAAATCTCAGCAAATATTAGGAGATTATGGCAAACATTTACAATGTTTCCAAATTGCAGTTAAATAAACTAAAGTACCAAAAATAAGTTTACGCTTTAGGTACATTTTTCTGAAAATTAATCTACTCATCCCTACACAGATCTAGAAAGGTGCCCAGATCAAAAATATTATAAGGTATCAGTCTGGTTTGCTAGGCACATTGGCAATACACAAGTTAAAAACATAAATATCATTGACATCAGAAACATTGATAATAGAAACAAAAATTGTTCTAGTACCAAAAAAATAAAAAGTTTCTATGTGAATAACAAAATCTTTTAAGAGGACATGATAGCAGAACATTATGGCTTTTAATCTTTAAGATTGGACATTAGAAGCTTGCAAAAAAAAGGTGACTGGTCTGAATGGCTGAAGTAGTGGAACACAACAATACTTTTATCTAAGTCCAATATACTGTATATGGCATAGAATATTTTATTTGTTAGAATAATGTTTGGGAAAAACAAAATACTCAGGATTATAATCTGATGGGCAATACCATTTAATATAAAAATGAAAAAACTTTGCAGGGAGGTCAGAATGGTACACTGCGGGGGGGGGGGGGTACTGGGGGTGTCAGGAAGACATGGTACTGGGTGGTCAAGAGGGCAGAGTACTGTGGGGCATGGTATTGTGGGTCAGGGGGGCACAGTACTGGGAGGTCCGGAGGGCATGGTACAGAGAGGTCAGGAGAGCACAGTACTAGGGGTGTCAGGAGGACACAAGATAAGATAAGTACTTTATTGTCATTGCAACAAGTCACAATGAAATTGCTTCATTAAAAAAAAAAACTACTCACATTTTTAAATATAAAAAAACAACAACTCACACACAAATAATCATACCCCCCCCCCCCCAGTAAGAGCAGTCATCACAACAGGTGCCTACTGGGGGTGAGTAGGGCATGATACTTGGAGGTCAGGAAGGCACAGTATTAGAAGTCAGGGGGCAAGGTACTGGGAGGTCAGGGGGGCACAGTACTGAGAGGTCAGGTGGACATGGTACTGTGGGTCAGGAAAGCATAGTACTGGGAGGTAAGGTTGGGAGTAAGCAGGGTACAATACTGGGGGCATGGCACTGGGAGTGTCAGGAGGGCACAGTACTGGAGATTTCAGGAGGACATGGTATTGGGGGTCATGAGGGTAAGGTATTGGGGGTCAGGAGGGCATGGTACTGTGGGTGTTAGGAAAGAATTGTACTGGGTGTCAGGAGGGCACAGGACTGGGGGTCACAAAGACATGATACTGTGGTGTCTGTAGTCAAACAAAAAAGGTGTTGCAAGATGCCATTTGCAAAGCACAACGAGAAAATGAAAAAATAGACAGAAAAAGGAGAGGAGACCTACAACTTGAAATAGGAGACAAGGTTTGGATATCTACTGCCAATCTAAAAAGTCATGCCCATCCTGGGCCTGGGACCTAGATATATCAGTCCATTTTCTGTCAAAAAGACAAATTAATCCAGCAGCTTATGAACTTTCACCTCCCAGAGACATACAAGATCCACCATGTCTTTCATGTGTCCTTGTTAAAGCCTGCAAGGCCAAACCCATTTACTGGTCATCAGTCCACCAGCACCTGCAATAATCAACGGCAAGGAGGAATATGAAGTTGATACAATTGTGGATTGTAGGAAAAGAAGAGACACTATTCAGTATCTAACTAAATGGAAAGGCTACAGGCCAGGAAAGAACTCATGGGAACCAGAAATCAATATCCATGTCAAAAGACTGATACAGGCATTCTTTTGGGCTCACCCTGAAAAGATGTTACAAATGGACAATGGATGTTGCCCATTGAGGGGGGGCAATGTAAGAGTTGACCATTAAACAGACACGCATTGGCCCGCATGCATGTGCACATGCCTTTTTTGCAACAAGCATGCGCGAGTGAGTATGTGCGCGAGTGAGCATGTGCGCGAGCACGCACTCACACGCACACAGATGCACGCATTGACGCCAAACGGCCTATTTAAACCAAACAATGACATGAACACATTGCTGAGTGGTCTTTCAGCTTGTTCCTGTTTACCTGTGCTCTGATCCATTTCCTGCTTACCTGTGTTTGACCCGGCTTTACCTGAACTCTCCTCTGGACCTCCGCCTGCCTACCTGTTTACATGTGCACACTGAAATATTTTTTTTCGGAATTTCATTTTCGTCCAAAAAATACATTTATTTAGTTACTACCGAAATTAGTTTTTATTTATTTCGTTTTTCGTAAAAAATTGCATTAGTCCAAAAATCCAAATTAATTACGGTCGAATCTGTCATTGAAGGCTTATGGTGTTCAAAGAAGATTTGACGGAGCAGCTGAACTGTATGACTCCGAATAGTTTAGCTGCTCCGTCTAATCTTCTTAGAACTTTCGACAGACACCATAAGCCAAAGATTCGACGTTTGTATGTTTTTCACTGCTTTGTCGAATCTTTGTCGTTCATGTTGAAGGTATAAAGTTCAAACTGAAAATGGACTGGTGAATAGCGATCACTGATCAGACAGGTAACAAGATAGGGCAGTGATGGCGAACCTTGGCACCCCAGATGTTTTGGAACTACGTTTCCCATGATGCTCATGCACTCTGCTGTGGTTGAGCATTATGGGAAATGTAGTTCCAAAACATCTGGGGTGCCAAGGTTCACCATCACTGAGATAGGGTATATAGAATCTATATAGAATCTCAATCTATAATATAGAATCTATAATAATAACCCTCCCCCCCCCCCCACAACATGGGCAGCCTCTGAGGCTATCACAAAACTAGCAACATTAGTATCACTATCACAGCACAAACACAATAGCAGCAGATTATTATGAAAAAGTTAAGTTGAACTGTAGCTTGCTTCACTATTGTTCTGCTGCTGTGCTTATGCTTAATTGCTAAATAATTTAGGTTCTCTGGCCAGCTAAGATTGACTGTCTTCTGAAATGATTCAGTGTGTGTGTCTCTCTCTGCTAGCAATCGTAAGTGAAAGTAAGTTGGCTGTACATCTGTACTTAGTTCTAGCTATTTTACTGCTCCTCCTCTTTGGTTACAATCAGCCAATAACATTCATCATCATCATTATTTTTATTTTACTTCCTCCACCCAATTCCAGCAGCAATCTTTTCTCTCTATGTAGAATAATCCTGGACTAATAGAGTTAAAGAGGAAGTAAACCCTGATGAGTTTACTTCCTCTTTCATTCCCTGCAAAGGCAAAGCATAATGGACTACTATGCATCGCATAGTAGTCCATTATGTGTCACTTACCTGACACAGGAGCCAGCGAAGTCGCCACTGTCCCCTGTAGTCCACCGCATCCATCTTCTTGGTGGGGTCTCGCAGCTCCGCCGCTGTCATTCGGTGAAGCCGCGATGACGTCACTCCCGCGCATGCGCACGGGAGCCGACATTGAGAATGCCGCGCTCAGTGTGCCTGCGCGCCGCTGTCTACGGCGCATGCGCCGTAGACATCGGTGCCTGTTTTCGGGCAAATATCTCCTAAACCATATAGGTTTAGGAGATATTTCTTGGACCTACAGGTAAGCCTTAATCTAGGCTTACCTGTAGGTCAAAGTGGTTTGTAAGGGTTTACAACCACTTTAAGTTTAGGCACATTCGACCACAGGTTCTAGGGACACAGATTGTTATTGTCAGTGTCATGTCAAATCTCCTATCTATATCGAACTGTTGTCACAACAAAAACGAAAATAAAGCATTTATTTATGTTAGATCTTTCGTTTTTTGGATTCTGCATTTTCGTTATCGTTTGTTAAAACGATAACGAAAATACCTGAAATTCGGTCGAAAATGCATTTGGACGAAAACAAATGCACATATCTACCTACCCGTGACCTCGGCCTGTGCTTGACCCTTCCATTGTCTAATATTCTTGTACCTTGCTGCCAGATTGTGTACGGCCATCGGGTTCCTGTCAGGCCTCAGCTGGTGCCACCTGCTATACTGGCCCTCATGGGACATTGTGTCCTACACTACCTGTCATCTCTACCAGGGGTGTTGGACAGGAGGTGAGAGAGAAGCCCCCTCTACAGCTCGATCTCTACCAGGTACGTGACAGCCTCTGAGTTTTGCAGCTTTCCCTAGAGGATTCATCAAGCTTGCTTATCATGGCCATTGAGATGCATCCTTCATTTGTGGCATGTGCGGGGAAAGAGCTCCATTACATTAGTGTGTATCTAAACAGAGCACTACAAATCAGGTGCTCCTTAGAAGGAGCAAACAGTTTGCAAGACAATAAACAAAATTAACCCCGGATACAATGAGAGGGAAAAAATGTGAATGTGATTTTTAGGGTGGCCAGTCTCGCAAAGAAATTCTCACAACAACAAGTATATATTAAAATAGCCTTTATTTACATATTAATCTAAAAAATTGTATCTACAATTGTACCTACAGTCAATCAAATCTCATGTGGATATGGTAACATGCTGTATATTAACACTGAAACATAACCCCAATAGATCCTAAAAAGCCATAAAAACCTTTGATGTACTTAATCAAACACCGCCATCACAGGAAATAATGGAAAGACAACACTACCCCCTGTCACTATGGTTTGGAATATGCTAGAAAAGGAAACAAACGTTGTAGTGAATTACTACTTGGACCATGCTACATTCGGTGCTGCCTGTGTTGAATTTGTTCTTGAGCGCATTGGAGGATTGTGGCCATATTTCTGTTAGTGGGCCTCTCATATACAATAGACTTTCATGGAGGATACCATGCAAAGGAGTACAAGACCATAGGGTCTCCTCATACGGAGGTCTTTATAGTCTACTTTCTATTGACTACCTTGAGATACTCCTTTTTTCCATTTTCCCATATTCTGAGTGGATTTATCTTTTTTTAGGTGGTGAGACTCCCAGGCTAATGTGCATTAGTACACATGAAGCAACATCACGTTATGTTACCCGAAAAACAACCCCTCTGTAGAAGCCTTTTTGGTGAAAGGGTTTTTTTTATTTATTTTTTTGGTATATCTGGGCTTAAGTTTGTTTATTGTCTACTGGGGACGTGGTGGCAATTATCTGGTCTTAACTCTGAGATTACTTAAGAGAATTTGCAAGACATAAAAGATATGTGCAGAGATCTTGCGTTGTGTAAACAATGTTCATTTTCAGTTTTGAAAACCTACTTAAAGAGGACTTCCGCCCCCCCCACGATACTGTAGCTGCTGACTTTTAATATTAAGACACCCACCTGTCCAGGGTTCCCAAGATGGGTGCTGCTGCCGCTATTCAAGGTAAGGGAAACTGTCAATGAAGCCTTTTGGCTTCACAGCCAGTACCCTACTACGAATGTGCAAAGTGTACTGCGCTTTCTAACTGGCACGGCGGCTGAAGAAGGAGCCAAACTTCAGAGGAACGGTGCCGTGGTGCTGTCTCCTGGAAGTTGGGAAGTTGTCAAAAACAGGTACCCATCCCCCCCCCCCCCGAAAAGTGCCAAATATGGGGGGGGCATATAAGCAGAAGCAGAAGTTCCACTTTTGGGTGGAACTCTGCTTTAAATAATATTGAGAAAAATGAGGCCACAAAGGGATACTGACCCCCTAATGTTATTTATACAGCGCTTTCTTCACTGCATAGTCTAACTAGCCTTAAGCGAACAGAAAAAGGTGCTTTTCTACTAGGAACACATTTGTGCCATTCCTCATCAGATCTTTGCATCTGCCACAGAGGCAGCCAGACAAGCCAAAAACTAAGGAAATAAGAAAATGTAAATGCTCTGCTTTGGAGCTCTTCTGATTTCCATAGACATCGTCTATCATATAGGGGCACAGGCAGTTCAATTCCCAAATTAATAATTTGTTAATTACTCCAGAACCTAGCATAAATAATAAACAACTACCATGTGAAAACTAAAGCACAGTACATTTGAATGTTCAATTGGTAACCGCAAGGTGCAGGAGCACATGGCGCGTACTCCTCTAGAGTGTTCAAACATGTTCTCTGCATTATCAGCTGCTTTATGCCTTTGTGGTTTTTAAAAGAATTAGAATTAATAAACTGGTTCTACCATCCGGTCAGTATTTTCTGTATGGTAATGGACTTACTAATTGATATTAGCATAGTTGTATGGTAAATATAACCATGCCAATCAATGAACCCCTGATATTGCACGTGTTATCTGTAAGTAAAATATAGTTCTCAGATGAAATTGAAAATCCCAAAGAGCCCACCAAAAAATGGAATATACAAATACGACAACTTAATAACACATAGAAATACTTTTTCTCAGCCCTATTCTTATGGCCCAATCTTGCGGTCATAAGATGTCTCCTTTAATGGGCTGCTAATCACTCTGTGCTGTGTTACTTAGCCAGAGGTAATGCAAGTCTACCCTCCAACTGAGTTTCTTCTCCACAGGTGGCATTACAATGTCATTTCTATTCTCCACACTCTTGAAGCATCTGACAGCAAAAGCTACCAGATAACTGATCACTCTAGACAAATATGAGATGCAGTATGTGCCGAAGAAACTTTGAAGTAAATTGCATGAGCATTTTTAAACACATCCATATGCATTGTGTTTTTTTAAACATCAACATTCACATCAAAAGGATGCACAATCAATTATGGCATTATCTTTATTCAGAATATGCCCTATTTTTAAGAAGCCATGTTTACTCCTGGCTTTCAACATATTTGTACATAATTGAGGTCCATAAGAAAATATTTAAATTTCTTGTTTTTGGACATCAGAGAAAATTATTTCCCTTGTTTTCAACTCAATATACAAATGGAAAGATCGCAAGATTCAAGAAATCTTCAAAGAACAATCTGTTAGAAAGATCTCTTCATAGATTAGCAGCTAACCATTCTAAGACTTGTAGTTTTGCTTTAAAGATTGTATCCTTCATATCATATCAACTAATCAAATTCCACAAAAAAAAAACAGTCAGCTATTAGCAAGTAATGTCACCAACAATTGGCATTGCATAGTTTCTGCAAGTTTCACAAAACATATACTCAACACACAACAACACATAAACAAATAAATCAAACGACTTACAACTAAATGAGAATCAGGACAACATGACTCAAGCACAATTTGTAGTAATATTTAATTCAACTTGAATCAAAAAAATGACTAAACAGTATTAGACTTTATTACTTGGAAAATTAGAAGTGTGAATCCATTTGGAAGACATACTTGCCTCTTTCTACATAACTCCTGGAAAAATCATCTACTTGAGGCTTTTGTTTAGAACCAGACTTCCTTTGAAAACCTAAATCTAACCATAAATGAAATAATTAACATTGATTAACATTGTCCTCACGGCTTATATAAACTTGTATGCTAATTTTTCTCAGGGATTATCCAATAAAGAGCAATACTTACATTGATCTATATTTTCCCAATCTTCCTCCCCTTCCGTTTTAGTTGTGACTTTGTTCCTCTTCTTGATACCCTCCAACCTGTTTTGTTACTGCTCTTCTCATCAATGTCACCAAGTACGATGCAGAACCACGGGCCTCTTTTCTTCATGCATTGTATGGAGTTCTGTTCCAGTAGTAGGCCATGGGACTATGGATTGAGGTATTTTTCTGTATAAAGAAAACCCCAAAAAACTAGCACTTCACTCTGAAGGGGAGAGAAGGTCGGTGTTAATTATTTCATTAATGCCTCTAGTTCCCCTTTACAATTAACAGCGTCAGCGTTGGAAAGACATTCAATGTCACTGAAGGCACTATGGGGTTGATTTACTAAAAGGGGAGAGTGCAAAATCTAGTGAAGCTCGGCATATAAACCAATCATATTTCAGTTTTTTTCTTCAAAGCTTAATTTAACAAGCTGAAGTTAGAAGCTGATTGGCTACCATGCACAGCTGCACCAGATTTTGCCCTCTCTAGTTTTAGTAACTCAACCCCTATGTGACTGTACATAACCAGCAGCTATTGATCCAATCGCACATCAGCTGACTGCCAGATCAGATGCCAATTTTTGTATTCTAGTCTCACCGCCACAGTTTTTAAATCTCTTATTGCCCATCTCAGAACTACGTTTTTAATGTACTTTATAAATAATATCTTTTAGAAAAGAAAAGGTCAGGAAGCTTAAACCACCTAAATAATCTGTATGAAAAATGTTTTTCATGAAGAGGTGGCTATGAAGGGTTCGTAAATTGACCAATATGCATTTTACAATAACATACTGCAGAGAACAACGAGCTACAATAAAATATAACAGCCAATCAGATATCTGTTTTCAGCTGCATACAGCAGTCAAAATAGTGAACATTTGTCTTTATTATCATATTAATGTTTTTACTCATGTATCAAAAAAAAGCAGATTCAATCACTTACCATCATATTAAAATCATATCTACAAGCACCTTGCTGCTGTGACAGGGTTTTCAGCAGTCATTTTTCTGGTGCAGATTACAAAATAAAATGAAGAAAGTGACTGCTACAGGCAACGTAGGTAAAGTGATTTTAGAAGTTTTTCATGTATAATATGTTTCTATTCTTTAGAGTTTTGTAACTGTTACTATTAAGATAACTACCACCAGTTTACTAGAAAGTACCATTATACAGGCTGGTGAAGCTCATGTTTGGCTGCTGTGAGCTTTAACTGAGGACACTCAAATTAGCCAAATAACAAACCAACTAAGCATCCAAGTACTGGCCCAGTACATTACAATTCAGAGCTTTCACACTACAGAAAGGCCCTGCACTAAAATTAGCCAAACACTCACACACCAAATATGCATTCAAGTACCACACCAACCAATCATCTTTCAGAGCTTTTAAAAGTACAATGATGCTCAAGAAGGCTTAACCAATAAATGGCCAGCCCAAACATCTGTTAATAATTTTGGCAATTTTTTCTGTGCATGATCATGCTGTCCTTCATAGGTTACATAGTCAAAAAGTGCCAAAAATTTAAGGGTTAGGCAATAAAATTCTAGTTGTAGAAATATAATTTTGCAGCAGGATAAACATAAATATTAAAGTGTATCTAAAGCCATTTTTGAATTTTGGATAAAATGGTGAGGGGTTAGAACTTCTGTCAGGTTACTGTTGCTGTCCCCCAGGACCACTATCACTAAGACTGATAGCGAGGGTAAATCTAAAAATTGTTAAGCTATTACTGAAACGGGAATATGGGAGAAATGCTCCAATGGAGGCACCTGTTCTAGTGACAACTCTCTAAGGGAGGATATCTCTAACTTTTGAGAGCTCTCTTATCAAATCATCTCCTATCTATTGTGACTTGAGACAGGAAATGAAGGAAAGTCTCCACAAAGGGACACAGATAGCAAAAAAATGATACTTGACACTCTATCCAAAACGCAAGAAAAAAACAAAACTTTTGCCTTTTTTATATACAGTATTTATGTAGTTATAGCTATTTTTTTAGCAGAGTTCGTTGCTGTCACTATTGTTGACTTAACTAAAATGTAGTCTGCTTTTAATACTTTAAAGCCACACTTAATAGTAAGCAAGTACAAACTTGAATAAGTATGAAAACATTAGCCACAGTCTGCTAGGCATGTGTTCATTTTGTGCAAGTAAAAAAGCATTTCGTTGAATTATTACTTGGACCATTCACAATCCCTGATTTACAGCTTTTGTACACTTTTTTCCTCACCTGCAGACCCCATGGGGGAATGCTGATTGCTTTAATTTTAACGTTTGGAGTAAAACCCATTCACGAAACTTTCTGGCTGTGTGATTCAAACTCAGTCTCTCTTTCCTCTTTTTGTTCTCATACGAAAATCAATTCACTTGAAGAGCCTCTTAATCCCATTTTTGCAATCAACAATCGCCACTTGTATACCGCTCTAATAGATTAAGAACCGGGATGATGCGGTTGTCTGGTCTGATTCAAGCCTATTCAGGTAACTGCAGCCTTAGGCACTTTGTAGTACCAAGTGTAGGACTCTACAGGAAGACTTTTTGCGATCATAATTTCCTGTGGAGCTATGCACTGCACCCACTGAGTACTCTGAATTACTTTTAATTAGCCCCGACAACCACAGAGAGCAGAAACCTAGCAAGTAACAATAACCAACTCATTGAGCATGACTTGCATGGACTATATACTTTTTATCCTTGCATTAGAAAAGTGAACAGAATTGCAAAACGTATATCTATTTAAATGAGAGTGACCTGCCATAAATCAAGTGTAAGACAAAGAGAAGATACTTTGGCTGGTGGAAAAGGTGATGTGGTCTGGATCATAATTAACTAAAAAAAAAAATAATAATAAAAAAAAAAGTTTCACTAACTTTACAAAAAAAGCCTGTGAAAGGTTTGGGACCTACCGTGTTGCTATGGTAACTATAGGCAAGCACATCCTGAGTACTGTATTAATATCATAAAAGTAAAAGCTTTCTAGTTACACAAAGTAGATTGTACTGTAGACTATGACACAACCCTCAAGTATAGTTCACCAACTCTTAATTTCAAGTCACAGATAACAATAAAATTAAACTAATATATAAGAGAATTATGGAAAGCCAATGCTGGTTTAAAGAGGAGGCTATAAATCATAAATGTTATTAGGTCTCTGTGAAATCTTGAAGAAAGAAAATTAGGTGTGTTGATGGTAGCACCCAATTGGAATCCATCAGATGTTTTCCTACATCCTACAAGTTTCTAAGTGGTTGCTGTCCCACATTTCCCTTACTCCCCATGTTAAACTGGGCCTAGGCTACTTTTATGCAAGACATGCTGGGAAATGAAAGCGTAGCTTGCTGCATGTGCATGGTGTTACTTTTTTGAGGGTTTTTAAAGACAGGCAAAAATGTAGCATTTATTAAAAATAATGTTGGCAATAGGTCTCTAGTGTGAATGAGGTCCATAGGGGAATATGTGATCATTGACCTGAACTACGGTTTCCTGTACTCAAAACTACTGGAAAAGATGTCTAGAATTAATGAACCCCCATAACTTGCAAAAAAAAAAAAATTTAATATTCCCCATGCAATGCTTGTGCTACTAGCTAGTAGTGTCCACCCCCCCCCCCCCCCCCATGCTACTTGCAGGTTATATTGCATGTTTTTTTAGGTACTTACCTTGATTTCCTCCATGTGTTCCAGCTTCCTTACTAGCATGGTAAATGGTTTCTATACAGTGACCTATAGCAGCCTTTTTTCAAGGGGTGCCTTCAGGTTTCTTAGTTAGTAAGGTTGAATAAAGACAGTGTCTACCCCTATCCCTGTACATTGCACACTCACATTGGTCCCTACCCTCAGGGAGCCCACAATCTAAGGTCCCCATTCATATACTAGGGCCAATTTTAGACAGAAGCCAATTAACCTACCTGCATATCTTTGGAGTGTGGGAGGAAACCGGAGTACCCGGAGAAAACCCATGCAGGCACGGGGAGAACATGCAAACTCCAGGCAGGTAGTGTCGTGTTTGGGATTCAAACTAGCTACCCTTTTTACTGCTAGATGAGAGTGCTAACCACTACACCACTGTGCCACCCATGTTCAGGGGTGCCTTGGCAAAATTCCTACAATTCTTCAAACATTTTATACAAGCCAGCGGATGAATCAAGCCTGCCTTTCAGTTACATAAAGCCCCATGTTTTCATTGTGCACAATTACAGCCATCTAGCCCTAGGATCCTAACAACCAATGATGTAATTGGTTGATAAGGAGAACATTGGGGGCCTACACCACACTGCCCCTCCCCTGCCCCTCTCTGTCAGCACTGCGGTCACATTAGCTGAATGAGGGAGGGAAACTGAGGGAGAAGAGAAACATTGGAACACTAGTCAGTACCATTGTACAAATGTGTATTTGCTTTGGAAGAATAGATCGTCTCCGTTGTTGGGTTTCCTACATGTGTGAATGTTGCTACTTTATGTAAAACTATTAGTTAGGTTTTTCACATTTTAAAAAGGGGTGCCCCAAGATTGTGCAGACATTTTAAAGTGAGCCTTGATCGAAAAAAGGTTGAGAAACACTGATCGAGAGCGTAAGGGTGTGGAAGAGACATTTGATTGTAAAATTTGCTAGGGTAGAGACTAATATGACTAAATCTACGTACTTTGTAACATGCATTGGATTATGACAAGGTGACTTGACATTTCATAGAAGAGGCTTATTCTGTTATCATTTTTATTTTGTTATTATTATATCCCTATTTTCCTAAATATACAAACAGTATAGACAACTAAGGCATGCTAAAATTGTCCAAGGTGGAAGTAATTAGAGTATTGTTTATGAATGATACCTTGGTAATTATAGTCAGCTATATTCTGTGTAAAAAAAAAAAAGTATAAGATATGGGTTTTCTCCTTAAGTGTTTCAATCAGCACTCCCTCTTTTACCTTTCTATGTTCAGAAAATAAAGAGAACAAAGCCGGAGTCCCACTGATTTGAAACTAGCAGAACAGACAAACAACACTGCACAACTGTTCCTTCATGCATGACTGGGATTAGGATAAAAGGGAAGAAAAAGACTTCTGAGAAAGAGAAAACAACAAAAGGAACAGGAGTGCTGACAAAACTTTGCTTCTTTCTACCAAGGCAAAAGAGAGAAGAAAGGACCTGTTATAAAAAAAAATATAGAAAAAAATCACGGCTTAACAACAACCAATAGTAAAGGACTTTGACCCTCCGCATTACTTACCAGTTAGATTTGGATGGAAATGGGAAAGTCAAAAACAGGGCAGCCAAACAGTGGCCAGCCCCTTCAGGTTCAACTGTAAGAAAAACACTACTGCTGATGTTGTGCCTTGTGGTGCTGGTGACACCCAATGGTTGCAGTGACCTCTATGCCAGCCACAGACTTAAGATGGTATTATCACTTTTTTTAAAAAAAATAAAAATGATTGTTCGGTTAACACGCACACTTGGATTACTCAGATCATTCAAGCATGCATAATAGCTATGGAGGAGGGTGGGGGAAGTGCAGACAGACTCCCCAAGTGCTGGTCTTATTTCTATGAAACCATAGTGGTAAATGTCTGACCACCCTCTGCTGTCTAATTTTGTTAAAACAGGTGTCCTAGACCTTTTCTACTTGCTAAAACCATTCAATGTACTGCAATCTGCTCCATCAATTTTGTTTCAAAAATTAAAAACACTGTGCATAATTTCCCTAAGATGCAAAGTGTAAGATGCAGTTTGTGCAGACTTACAGGTATAATATAATCACTTGACTTATTCAAATAGTGACAAGTAGGGAAACGTCTGCTCCCATAAAGTCTGCTGGCTGCACAAGCCAGCTTTCACTGAGCCACCCATGGCCAACAATTCCTGCTGGCAGGAAACAAGAGTGCTATATAAGGAATTTTCCTGTTTATGCACAGCACTTGGCCATGCTCACCTACAGCTGCCAGCATGGGTATAAGCTACTGTGGTGGGGAGATGCACTGTTGTATGTGACCGGGGAAGGGGGCAAAATTGTATGTATGCAATTTATGGGGGTACATTGTTTGTATGCATGATGAGGAGAATAGATACTCTGCATAGTATGTACTGTATATACGACTAGAAGAGGGGATGCATTGTATGAATGTGTAAGGAAGGGGGGCTATACTGTATGTACTATATGTGTAAGGAAGGGGATTGTACAGTATGTATGTGTTAGTAGGATAGGCAGGGGGCTGCATTGTTTGTATGTGTGCCGGAGGTAGAGGAATGAGGACTGCATTGTACATGAGCCTCCCTTCTAGCTTATTATTTTTGCTCCTTAACTACCCTGGCTGCTTCTTGATGACCTGCGGGTCTGCCAGATCGCAGTACAAGGGGAGAAACTCTGCTTCCCTACTCTGCCTGAGTTTGGCTCACCAGACCCGGGACCCCACGTGGCAGTATCCTTTAGTCCTGCATCCAACATGGCCTCTCAAATGGAGGCGGAGGAACCCACAGACTCCCAGCAGCTTAGCTTCCAGGAAGAATTGCATCCTGTCGTGCAACTCGATGTGGGATTGATCTGGCAGGATCTGGATAAGAACCCCTCCCGTGTATGTGTTTGGTGGAGCAGCGGGTCAGCCAGACAGAAGACATGGTAACGAAGTATGTTGCCTCTCTCCAGATGCTGTGGTCTAAAGTCTGTGCCCTAGAATACAAGGTGGATGACGCAGAACAGGAACATGAGCAACAACTTTAGGATTGTGGGGCTGCCTGAAGGGGTGGAGGGAAAAATCCTTTGCGGAAGACCTGTTCTTCTCCCTTTTACCTGAGGCACGATTCTCCTCTCACTATGCCATAGAGAGAGCCCACAGCACTCCACCCACCCCTGGACCCATAGGCTCTATTCCTTGCACCCTGATATTCCGGCTCCTCAATTTCTGGAATCGGGATAAGGTCCTCCAGGTGGCACAAATGATCAGTGAGCTGAAGTTCCAGAATGCCAGATTACTGTTCTTTCCCAACTACTCGGTGGAAACACAAAAGCTCCATGGATCGTTTGACCAGGTGAAGGTGGCGCTACGGGCCCAAGCTATACGTTACATCGTGCTTTTCTCTGCCAGACTGAGAGTCAAAGAGGGGCAGGCCGTTTGTTTATCCACTTCACCTAGAGATGCTACCACATGACTGGAGACCCTCCCACCTCAACGTTGATCCAATGAGTCCCCCTGGATTCACCCTCCTTCCACTGGCTCAGTCTCACCTAAGCTGTTTGTTCACCTGTACTTCAACTGTCTCTGGAGTGCCCTGCTGCCTACCTGCCCTGGCAGCAATAGTTCCTACCTCTGCAGACAGAGCCTGAGTTTAGATTTTATTTTATTTTGCTCCCAGTCCTATGTTATATCACAGTTGTTGACTGCAAACAGTCATGGCTGCCCCTCTATATAATATACTCGCCTGCAATTTTGGGTACTGCACCGTATTTTGTCTCCAACTGCGTCATGGCTTGCGAGCCTATATTACCTGCTTGTATCTTTATTCGTTATGGAGCTGACGCACCACTTGTCAGCTCACAATATATGTATACTCTTCCATCTCCTTCCTCCCTCATTTGGATTTGGGATGCTGCCTGACTCATTTACCTTCTATTGGCCACTAGGGCCTTATGGTTTCTATACAGACTCAAGTATGTACTTCTGGATTCATCCAGGAGACTAAGAATTTTTATTTATATGCCAGCAACTCTGCTGTGACCTGCTGAGCTCTCTGACTATAATGTTGCAGCTACATAGGGATCTACGCCCCCCCCTAACTATGTTTAATTTCCCGTTGGGTGTTTGGGAATGTAGGCATTACTTGTACTTGTGGGGAATGCGGGGTGGGGGGGTAGTTATACTGCAGTTGCAGTCTATTCTGGGAAGTTCTTTGTTTTTGGTTGGGCTAACCCCTGCCGGGGGGCCCATTTCCCTCTTTGCTGCTTTCACTGTCATGGTATTTTATTGACTTGACTTTTATGGGTCATCACACTCTACGAATATTGCTTAGCCTTTTCATCCCCATATCTGTACTGATTTCCTATGTCTAAACTCAATATATTTTGTTGGAATGTCCGGGGTCTCAACTCTGCTGTTAAGAGATCCCTGGTGTTTCAGTTCCTACAAAAGTCTGACCACATATCTGCATTTTACAAGAAACCCATTTGGTGGGCTCTAGGATACTTGTCCTCTGGAAATAGTGGGTGGGAGCCTCTTACCATTCTACTTACTCCTGCTATCCCCGAGGAATTAGCATCCTCATTCAAAAATCCCTACCGTATCAGATACTGGAGGTGCGCACTGACCCGGAGAGGGGGGGGGGTGGAGGGGAAGATTTGTAATCCTGCATGCTCTTGTCAATGACAAGTGTTTGATGTTTGTGGAATTATATTTGCCTCCTCCGGCTCAAATACAGGTCTTATATGATTTGATGCAAACCATACTGGGTTACAACACTTCTGAGTTTTTTATCTTTGGGTATTTTAACATGTTCCTTTCCCATGATCTGGATAGACTCCACTCCATGGCTCGGCCATCCTTAAATCTTACCCAGTGGGTGAAAACACTGTCACTTTAACCGATGTTTGGCGACATTACCACCCCCACACTCGGGAATTTACCTGCCACTCTAAAACAATCAAGGCCCTGTCTCGCATTGACTTGGCATTTGCTTCTACGGCAGTCCTCCGCTGGGTCAGAGAGGCTCATCACCTCTCTAGGGGAATATCCGACCATGCTCCCTTCTGTCTTACCCTCTCCCTAGCTAATTCTCTGAATCTAAGCATGTGGTGTCTCTCCAGGTACTGGGAATTAGACATCAATATCCAAGAATCACTAATGGAGGCTATTTGTAACTATTGGGTCCTAAACCAGAACTTGGCAAGCTGTGGAGAAATGTGGGATGCTTTCAAAGCCTGGGTTGGGGGGAAAATATCTCCCGTATATCCTCAGTGCAGAGGGATTCGGACCATTCCCTTGAGGCAGAGGCTGAGAGACAAGAAAAGGGTACATGTGAACTCTTCAGATGTGACTTATCATTCTGCCTGGCAACAGGCGCTCCAAGAGCTCTCTCTCTATCGAATTGAGCAGACCAAAAAATCCATGTTACAATCCGCTCAAAGAGTGTTTGAGTATGGGAGCTAAAATGACCAACTGCTGGCCTGCTTGGCCAGGGATCGGATATCCTCTACCCATATTGCAAGCATCTGCGATGAAGGGGGTCAGCTGGTAGTGTGCCCATAGGGTATTAATGCAAGGTTTTCTCAATTTTACCAGTGGGTCTACTCCTCAAGAGCCCAATTCTCCACCTCAGATCTGCAGATTTTCTTGGATGGCATCCCCTTCCCTATGTTGGAGGATTCTTCAAGAAATAGACTGGAGGCAGATATCACACTGGAAGAGGTTCAGGTTGCTCAGGGGGTGTTACAAGGTGGCAAAACCCCCGGAGCAGATTGTTTGCCCATGGAATTTTACTCCCAACACATTGAGCTACTTGCCCCTAGACTAATGGCCCTTTTGTCCAAGTTTGCAAAGCTGGAGACCCTCCCTGAATTCATAGCAGAGGCTATTATTGTGTTGGTGCCCAAGCCCGGCAAGGATATTCTGGAAGGCGATTCATCTCCTTGGTGAACATGGATGTCAAGGTCCTTGCCTCGTGTTTATACATCATTGCCTCGTGTTTATTCATTGTACTATTTGACCTGATCCATGTTGATCAAACAGGGTTTATGCTGGGCAAGGCTACTGACATCAATATTAGACACCTTTTTCTGAACATGTCCCTGACCCATGACAACACCAGCTCTCGCGTGGTGGCTTCCCTGGGTGCTGAAAAGGCCTTTGATTCCATGGAATGGGATTATCTGTGGGAGGTCCTTTGTAGATTTGGTTTTGGGCCTAATTTCTTAAAATTGATACAAATGCTCTATAGGGAGCCTAAGGCGAGGGTTCGTACAAATGATTGGGTCTCTGCTCCATTCTTGCTATTTCAAGATACCTGACAGGGATGCCCCCTGTCTCCCAGCCTGTTTGCTCTAGCTTTGGACCCCCTAGCGATTCTGGTCAGGGAGTCCCCGCTGATCCATGGGTTTCTGGTTGGGAGATTGGAGGAAAAAATATCCCTATATGCAGACAATGCTCTCCTCGCTAACGGCTGCCCTGGAAATATTTGATGTATTTGATGTATTTGATGTATTCAGTACATACTCGGAAATCAAAATTAATTGGTCTAAGTCTGTTATTTTCCCTCCGGATAGGCAAACGTCTGCTCTCTTCTCGCTTTACCCAACTTCAAAGTATAGTATTAGGCAGCTATATTGGTGACAACATATTTGTGGTTTGAGGGGGATCCCCTGATGAAGTCACGTGACAGTCACAAACACGTGCGGGAACACGAGGCACCGGAAGTGACGTGGGCGAGCTCGCAGGTCGTTTGTTATATGTCTGTTTGATACTTCTTATTGTGAGTATCTTGATTTTACTTTTACTGTTTTGTCAATAAACATTTGGAAATACTACACTATTGTGCACCCCTCTTTACATCCCCCCATGCCCCATTGCGAGGTTAATTGGATGCGGACACACCAGGGACAATAGGGAGACTCTGATTCCAGACTAGAGACACACACCAGTGGAACCCGATACGCCATACTGGGAGGCTGCCAAGAAACACATTGAGATATACCCACATGCTATTACCTTACAGCGGTAAGGTAATGGTACATCTATACATTACTGCACAGGAGCCAGGAAGTCACCTATCATCAGCACTTTGTGCCAGAGGATTTCACCAGCACCAGCACTTTGTCATTTTATGCTGACACTACTAATATACAGCCACTTACCTACCTTGCACCTTATGTGGACACTACTTATCTTTTTGCTTTCACCTATAAGAACATTTGCAGCATATATCTATATGGAGGAAACTTTTTTGTATGCCTTTATATGCCTTTTAGGATTTTACCTATTCCTTCAGGATTTATTGCAATAGTAGTGCAACTTCTTTTTGAGCACTATTTTTTCACTTCATGTGCACACCATATGGATATATTTCCTATCACTGTTCTACGAAGAATATTTTGAGTGTTTGATAAACTTTTATTGTCTCATTGATATACTTTTATTGTTTTATCCGAAGAAATCGCAGGGCATGCGACACGTTTTTATACTGCCTAGGACTGGATATATTGACCTTTGAACATTGCCTCTTTTAACCATATCTTTCATTGAGCACCTTTGCACTTTATTACGCACAGTATTTAGGTTCATAGCGCGGCACTACCTTCACTTTATAAATTACCTTCATTGGCCTTCAAAATAATCTCCATTCTTCACAACACATTCTTGCCAACATTCACAAAGCTTCACAAAACAGAACGAAGTTTGCAGGCACCAGGTGAACACCACTCCATCAATTGCCACTTGGATTCCGGACCTGGTAGCACCAGGTCTCATTTCCTGTGATGATGGTTTGCAGAAAGGATGGATCTTGGTCACACATGGTAATGAAATCTCCAGAGGTTTCCATCCGTTTGGCTTTCTGTTCGTCTGTCAGCTTATGCAGCACAAAGTGGGAACAGATCTTCCGCTTACCCAAATCTTTGTGGATGATGGTGCGCATGGTGTCCTTGCTAATGTCCAATTCCTCTGCCATCAATCGTAGAGTCAGTTGCCGATCTCGTGCCAGCATTTGTCACACTCATTTGATCATGTCTAGGGTTCTGCTTGTCGACAGCCGACCTGAACGTGGCTCATCCTCAGTCGTTTCCTTCCCGTCACAAAAGCATTTGAACCAGTCATAAACACATTGTCTGCTCACAACTTCCGTCCCATACACTTGCACCAACATTTCATGCGTCTTCGTCAATGTTTTCCCCAATTTGTAGCAGATCTTGATGTTCACTCTTTGCTACATTGCACTGTGACACTACCTCTCACACAGACTACGTTTGACTGCCCACAGTGGGTTTACCCTGATGGTCACATGTACTACTCCATGCTAGGTGGCGCTTCTCGACATGTTTCTGGATAGCCATGTGCATGGCCTATGTTTCCGTTGAGATATTAGACCTTTACCAAACTTTTTAGACATACCTCATATTCTGTGTTATATTTATTTCTCCCCAGATAAGTGCTCCTGCAGAACAGCTTTGGAATTTATAAATTGATTTATTTAACCACTTTTCAGCTTTCAGGGCTCTCACATTTTGAATGACAATGACGTAGTCATGCAACATAAAAAAGTGTTGTCCTTTTTTTCACACAAATAGAGCTTTCTTTTGGTAGTATTTAGTTTCAATAGAGTTTTATTAGGCAACAAACAGTTACAGATTATAGAGATCGACAATTCGCTGAAGCTCAAATATATCACGTAACAGTAAAGAAATTTCACATAAAAGGGTAAAGATACAAGAGCAAAGGAAGAATAATAATGACTGTGAACTGGCATAAGTACAGCAACATCTCCAACCAGAGAACGCGTCACAGCCATAAATGACTTCTACAAAGTCAGCATGGCCGGGAAGGCCTGCTTAGTTTAATTAAGAAGAGGAGGGTGCAGGGACTGTTAAGGAGGGGGAAGAAATAAAAAAAAAAAGGGAGGGGGGGACTTTCAAAAGTAGAAAAAGCCCACCTGAGTATTAACAGTTATGACATTCAGACATCATATAAGGTATAACATGAGTTATTTTGGTAGTATTTAAGCACCACTGGGTTTTTTTTTCTTTTTCTGTGCTATAAATGAAAAATAAATATGAGCATTTGGTAAAAAAAAAAAAATGCATTTTTCTTTGTTTCTGTTATAAAATTTAGCAAATTAGTAATTTTTCTTCATACATTTTGGCCAACTTTTATAATGCTACATATCTTTGGTAATAACCCAAATAAGTGCTTATTATTTGGTCTTTCTGAAAGTTATAGTGTCTACAAGCTATAGTGTCAATCATTAAAAATTTGAATTAACCTGATGTACTGACAGCCTCATTTCTTGAGACCCTAACAAGCCAGGAAAGTAAAAATACCCACCAAATGACCCATTTTTCGAAAATGTAGACAGTCCAGGGCATTTAGTAAGAGGCATGGTAAGTTTTTTGAAGTTGTAATTCTTTGCAAAATTATTATTTTTCTTCACAAAAGTGTCATATTAACAGGTTATTTCTCACACACAGCATATGCATACTTGCAATTACACCTCAAAATACATTCTGCTACTCCTCCTGAGTATGGCGTTACCACATGTGTGAGACTTTTACACAGTCTGGCCACATACAGAGGCCCAACATGAAGGGAGCAGCATTTTGTCATTCTAGGGACATAAATTACACATATAATTTCTAGACTACCTCTTATGCCGCGTACACACGACCGGACTTTTCAACATCAAAGGTCCGACGGAACGATTCCGGCAGACCATTCGATCGTGTGTGGGCTGCAGCGGACTTTTGATTTGCAAAAATCCGACTTTAGAAATGGAACATGTTTCAAATTTTTCCGCCGAACCCAGTTCCTCCGCTCGTGTGTATGCTAGTCCGACGGACAAAAACCGACGCGAGGGCAGCTATTGGCTACTGGCTATGAACTTCCTTATTCTAGTCCGGTCGTACGTCATCACGTTCGAATCCGTCAGACTTTGGTGTGATTGTGTGTGGCCAAGTCCGTTCATTCGGAAAGTCCGTCAGAACTCTGTCAGAACTCCGTCGAAAGTCTGTCGGACCTAGTCCCTCAAAGTCCAGTCGTGTGTATGCGGCATTACACTTTTGAAGGCCCTGGATACCAGGACAATGGAATCGCCCAAAAAATTACCCCATTTTGGAAAGTAAATACCCCAATGTATATTCTATGAGGCATAATGAGTCCTTTGAACGTGTCATTTTTTTGTCCACAAGTTTTTGAAATATGTATAAAGAAAATTAAAACGCATTTTATTTTTACACAAAGTAGTCCATTTATAAGTTATTTCTAACACATAGCATGTACATAGCAAAAACTATGCCCCAAAATATATTGTGCTACACCTCCTGAGCATGGCAATTGTACATTTGGGAGACTTTTACACAGCCTGGCCACATACAGAGGCCCAATATGCAGGGAGCACCATCAGATGTTCTAGGGACATACATTTCAAATCGAATTTGACTACCTATTACACTTTTGTGAAGCACTAATGGGCACTGTAGTGGCATGGATGTGGCACGGATGAGCCAAGGATGGAGCATGGATAAGCATGAATATGGATGGATGAGCCAGGGATGGAGCATGGATGAGAATAAATGTGGATGGATGAGCCAGGGATGGAGCATGAATGTGGATGGATGAGCCAGGGAGGAAGAATGAATGTGGATGGATGAGCCAGTAATGGAGCCTGGATGAGCATCAATGTGGATGGATGAGCCAGGGATGGATGAGCCAGGGATGGGCACAGATCAGCGCTGTGGGCACTTCAGATCCAGCCCACAGTGCTGCTGCTGCACCAGCTCCCTCCTCTCCTCACATGCTGTACCGATCGTTGTGAGGAGAGGGGAGGAGCCGAACCAGACATGCTCCGGTTTGTTTTTAAGTGATCACTCCCTCATTGGACGGAGTAATCACATGATAAAGGGCCACTGTCATTGACCCTTTCCCCTGACCCGTGACAAAAAAAAGTGGTAAAAATCTGGAAGATGGTCATGGACATTCCCAAGTGCACGCCACAGGGGGGCATGAGGGAGCATTATTCTGGGAGGATGTTATAGTACACCTCCCCATAGATATCCGACCGTGATGTAGCCATCATTCAGCTATGGCCCGGTCAGCAAGTGGTTAAAGGATAATGCCACTTTTGCGGGTAAAAAATTAGCGGACAAAAAAATAATAATATCGCATATACAATTGCAACACAAGTCATATTTTAATTGAATGTTATTAAAAATGACCTTTCCTTTTTAATTGCAGCACTGCAATTTTCTGGAAAATGCAATACAATATGGCTACCTGCAGGCATTCTGTACACAGATGATGTACAGAACGACACCCAGAAATGTAGTTTTCTGCTTTTGTGATTGGCTTACTGATTTTCCCAGAAGTCTGCACTAAATTATACTTTTTTTTTTACACCAGGTGAGTGGGTGAATTTTTTTTGGGGGGGGGGGGGTGCTGTGGTAGTTTCATATGTAGTTTGGGTGAATAACCCAATACTTTCAGCATATTCCAATCACCACATTAAAGCCACTCCCACATTAAAGTCACTCAAGACAGGGTGTGAGGACGCTATAATAAATGGGATTGGCCAGGTCACCATTTATATTCAGAAGGATGTGAAGGCTAACATTTGCTTGTCACAGGATTATTTGATTGGAGTTCTTCTGTTGAAATAATGTAAAATTTAAGCTCTGTTGGTATTCTTAGGGAAATTGTGTGTTTAGGGGGGTCTGTAAGTTCCTCCTAGTTGGGATAATGCAATGTGCCTCCTCCCTTTTTGACAGTAAGGAAGGTACTTATGTACATCTTTGAGCTCTAACAGTGATCCTGAAGGTAGATGTTCATGACCCCTCGATGATATTCATTTCCCAGATTGGATTATCCTATACACATATTTTGGCACAGATCCTGAAAAAGCGAACAAATCGCTAAACACATCTACTAAAAGCTCCAAGTGTTAATCGATATATTCTGTGGAATACTATAATTTATGGTTATTCTAAAAATATGGGCTGATGGCTACTATAATATTTGTGGATTGTACTTTTGTAATAAATATATGTTTTAATTTTTAATCTCTATAGGCTCTCCTTCTCTATGAGATACAGTTGAAGTCTCATTTAATTACACTGTCCTCTCACCCTCTCTTGTATTAATTTATGTTGGTACCCATAGATGATATATAGTGTTACACACAGGCCCACCCTCTGGTTTACCACATTTTTTAAAATTTTCAGGCTTCGCATTCGGTTTGATACTGTGCATGTGGGGGTCACACTGCATTTTCTGAATGGTCCTGCTGCTATCTGAGACCTGTGTGTGTCCCAGAAGGCAGCGGGGGCAGGAGTAGGGTCTGAAAATAATCGGAGAATGAGGCGATCTTACCCGGAAGTGGGAGCAGGTACCTGTCAAAACTCTGCACCCCCCCCCCCCCAAAAAAGTACCAAATGTGCCAGTGGAGGGGGAAGGGTGCAAACAAACAGAGCTTCTCCTTTTGAGTGGAGCTCCACTTTAAAGTAAGACTTGCTTTAAAAAACCAGGCTGGACCTAAGGTGCTAAAAGGCACCAGTTTATAACTACACAGGGTATCCAGATACAGTTGGGCTAATTTACCAAGACTTCTTTCAAACAGGCAGTGGACTTCATTGCTCCTCTGAAAAGAGATTAATCACTTTTTAGTGGTGTTTGAGTGTAAGTTTGCAGGTGTTGACTTCAATGTGCACATTTGACAAGTGGAACATGGCACATCAAGTTAAAATTGTTGCATGTGAAGCATTGTGGCCATGACAAGGTGAGCAAATGGTCAGTATGCCAGCTTGTAGACAGACAGTAAAAACAAACACCAATTTTTACTGCCCCTCTGCTGTCTGTGTAAACAAGGCCTTAAGGAGTTGAGAATATTCATACAATTGATTGTGTGAATATTTAATAATCCAATTATGTGAACAGAAAGTTCTTGTTCATTTTGAATACACTGTCATGTGTAAATAAAACACCTAAACAGGAATTTGCTGTTCACATGATTGGTTAATTTAATATTCACACTTTATGTTGTTTGAAGATTCTCAATTCCTTAGGTAAATGAGTCGGTAAGTCTCAGTATCCTGGAGTCTGGAAAAAGGCAATCAGACAGTTACATTTTGCCAGACCTCTGTTATTTTACACTGATAAGCTGGCACTGGAGATGTGTGTTGTGCCCCACCCCTGCCTAAACATTATATGTTGACCCAGTTGACCGTTCTTGTTCAGAGATGCAGTGGTCAACAAACAAGCTTGTCAACAGGCTTCCAGTGTGGATTTAAACTGATCAGTCCATTTACTAATCAACATAAATGCAGAAATTAACTTTTATAGGGAAAGAGTGTATGTAGGACAACCAGTTTCTCCCTTTACAGCTAATCAGTCCTTGCGGAAAAAGAAGGGGAAATTGCTCACCGTTTAAAAACCAACATTAGTGCTTATTAGGATGTACAGTACACAGACAGTACCCCCTGGTGCATTACAACTCTAACATGTTTCGCTCCCACATGGAGCTTATTTGTAGCTTTTCCCTTTACAGGTGGGTCCCCTAGTTACAGACGACTCCTACTTACAAACGGAGGGAGACAACAGGAAGGAAATCTACCCCTAGGAAGGAAAAAAGAATTATTATGGGAAAAAGGTATCTCCACTGATGCTTTATCACCAACGCTTGTTTCCACAACAACACAAAATTTTCAAAATCCAATTGTCATTGGGACAGAAAGTGAGGTGAAATCTTCTGAACAGGGGCAAAGACAACAAAACAAATGTTACAAGGGTGATAACCCTTCCCTGTGCTATCCAAAAAGCTTAAAAATTGTTTTTCTGGCTGGAGCTATACTTAAAAAAAATACCTGTTCCAACTTACAAACATATTCAACTTAAGAACAAACCTACAGACCCTATCTTGTTTGTAACCCGGGGACCGCAGAGTGTGCATTACATGTTCTCGGTTTAACATGCACTTTCAGTTATATGAGGTTAGACATGTGCCATAATGCTTACCAGTGAATGGCAGATTGCAAGGTCACACCTGATAACCATCTAAACACAGGCTGTAGCCACTGTTTTAACTGTGGCACGTGTCAATTCACTACATTCCCAAACTGGGAAACTTGGTGAATAGGACCCCATTTTTATCCCCATATTTCCATTTCCATGGGGGAGATGTGGAGAGATGGAGGCCCATAACACTTGATTGACGGTTTACCGCGTCTCTCTATGATTTCTGATGAGGTATACCAAATGCCTTGAGAGATGCATTGCATTCTACTTGGACCCCAACATTATGATCAAGGTGCAAGATCAAACTGTTTCTGTATATTTTGTGGACATACTGTATGTAGTATGTTGCTGGGTGAGGGCAATCGGGGGATTACATGAAAGTATGTAAAGTATGAAAACACAATACTAATACAACTAAATGTAGCCATACTGAGGCCCGAAGAAGCTGTCTAGTGAAACGTAAAAAATAATTGATTGTTATACATGAGAAGATTTTTAACAAATGGAAAACGCTGCATATGTGTGATAAATCTAACTAGTACCTGTAAAGTCCCAATTTGTAATCAATATTTCAATGCACTTTCATTAAGAGTTAAACATCAGAATTGCCAGTAGGCTGTGGAAAATTAGGTCAGAAGTTGAACCCCATTAAATGTCTCTCTAGTATTTGCATAATATCAGAGCATCATTTCACAAGCGAACCTGACATCACACTTTGCTTGATCTGCATTTGCTCTCCACACTCTAAGTGTAGAGCTTCACACTCTTCTGCGTACACAAATTCATAAATTAAACATAATTAGGGCATTAACTTTGCTGGTAATAAAATATTTTTTCAGTGAGAAACAAATAAAGTTTGCAGAATTCTGGTGAGATGAGACTGTTAAGATAGGCTCATACCTTTTAGAGAAACTGTTGTTAGAATATCATGCATAAAATCAGACATACAGCTTTATTGTTTCCAGCCAATATATCACTTGAACTTTAATTTTGCTTTGGAGAAGAGGACATCTGAGCTTAAAATCTAAAATCAGCAATGAATTTATAAAGTTTGGGAGGTACTTAATGTAGCTTACTGTGTCATGAAAAAATATATGGACATCTCCCTTTGAAAAAGCTAATTGCCTTTCTGTCATGTTGATGCTTTGGCTTTAATGGACTTATGCAGGCCATACATGGTCGAATTTCAAACAAATTTTCTTTTCAAAATCAGAAAGTTTTTTTTCTTTTGTGATCCGATGATGCCACTATTGATTTTCGAAATTCGGCCGACCAAGCCTTCAATTTCACCTCATGTTGCTACAGAAAATAATTTTCGTGGCCGGCAATCTTCGTTTCTCTCCGTAAATTCTCTTTTATTATTACATTTCTCGCACGATTCTCCCATCATTGATTAGAAAATCGTTAGTTTTTCAAAAAATTTACAACATGTCCGATTCCTCAAATTTGATTTCCACACAAAAGTCGGCTGTTGTTGCAGCCCACTAATGGTGCGAAATTCGTATGAAAATTCTTAGATACGATTTTCGAAAGAAAATTCTTTCGCCATTTTTTGGACACTCATCTGCTCTCTTTGGGAGTATGACACAAAAGTACTGTATCTAGACAAAGCCCCAGAACTATCATTTTCTGAAGGTTAGCAATAGCAGGCCCCATATATCTCTCACAAAAGGTCTATTTTAATATATTGTGGCAACAATCTGCAAACAGACTCTACAAAAACCTGCTAATTCATCTAATTATTGAACAAGTGAATGTCTAAACGGTCTTGTTTTCATGGCATATCTGACTCCAGTGTCATATACTAGTTCTGGGGCAGTAAAAGTAAACCTATATGTTTCAGTTTTTGTTCATGGTGAATAATATAAGCTTAAAGTAGAAGTAAAGGAAAAACTTTTTTTTTTCACTTTGGATAGAGTTGTCACCAGAATTAGCATTCCCATTGGAAGATTTCCCTTTTATTCTTGTACAGGTGACAATACAAAATTTAGGGTTTTCTTTCACCTTTTCTCTTTATAACAGTAACCAGGACAAATAGAGGGAGTAGACATACTTCCTAATCCCTCTCCACTCAATCAAAAAAAACAAAAAAAGAAAACAGAGATTGATTTAGTAAAGGAGAGGACGCTGTTTCATAGTTTCATAGTTAGTAAGGTTGAATAAAGACACCAGTCCATCCAGTTCAACCTGAGTAAGTGTCTACAATTGTCCCTATATCTGTACATTGCACACTCACATCAGTCCCTACCCTCAAGGAACCCACAATCCAAGGTCCCCATTCATATACTAGGGTCAATTTTGGACAGAAGCCAATTAACCTACCTGCATGTCTTTAGATTGTGGGAGGAAACCGGAGTACCCGGAGGAAACCCACGCAGGCACAAGGAGAACATGCAAACTCCAGGCAGGTAGTGTCATGGTTTGGATAGGAAAGTAAATGTTCATTTTGCAAAATGTAGGGTCAATTAGACCCCTTTCACACTGATTCACTTTACAGGATCTAGTGTGAGAGTTCGAACATCCCAGATGCAAGTGTAAAAATGGCTTTCCAAAAATCCTGTGCCACTGGGCAACTCCACCATATGTGCAGGTGTGTACCACGTTCCAACAGCCATGTGATCAGGAGCGAATTTAGGGAATTTAGCGATTCTGGCAGGGACTAAGTACCAACATGTAAGCACTTTGTAGTTAGCTTCAACCGATATACAATACTAGAAACCAACATACTACCGAGTGAGGAGTCTCATCTTGTCCATTAGGGATGGTATACTATACTGCAGAATAACGTTCCCCTCATGACTTGTCAGTGCCTTGGCATTCATACAGTCAAGGGTCCAGGCTATTTCTGTGTCAGACAGGATCCACATGGAAGCCAGGGGTGGATCCAGGGGGGGGCAACAGGGCAATTGCACCCCCCGAGAAAACATTAAAGACTGAGGCTGAGCGTGCCCCGGGTAACCAGATCTGCTCTGGTTGCCCGGCCAGCGGATGGGCTGGACAACTAGCAGCCATTCTAAGCATGAATTTCTGTCCAGAACCCTCAGGACTGCACTCTCCGCCCCCTGTACCTCCCCCTGCAGTTTTTCAGCCTCTCTCCTGCAGGCTGCTGCTTGAGTGGGCGGGATGGGGGTGTGCCTTTTCTCCAAGATCGTCTGGAAGAGGGAGATATGTGCAGCCAGCAGCTGCTGAGCAGAGAGATCTGTGTAAAAGTTCCTGGAGGTGAGCTCTGCTGCCAGCACTACATTGTGGGTTTCTTCACAGGCACCTCTATGCTGAGTCTGCTGAGTTACTGCAGCTTAGCATAGAGGTGCTGTTAGGTGAGGAATGAGATCTTCATCTTTTCATGACAAGTGAAAAATTTAACTCCTTAAAAGATTATCACTGCCCCCTGTTGTATGCCCTCCCGATCCCCCCTCCAGTTTATCAGTGTATGCCCTCCTGATCCCCCCCAGTGTATCAGTGTATGCCCTCCTGATCCCCCCCCCCAGTGTACCAGTGTATGCCCTCCTGATCCCCCCCAGTGTATCAGTCTATGCCCTCCTGATCCCCTCCAGTGTATCAGTGTATGCCCTCCTGATCCCCCCAGTGTATGCCCTGCTGATCCCCCCAGTGTATGCTCTCCTGAGCCCCCCCAGTGTATGCCCTCCTGATCCCCCCCAGGGTATGCCCTCCTGATCCCCCCCAGTGTATGCCTTCCTAATCCCCCTCCCCAGTGTATGCCCCCCCAAACCCCCTCCCCAGTGTATGCCTTCCTGATCCCCCTCCCCAGTGTATGCCCTCCTGATCCCCCTCCCCAGTGTATGCCCTCCTGATCCCCCTCCCCAGTGTATGCCCTCCTGATCCCCCCGTGTATGCCCTTCTGACCCCCCCAGTGTATGCCCTCCCAATCCCCCCCAGTGTATGCCCTCCTGATCCCCCCTGATCCCCCCAGTGTATGCCCTCCTGACCCCCCCGTGTATGCCCTCCTGACCCCCCCGTGTATGCCCTCCTGACCCCCCCAGTGTATGCCCTCCCAATCCCCCCCCCCAGTGTATGCCCTCCTGACCCCCTTCCCCAGCATGTGCCCTACTGTTCCCTGCACACTGCCCTACATACTACTGACCTCTGTACACTACCTTACATACTACTTATCTCTGTACACTGTATTACACGGTATTATACATTGCAATTCAGTTCCGTAAGCAACACCTTATTTTCTGGCAGTGCCCCTCCCGAGACTAGACTCTGGATCTGCCCCTGATGGAACCAGGACCCTAAAATATCCACAAAAGTCCACTGCACAGATGGTTTGAAAGTACTTCTGCCTTCATTCTGACTGTCAACAGAAGTTACATTAAAACTAGGGACCTTGTTTTGAAAGTGAGTTCTTTCAAGAATGATATCACTCTTTGAGCAACAAAGGATAAGTTCACCTTATAACAATAAATGCACATCTTGTTTGCGGGTGCAATGCAAGACTCCTGCAAGTTTTGTCAGTGTATCTGTCTGCTCATGCCTCATATGGGCAAGCAGATACCCACTGGCAGGAAGAGACAATGAACTACCAGAGCGCTCAACAGCAATATGGTAGTTTGTTGAGAACTACTGTACAAGGAAAGCTGCAAAGACCGTCGGTACTTGTAGTTTCCATTCACAGACCATAAAGTGGTCTGGATGTCCAACATGCTGCTGGAAACAAGAAAGTTGAAAATGTGCTAGTTTTCTATTTCTTTATAGGCACCCTGACATCACCTGGTAATTAAAAAAAGGAGGGTACAATTATGCCTTAAAGTGGGGTACCCCCTAAAAAAAGAAAATTAAAAGTCAGCAGCTACAAATACTGCAGCTGCTGGCTTTTAATAATCGGACACTTACCTGCCCCAGGGTCCAGCGATGCGGGGGAAAGAAGCCCCCCCCCCCTCGCTCCCCGCTCCGCTCGCGGCGCCGTCATGCATACTGTGGGCACCCGGCTGTGGCTTCACAGCCGGGCACCCACTGCGCATGCGCGAGCGGCGCAGGGCGCCGTGATACGCCGTACAGTCAGCTGGGACACATGACAGGTCCCAGGTGAATGTGCGGCGCGAGGGGAAGTGATGTCACCAGCCCGGGCAATGAAGAAGGCAGATTACGAGGGACCCCCTAGCAACCGGTATTTAGAGGTGAGTAAAAAAATTTTTTTTGCCAATTATTTTTTTTTGATTTTTTTTACGAATTTTAAGTAGTTTTATTTTTTTGGTGGCAACACCACTTTAAGGAAAGGCAGAATATAAATGCCCTAACATAAGATATTTCTCCTAATGTATTAAAACAATTTAACAGAACAGCTGTTAGCTAATAGTTAGAAAATATATTTTCTACTACTAGATCAAACTTCTGAAGCAGTGGAGCAATTTAAAGCATTAGACAAACTTAAGTGATTTGATTAATTAAATGGTTATCTTTGACCCCTGTTGTGCCAACTGAATATTAAAAGTTTGGGTTCTTAAATATATATAATGATACATTTTGAGATAATTAAGTTAGTGACAAAAACCTACCATGCCGCTTGATGCAATTTATATCACAAAACTATATAATTAAATAAAAAATACAATTTTTTTTTCCTTAAAATTGATAGCAAAGGAAAAAAAATGTAATGAAATTCCTCTTCAATTCCTTTGTACCACTGTTTTTATTAATGTATTATCCTTTGTGTCTTCTCTTTTTTTCCATGAATTCCACAGCCTGATCACTCCTTGATTAAAGGAAATGGGATGTAGAGGAATGAGACTATGTCAAAGACAAAATGATTTCAGCACAGTAAGATCCAAGAACTCTATGACATGCAGAGAGGGTCATTAAAAGCTCATATTATCTTTAAAATAAAAATCTACCACAAACAGAACTAATAGCTTCATGCGAACAAAAAAAGATAAACTCTGGTTCATATGAAGGTGAAACATTCAGTAGTATATAGTTGTTCAAGCATTTAAACTGAATCTGGTTGTTGATGAATTACACTATATAGTGGTTTATCGCGTGTCATGTGATGCTTTTTTGCTACCAAGAACCCTTCTCTTTTTGTTGTAGAAAATAAAACCCATCATAATTTTTGCTGTTATAACTTACATTTGCCACCATTCACAACATTGCCATTTAGATTGGCACCGTTCCCTATACCCATACTAAGCACCTGAGATCTTCACCATGTAGCCCTGTCTAGTATTTGCACTAAAATACTGTTAAGCTCCTCCTTCACATGCACCCCATACTTCCTATCCATTCCTATGGTTTGGCCCATACTCCTATGGACAGCTGGGGGATGCTATGGGTAGAGACAAGCCAAAAAATGTATAAAGCTGTCATCATGCATGCTCAGTCATAAGCTTAGATGTAGGTGGGACTTTTTCCTGCAAAGGCCATGTAGCAGCTGGCAGAGCTGCAAAGCAAGGATCTCAGGAGCAGGCCTGTGTTAAAGTAATATTAATGTCTTCATAGTTTCATAGTTAGTAAGGTTGAATAAAGACACCAGTCCATCCAGAGTGAGTGTCTACAATTGTCCCTATCCCTGTACATTGCACACTCACATCAGTCCCTACCCTCAATGAGCCCACAATCCAAGGTCCCCATTCATATACTAGGGCCAATTTTGGACAGAAGCCAATTAACCTACCTGCATGTCTTTGGATTGTGGGAGGAAACCGGAGTACCCGGGGGAAACCCACGCAGGCACAGAGAGAACATGCAAACTCCAGGCAGGTAGTGTCATGGTTGGGATTCAAACCAGCGACCCTTCTTGCTGCTAGGTGAGAGTGCTAACCACTACACCACTGTGCCGCCCATGAAGCCTCTGTGAGAGGCTTCAAATGTCTCTTTAAAAAAAAAAATAACAAACATGTTTTAATTACCATCCCTGTGCAGTGGCTTTGCACAGAGTAGCCCTGATACTCCTCTTCTTGGGTCCCTTGTTGGCAGTCCTGGCCCCTCCCCCCTGCAGAGTGCCCCCACAGCAAGCAGCTTGCAATGGGGGCACTCGAGCCGGCACACTCCTGAGCTGCGACTCTTCATGTCCATTTACACACAGAGCCACAACTCGGCCCCGCCTCCTCTCTTTTGATTGTCATAGAGGCTGGGATTGACAGCAGTGGGAGCCAATGGTCTCCACTGCTGTCTAAGCCAATGAGGAGGCAGAGTCACCGGAGAGCAAAGGCACTCATGCGATATCACTGGATCGAGAGGGGGCTCGGGTAAGTATTGGGGGGTTGGGGGGCTGCGGCACAGAGAAGGTTTGAGGCTTTATAACCACTTTAAGTGGTTTGGTAGGTGGCTTCAACTAAGGGGGACATGGGACAGCTTTACTAAAGCAAAATAAAAACAATTTCTCTAAAAGTAAAGTTGTTCCGTAAGTTTCAGTAATATTTGCCTTAATTATAATGCAATGTTTTATAGCCACTAATCCTGATATGATTTAATTATTCACTAATTGCAGAAGGCAAATTATTTATTTTATCAATAGAATGCTATTCAAATTTGAAGTTCTAAATCACAGAAATCCAGTAAAAGAAATTTTCAAAATGCTCACACAGATAGACTGGGAATAGGTGGAGTCATCAGTCATCATTGCCTTAATCATTCAGTGTACCGGTCACACCAGTGCAGCCGTCATCAGTGCCCAGATCAGCTAGTGTATCTGTCACACCAGTGCAGCCATCATCAGTGCCCTCATCAGCTAGTGTGCCAGTCACACCAGTGCAGCCGTTTAGTAATCATGCATTGCATATCATTTTCCTCACTCTTCCTTGCAGACAATTCCAACTGCGGTGTCCAATGGTATCAAAAAGACAAAATTACTAAAATACTGTAATACCACTTTAAGAAAGTTATTACCAAAAATTGATAAACCACTCAAATTCTTATACAATTAAAGTTGAAACTGTGTTGATCCTTCCACCTTGTGTTAGTCCAAGCACTTATATCAATCCTTGCTCTGTTCCTTTCATAGTATCCCCTCTCATCCACAGCAATGTTAACCAAGATGTCCATGCAAGAGATTAAAAAATTCATAGTGCAGTATGTTCAAATAAAAATTACATTCATTTTTTCCCCCATACACTTACAAAGAAAGGTAAAAACGTATGCACAACAACATCAAAGATGGCCGCCGGAGCACTTCTGGTGCACATCTGATGGGAAAATATTATTTTCTCAGTTGTATATGCCTAAGAAGCATATTTGCATTGATGAGTCCATCAGCCACTCTACCGGCAAGCTGGCAGTCAGTCTATCCCCAATACAAGGGCCAGATATGAGGTGAAGCTATATAAATTCTGTGAGAGGGCCACAGGGTATATGTATGCCTTCCACATTTACATTATAAAGGGAAAGATAGTCAGCTGGAGACGACTGACTGCCCAACCTATATGGGGAGCAGTGAAAAACTTTGCATTGCATTTGCATTCGGACTTTGCCACTATTCTGATCCAGGTCAGTTAATCGACTATGTCTCTGCTTATCTCCTGAACTGACCATGCGCGTTTATCAACCATGTGTTGTTGCCTGCTGCCTGTACTGATTTTTTGCCTGCTGTCCCAGTGCAAGGTCCTGACACTGTAGTAGTAGGATTAAAGACAACAAGGGGTCTCACATATGCAGAGTGATGGGGCTTCAGAATACTGTTTCCAAGTGGAGAAAACTAAGCTTTTGGTTTTCTCTGGATTTTGCAATTCCTGGTTCAGGGTCTGGAGGCTTCAAAGGGCCTTTGGTGGATGGAAACCTTTACCCCTGTGTCCAGGTCTTATCTGACCAATGGCCTGGACCAATCCTATGGCTAATGGCTGTCGGCATTGCTGCCTGAACTGACCCTTGCCCCTTTATTGACCATGTTCCTGTCTGCTGACTGGACCAATCCCTTGGCTGTGTTGACCATGCCTCAGCCTGCTGCCTGAACGATTCCTTTGGCTGTCGCTGACCACATCTGTGCTGGCTGCCTGGACCATACATCTGACTGTTTGCTGACCATGTCTCTACCTGACACCAGAACTGGCCCATCTGCACGTCCCACTGGTTACATTTCTGTGAGACACTTGTCCCACCCATTCTCTGCAAACAACTGAATTGCTAGAACCACAAGTAGATTTTTTTTACCCTTTGCTTAGCCTCCTGTACATTCTGGCTAGTGAGTCATGTACCAGTAGGTTAGGCCTGTTGCAGGTGAAGCTACACTATGCCACTTACCACTTGTACAAAACCAATACAGTACATTGTTTTCTATACAGTGTTGGTTTTTTTTTTGTTCACCACTCAGTAAGATTTGTTATTTATGGATTCTCATCAGAATTAACTGTCTGATTTTTATCCAGAGTTCTTAGCATCCTTGTGGCAAAAGTTTTGTTTTCTTTTCCCGATCTCTCTTTTTTTTTTTTTTTTTTTTCCTTTATAAGCTTCATTCAGTTTAATATTTTCCATCCAAAAAAAAGAAAAAACCATACATATATAGGGAAAAGGGGAAAAAGAAAAAAAAGAACCCACAATAAAATTGACATCTGCTTGGTTATCATTGCCATCCTATTCTTACTTCCTTATTTCTTTATTTGACTCCTTTTTATGTTAAATTTTTCCACACCCGCCCTTCCCTCTTCTCCCCATCTGTTGACCTTTCCCATACCCACTACTCTTTATTCCATTAATGCTTGGGTATAATGCTTCGTCTTTTTAAATATTCTCCACTTTTCCCACGTTCTACGGTATTTTATCATTTTATTTTCCTCCATATTTCTTAGGTATTCCATATTATTGATATATTCTATTCTTTGGATCCAATATCTCTGATCAGGGGTTGTTTCACCTGTAACCAATTTTTTGGTATTAGAGCTTTTGCGGCATTGAGTAAAACGGGTGTTAATGAGTTTTGTATACTTCTTTTGAAGTGCTTACACATTTTTACCTCTACCCCTAAAAACAAACATTCCCCTGGGGTTAAAGGTATTTTTTGCCCTATTATTTTCTCTATATATTCTGTAATTTTACTCCAATATTGGTTTATTACTGGGCATTCCCACCAGAAGTGGAATATCGTTCCCGGTTTCCCACATTCTCTCCAGCATAACTCGGAGTTGGATGGTTCCATTCTATGTAATTTATCTGGTGTTAAATGCCATCTCATTAAACATTTATAATTTTACTTCCATTGATCTTATGTCAGATACAGAGTAATATACTGAGTTAATCATTTGGGTCTCATCGACTTCATACCCCAAGTCCCTCTCCCATTTAGCTATACATGGGATATGTCCTTGGCCTTCTAATTCCGATAAACAGTCATATATCTGTGAGACACAATGTTTAACTGCTTTTTTCTTTGAACATAATTTTTCCATTGCTGTTAACCTTTTTTCATTTCTTATTGGTTTTGGGATGGAATTAACGAAGTGCTGAATCTGGAGGTATTCCCAGTCCTTCAATATTTGCCAATTGTGCTTCGTCATTAAATCTTGTTTTGACATTAACTTCCCCTCCCTTATGATGTCTTTTAATTGTAGATCCCTCATTTCATTCCCTAGTGATGTGTCGTGACCTGGTATAAAAAAACTCGTTCCCTCCAGAGGGATTAATGGTGAATTATATTGCCATTTGTTTTTGCGCTGTGTTGTGTCCCATTTTTTTAGTGCCGTTAAAGTGATTTCGTGCGTCCTACTACTAATTGCTCTAAATTTTGGCGGAATCCATATGTTTTTTTTAATTGTGACCCGGTCAACATCTCCTCCATTTTTGCCCATTTTTTTTTTTTCGTGTTTTGATTTGTCCATTCAACCAATCTAGTGAAAATAATTGCTAAGTAATATCTGTGAATGTCTGGTAGTGCCATTCCTCCCCTGTTTTTTTTCCTAGTTAATAAATTAAGTTTTATCCTGGGTTTTTTATTTTGCCAAATAAATTTTGAAAATAGTGTTCTTAATATGTTAAAAAAACCTATTGGAATATTTATCGGAAGCATTTGCATTTTGTATATGATTTTTGGTAATACCACCATCTTCAGCACATTTATTCTTCCCATCCAAGATATTTTTCCTTTATTCATCTTCATTAATAACGCTTTGACTTCGTTTATCAACGGGATATAATTAGCTTGATATAACCCCCGAATTGTTTTTGTTATTTTGATCCCTAAATATGTTATTTCTTTTTTTTCCCATGTGAAGGGGAATTTATGCCGTATCTTTTCTTCCTCCTGCAGATCTAATCCGATATTCAGAATAACTGTTTTAATTGGGTTTATTTTGAAATTGGAAAGGACCCCGTAATCTCTGATCTCCTTCATCATACCTGATAGAGATGTTTGGGGGTTGGTCAAGTATAGGAGTATGTCGTCCGCGTATGCCGCCACTTTATGTTCTTCCCCCCCCATTCTTATTCCTTCTATGACTGGGTTGTTACGAATTTTTGCTAATAAGGGTTCCAGAGCTAGGACGTATAGCAATGGCGAGAGGGGGCACCCCTGTCTTGTACCATTCTGCATATCGAACGCGGACGACATACTCCCATTTACCCCCACTCTGGCTGATGGATATGTATATAGATTGTTTACCAATTTTAGCATTTTTGGGCCAAATCCTATTGACTGTAATGTTTCCATTATAAAACTCCAATCGACTCGGTCAAACGCTTTTTCTGCGTCGATCGAGACCAAGATCATTGGAGGATTGGTTTCCTTATCCATCCCCATTAATAACAGCGTTCGCAAACTGTTATCTCGGCCCTCCCTCCCTGGTACGAATCCTGCTTGGTCATTGTTGATCAATTCTGGGAGTAGATTTTTTATCCTCGTTGCCAACACTTTTGCATACAATTTAATATCTGTATTCAAAAGTGCTATTGGACGGTAATTAGAACAACTCGAAGGATCTTTACCCGGTTTTGGAATTAGTATGATATTAGCTAGGAGTGATTCTTTCCTCGGGAGCTCCTCCTCTGCCAGTTTGTTCCAGAGTTTACATAACTGTGGGACCAACAGCTGTTTGAATTTTTTATAATACCTGATGGTGAAACCATCTGGTCCTGGGCTTTTCCCGTTGGGCATGTCCTTTATTGCATACTCAATTTCCTCTGGAGTGATTGGGGCCTCTAGGCTATTAGACATTTCGGGGGTTATCTTTGGAAGATCTACTTCCCTCAGGTATTCTTGTATTTTAATTTTCCTGGTCTCCTTCTGACTTTCAGTCTCCTTGTGCCTGATTGAGTATAGGGCGCTATAATATGTTTTAAACGCGTTAGCTATTTCTGATGTTGTGTATTTTATTTCACCATTCGCGTTTTTGATTTTTTCTATATAATCAATAGCTTTGTGGGCCTCCCAGAGTGTAGCCCTTGGGATCTCCTCTGAGTCATTGGCTAGAAAATATTGTTCAATTTCATATTTAATAGTATTTTCTGTTTCCACATCTTCCAGGAGGGACTCATTTAGTCTCCATAATCCTTTACTATATTCTCTTCCTAGATCTTTTAGTTTTATTATTACAGGAGCGTGATCCGAGAGGGTTATAGATCCTATTTTAACTTCCAATATTTTTTCTAGTAGTTCGTGGTCTACAAATATATAGTCCAATCTAACATACATATCATGTACTGTGGAATAGTATGTGTAATCCTTTTTCCTTAAATTAAGTATTCGCCAGGTGTCCATTAATTGGTGCTGCAGCATCTTCTTTTTCAGGGTTCTATGTTGTTTGATTTCGTGTACCATGCCCAGTGAAGTGCTATCTATATACGGATCCATGGCGAAGTTTAGATCCCCTCCCAAGATTATATGGCCCTGTTTGCATGTTTCTAAAATATTCAGCATTTTGTTTAAATATTTCTTTGGGCCTTTATTGGGACAGTATATATTTACTAATGTGTATCTAACTCTTTCTATTAGTCCTTTTACAAATAAGTACCTCCCCTGTGGATCCGTTTTTATTTCTTCTACTTTCCAGTTGACTTTTTTAGAGATCCCAATTGCTACTCCCCTAGAGCCCCTGATTGGGGTGTCTGCATAATACCACGTTGGAAAATTCTGTGTGTTTAATCTGATATTTAAGTCTAGAGCCAAATGCGTTTCTTGTAAAAACACGATGTCTGCTGAATAACCCTCCAGCTCCATTAGTATATTGTACCTTTTTTTTGGAGAATTCATTCCTCTGACATTGTATGTTACTATTTTGATTTCCGGCATTATACGTATTTAACATTTTTTCTAACCTTTTTTAGTAGGAGCAATGGTTTCTTGTCAACAGATTTAACCCTCCCCCCCTCCCTCCACCCGCCTCCCATTCCCCCTTTACCCTCCCATCCCGCCCCCCTCCCCGTCCCCCCATTAGATGTATATTTGACCAACTGGTCCGGGACCTTTTATCTGGAACGTCCTCGTTCCAGTTATCCCTTGGCCCTAGGGTGGAATTCTGCTCAAAGGTGCGATCGCCCATCCCGTCTTTCTTTGGCGGGGTGGTTAATCCACGTACAAGGGGCTCTCCTACCCCCACCGCACCCTCCCCCCCCCTCTTCGACCAGAAAGAAAGACGTCCCATCCTACTGGGAGTATAACTCCCCCCTCTCTCTAGTTTATGACTCTATCTTTCTCGTCTCCCCCCCCTCTTCTCTTGAGAAGGGGAGGGACTAATTTTCGTCTCTATTCCCTCCCCCCTCCTCCACCCCTCCCCCCGGAACCGGGATCCCCAATTTTCCACAAAATTCTGCGGTTTCTTCTAAAAATCTTAATCTTGCTGTGCGGCCATCCTTTCTTCCTATTAAACTTGCAGGAAAACCCCAATTATATTGCGCTTCGTTCTCAACCAGAACTGTCAGTAACGGTTTTAGGGCTCTTCTCCTCTTCAAAGTTTCCAGTGAGATATCTTGAAATATCTGAATATCATTTCCTTCATATCTTAGTGGTGCTTTTGATCTAATGTTCTTCCATATTTGGAATTTTTCTTCTTCGTTTTGGAATCGCACTATAGTGTCTCGTGGCGTTTCTTTTGGGAGACCTATAGGTTTCCTTACTCTATGCGCCCTTTCTATTTTTATCTCGTTGGTACTTTCTTTGTTCATTAAGGGATTACAAATCTTCTTAATTATATCCGTTAGATCCTCTCGTTGTTGTGCGTCTGGGACACCACGTATTCTTAGATTTTTTCTTCTGTGTCTATTTTCTTGATTTTCGATCTTAAATGCTTGATCTTGCTGTGTCTTTTTTAAACTTTGTATTTCTGCTTCCAAATTCTTTATTGTGTTCGTGTCTTTTTCCACTTTTTTTTCCACCTCTACCACCCTTTCAAGTATATGTCCTAGATTCTGATGTAATCTTTCCATTTCTGCTTTCATGGTATTTTCCAGAGCTGCAAACATAGAGATTATCTCATTTTTAGTGGCCAATTCTTGAAGGTTTTCTTGTTGTGGCTGTTGGGATGTTAAAAATTCAACACTTTGATCAGGTTCAGTTATTAAGCCTGTTCCTTCCTCTAGTGGAACGTCAAGTAATCCATCCGTGTCTTGTGCAGAGATATTTTGTGTTTGAAGTTTTCTTTTCTCTTTTCTGCTCTTTTCTCTTTCCCTTTTTTCGGTACTTTCTGTCTGTTGGGTTTTTATGTATTGAGATTGAGGTTTTTCTGCCTGTTGTTTCTCTGTGCCTGCCGTCTGTGTAACATATTTGTTCATCGCACCTGGACTGGCGACTAAGCTCCGACGTGGGGATTTCGGGGTTGCCCCTGCTTTTGCTGTTTTTCCCTTCATCTAGCACAGCTTTAGTTAATAGCCTCTCTTGCTATTGTTGAGTGTGCCTCTTCCCCCTTCTTACACTTTCTTTGTATTTTATTTAATATCCACGGGTGTCAGCGATCTTCCTTATCCACTGCAATGTGGTTTTAAAATTTCTTATTATCACTATGTTTTTGCATTACCTTCCGTATGGCCCGCATAAACCCTCATTTCAGCCTCTACATAGTCATTTTTCCACACAATTTTTTAATCCAGCGAGATCGCGTGATATCCCAGATTTCCTTTTATTGAGGTAAATCACTTAATTTTACTTTACCGCTTTAACTACTTGCCAATGCATTCTTGCCACTGAAAACGTGTGTATGAGAAAGTATGTTCCTAATTATTTGCTAATGTTGCTCTTGCAGCTTTACCACACAGTCCCAATATTTGACAGAAAATACAATACGGAGTACTTTCAATACTTTATACTTGTATATCCACTTACCCCGTAGATTTTATTATGTATGGCTTTATCTTCCTATTAGGGATTCAGCAAGTTCAAGCCCTATTTTTTTTCCCATGTACAATACACTCTTATATATACTATAGGCATTATCTTACTTTATCCAGTAGATGGCGTCCGGAGCTCTAAGCCAACCTTTCCGAGGCTTACCGAAGATTACCGAGCGCAGCCCTGCACTGCCCGCAGTGCCGTTAGACCCGCTACTCCGGCGTACGAGCGCTCTATCGAAGGGATCTCCGAAGCCTCACAGGGGGGTCCAAGTCACCAACGAGGGAGCCGCTCAGCCCTGTGTCGTGCGTCCCGGTCCGAGGGGAAGGAACGAAGGGGGAAGGTAGGAGAGATACTTGCAGAGAGAGGCAACCGGGGGAACGGATCGAAAGGGGGAGATCATCGGGTAGCCGCTATTTGCGGCGTTGTCCACGCGGTGGGGGCCATGGAGCTCCTAGACGCTACTCCGGCGTACGAGCGCTCTAGCGAAGGGATCTCCGAAGCCTCACAGGGGGGTCCAAGTCACCAACGAGGGAGCCGCTCAGCCCTTTGTCGTGCGTCCCGGTCCGAGGGGAAGGAACGAAGGGGGAAGGTAGGAGAGATACTTGCAGAGAGAGGCAACCAGGGGAACGGATCTAAAGGGGGAGATCATCGGTTAGCCGCTATTAGCGGCGTTGTCCACGCGGTGGGGGCCATGGAGCTCCTAGACGCTAGATGCGGACACGCACCATTCCAGACTCCTCCCCCGGAAGGGCGTGCATCATGCAAAGGAGGTATACAGTGTTGGTTGATATCAGTGCTACACAGGTTGCAATGTCAGGTACATAATCAGTCATAATCAGTATCATAATCAGGAGTAGTAGCAAAATTTATTTTGAGGTGTAATTCTAAGTATGTCCACACTGTGTGTTAGAAATATCTTATTAAATTCACAACCTTCCACATTTTCCAAAAATTTGTGGCTAAAAAAATAGACTCATTATGCCCCTAAGAAAATACGTTGGGGTGTTTGCTTTTCAAAATATGGTCATTGTCCTGGTGCTCCAGGGCCTCAAAAATGTGACAGGTAGTCAGAAAATTGAATGTGTCATTTATGCCTCTAAAACGCTTGCCAGTGCTGCTTGGACATTGTGCCCCTTTATATGGCTAGGCTGTGAAAAAGACACATGTGATATTGCCATATTCAGGAGGAGTAGCATAATGTTTTTTGGGGTAAAATTCTAATTATGTCTATGCTGTGTGTTAGAAATATCTTATTAAATTGACAACTTTGTTCCACATTTTCAAAAAAATTACATTTTCAAACTACTCATTATGCCCCTTAGAAAAAATGTTGCTTAGTTTTTGGGTGTTTCCATTGTGCTGGTGCTCCAGGGGATCCATTAATGTGATAGGTATAAATTGGGTGTGTAATTAGGTGTGCCCAATGAAATGCCTGAAGGTGCTCCTTGAATATTGGGCCTCTCTATCTGGATAAGGTGTGAAAAAGTCTCACACATGTGGTGGTATTGCCATACTTAGGAGGGGTAGTAGAATATACTTTGAGATATAATTCTTAGTATGTCTATGCTGTGTGTTAGAAATATCTTATAAATTGACATCTTTAAAAAAAAAAAGTTTTCATTTTCTTTCCACATTTTATCAAAACTTGTGACAAAAAAAATTACATGTCCAAAAGACTCATTATGCCTCACAGAAAATACACTGGGGTATTTTCTATCTAAAATGTGGTAATTTTGCGAGTGTTTACATTGTCCTGGTGCTCCAGGGCCTCCAAAAACATGATATGTAGTAAGAAAATTAAAAGCCTAACAATGGTGGAGCGATATGGCTCTTGTTTAGGAACGACATCATATGACAGCGCCCAGCTTAGGCATGATCACGACCGCGGCTCTTTACCCATGTGTCCAATCACAGCTGATCACATGTAAACAAGGAAGTGCTGTTTACTGGCTCCCCTCGCCTCACACTGACAGAGTGTGAGGTGGGAAGAGCTGATCAGTGGCATGTTCTCACATTGAAGACGTGTAAAGGTAATCAGGGCACTGATCATCAGTGCCCTGATTACAATGCTGTCCCAACAGTGCTCATCACCAATGCCACTCTGTGTCCATCAGTGACCCCAGTCTGTGCCCATCAGTGAGGCCAATCTGTGCCCATCAGTTATGCCAATCAGTGCTGTATTTCAGTGCCCAACAGTGGCTGCCCATCAGCGCCGCCCGTCAGTTCCGATCAGTGCCGCCCATCAGTCCCCATCAGTACTGCCCCTCAGTGCCAGCTATTATTGCCCATAAGCACTGCCTATCAGTGCCCATTAGTGCCCTATTTAAGAAACACTGCACTACCAAATCGAGAACATGTGGCAGGCATGGCACAGGTGTCAATTTTCCTTGTCTAAGGGCGGACAGGTGGTTTGTACCATTATCGCACCCCACCATTCCTGGCTCCAGCTGGCATGGCATGAACCACCTCTGGGCCTGCCCATGCAGAGCTGCAAAATCTCTGCTCTCGTGTGGCTCCTGTCCCCTAGACAGACCAGCTGAAGCACTGTATGGCACCTTTTAGCCTGACTCATTGAATAGCCCTTTGAACGCTTAGTGGGTGCTTGTGGTTCATAAGACAGTTCAGCAGAGGAGCACAGGGAGAGGGAGGAGGAGGAGGAGGGGGTGGAGGTGACAAATCTTGCATCACCACCACTAGCTGTATGGAGACATGGTGGAACAACAAGCTGCAGCACTGATCCCTGTCCTGCATCCTTCCGAGTTGCAAACAAAGTTACCCAGTGTACTGTGAACTAAATATATCGTCCTTGACCATGCTTGCTGGACCACGTGTCAGCAGTAATGTCATGTGGACCTTGCGACTGACTGCCTTGCCCAACGATGCCACAACATTGCTTACCACGTGATGGTAGAGAGCTGGAATGGCCTTATGTGAAAAGAAATAGCGACTGTAACACACTGAAATATACTTTGTTAAATATTCACTAACACGTTTAACTATACTGCGTTAATGGCGCAGTATAGCACTAAAATATACAAAGCTAAATGCGCAATAACGCATTGAAATATACTGCGTTAAACGTGCAGTAACGCATTGAAATATACTGCATTAAACAAGCAGTAACATACTGTACTGAACTAAACTGCAGGAAACCTGCCCTGACAAAATAAGCTGGCACTAAAGTAAAAATTAATGTTCAAACTACACACATGGTGCCCTATCACTAGATTCACACTAAACTGGCACTAAATTAAAAATGAAAGTTCAAACTACACTCAGCCTGTACTATCACTAGATTCCCACTAAACTGATATTCACACTGGTCAATATATATATATATATATATATATATATATATATATATATATATATATATATATGTAGCACTAACCCCCGAAGGAGCTGCTGGTTATTTTTGGGCTTACCGTTACCTTCCCCTCTCCTTGTTTCACGTGTCTAGGGGATGTCCCGTGGTAAATGGCCCAGTAACTTGAGACTGACAATAGATCCACTTGAATGGATTTTATTTGCAAAAACACAAACCATTGAACAGTCTTTCAACTTCAGATCAGAGGGTTGGGAAAGGTAGTTCAGGTACTCTCAATGTCAAGGTCCAAAAATGTTAAAGAACTTGCTTACTTTGACTGCATTCAGAGAATAGCCATTTGCAGCTGGATGAACACTCAGGTTGGACAGTCCCTCTCTCACAAGGCCTAGCAGCCAACAAGGTGCTTACTCAGGAACAAAGTCTTTGTCACAGACGTTGTTGCAAAACACGTAGGGAAACTAAGCTGTAGAACACTTGTAGGATACCTGGATCTTTCAGCCTGCTTGGCGATATCCACAAGACCGGATTCTCTCGGTTACTTCAGCCCTTCCAGGCTCTTGTTAAGAAAACCAACCCGTACGTGGTGTTCTTCTAAAGCGTCCTCCCCTGGAATGCTTGAAGTACAATGGGTCTCTCCCGAACCGGAGACAGCACCCAACCACCTCAGAATCCTCCTTTAGTTTCCTTGCCTTGGGCTAGCCAGCCCCGAGACATCAAACCCGGGTGGATCCACACCCCAGGCCATAGCCTTCCCGGGGGCTGGTCAGGAGGACCAGGGCCATGTAATCAGAACATCATACGGGACCGGAAGCCTGAACCATGTGACGTCCGCATCTTAAATACCCTCTCCCAGAGAGCACAGTGAGAGGGCCACTCCCACTGACCTGGCTCTCAGAGAGAGTAATTTAAGCACCTGACCAGACCATAGTTCCATGCCTGCCACCCGAAACAGTGACCCCTGCGGCCAGGCTGAACATTTCACAGTCCAGTCAGACTGATACAGAAGTCAAATTTAGGCAAATAGACCCAAACCAAACTGCAGTTTGGGTAAAGTTTAAACTTGAAAAACGCCTAGCGCATGCTCTTCAGGAGCCCACCGCTACACATATAATATATATAATATAATAAAATAATATAATATGCTGGTCAATACATCACCGCTAATCCCCCAGCTGACCCTTGCCAGAGATTGGAGACCAATTACGGTCTCCGAATTTAAGACCTTTCTGGGCCTTTCCCTCCTCATGGGCATAACCAAAAAGAGTGAGTTGCGGTCATATTGGTCCACTGACCCAATTCACCATATGCCCATGTTCTCTGCCTCCATGACCAGGACACGATACCAGCAGATTCATGCATTTCAATGACAATGAACTCTGTCGTCCTCGGGGTGACCATGTATATGATCGGCCCCACAAAATTCGGCCCCTCGTAAACCACTTCAACCAACAGTTTGCAGCCTTGTTTACTCCAGGTCAAGTTGTCTGCGTTGATGAAACACTAATTACATTTTCTAGCCGCTTTGCTATCAAACAGTATCTTCCCAGCAAGCGTGCCAGATATGAGGTCAAGATGTATAAGCTCTGTGACAGGGCAACAGGCTATACATAAAGTTTTATGGTTTACGAGGGAAAAGATAGTTACTGCCCAGACTACATAGGGAGTAGTAAGGGTAAGATTGTGTGGGACTTGGTATCACCCTTATTTGGAAAGGGGTACCACTTGTATGTGGACAATTATTACACAAGCATGCCACTTTTTAGTCACCTTTTTGAGTGTGGAATTGGTGAATGTGGCTTCCCCCAAAGGCTTGTAGAATCCCGACCTAGACGGGGGAGAGAGCTTGCTTGAAATGTAATAATTTGTTAGCAGTGAAATGGAGGGATTCACGGAATGTTTTTGTTCTGTCCTCCCTTCAACAGATACAACAGTCCAAATTCCTAAGGCGACTGGTGTTGTGGAGAAACCCCTGTGTCCGCGAATACAACCTTAACAAGAGAGGGATGGACCTCAGCGACCAGTTGTTGGCACTGTACCTAATTGCCTGTAAGGCATTATATGCTCTGGGCTGGAGATACCTCTATTAAAGAGATTCACACCAAGCAGCTATAATGTGGGCAGGATGGTCGAATGAACCCATGTGCTGAAGATAGATCACTGTTGTATTGTTGTGGTGAAGGAAAGAAGTGCAAGGGGACTAGCAGCACCTGATTTTGAGAAATATTATCAGGTGATTTCTGTCTCCCGGATGCAGAGTGGATTCATAACAAGGAGGGGAAAATCTGGGTAAATATAGAGATAATACAAAGTAAGGTGGATTTACGAAAGATGGTTTGGATACCACGGCAATACCCGGATTTAGCTACTAGAACAAACCCTCTAACTAGAAATACTTTTAAGATTTGGGATAGTTGGGGAGATTGCACTACTGGGATTACAATTCGTCACTAATGTCTATACTGGGCACAAATTATTTTAAGTCAGGGAAAGAGGAACACATATATTTAACTAGATGGGCAAAAGAAGAGGAAATAATATTATGTAATGAAGGATAATAGGACATATACATATGTTGAAATCACACATACCATATTTTTCGGACTATAAGGTGCACTTTTTCCCCCCAGAAATATGGGGGAGAATGTGCGTCTTATAGTGTGACTATATGACAGGCACTTCCCCCCGCCTCCACTGGCACCACCCCCTGCCACCGCTTGCATCGCCTCCTGCCACCACCACTGGAAGAGAGGCAGGAGAGCGGGGGACAAACCTCCAAACCCCCCCGTGGGTGATCTTCCGGCTGGTTCTTGAGACACAAAACAGAGCATTCGGCCGCTCGGTCTGCTCTGTCTTCTGTTAGGTGGAAGGGATAACATCAGGTAGGGCTGTGTTTGTGTCAATGCTCACTCTGCATTTCTTTGGCAGTGGTCACTCTGTATTTTCTATGGCAATGGTCACTCTGCATTTTCTATGGAAATGGTCACTCTGCATTTCTTTGGCAGTGGTCACTCTGTATTTTCTATTGTAATGGTCTCTCTGCATTTCTTTGGCAATGGTCAGGCTGTATTTCATAGTGTACATGGGCACTGGAAAATATTTTAGTACACCATTTGGTTCAGAATATTTTTTTTTCTTGTTTTCAAACTCTAAAACCTAGGTGCGTCTTATGGTCAGGTGCATCTTATGGAGCGAAAAATATGGTAAATGGGGAAACAAGCCACTAGATAAAAGGAGGTATGCACAATTAAAGCACTTTGCACAGTCATTACCACAACCATTGCGGGGAAAAGGACACATGAGGTTAATAGAGAAATGATTTTTCTCCCCTTAGTTTCAATCAAAGTATATCTAAAATTGAACCTGAATTTCTCCACTATTTGGGAAAATGGTAAGAGGAGAGGTTTTCATAGGGATGAGGAACATAAAAGGAAAATCCTTAGAACAGCCTGTTCCTTGTGAAGCGACATAAGGACAGTAGAAATGTGTTACTCGACAAGCGACATAAGGACAGTGGAAATGTACTATAAACTTCTGGCAAGATGGTACATGACTCCCTTCATGGAATGTGGCACACTTTGGAAATCTTACATATTAGAATTCCTTTCTCATAGTTCACTCTATATGGCACGTATTATAAACATAGACTGCACCTATACCAAACCTATACTGCATTACACCAAACCACTATGCCACCTGAACCACATCTACCTTGCAATTGGCTAAATTTATACCATACCAATACCGTACTTTGGCTGCATAGAGATTAACTGGGACTGTCATTAAGTGCATCAACACTCTTAGAGGGCCCCAAGGATAGCTAGTAGAAGAACATCTCAAATGAATGCCCCTCTTGTAATACTTTTTCTGCAAGCCCCCTTTTTGTCCCTGCCCCCTCCACTGCCATCCTTTTTTTTTTTTGAGAGAGAGAGAGAGTGCATACCCAGACAGTCAAGGCCTAGAATTGATACCATAAATGTGCTCTGGCTTTTTAGTTCCAGCACCCAGTAGGTTACTTTTTACTACTGCTCACTGCAGCACTTGAAGTGGCTTTGTTACTGTTTATACTGATCTGGATTCCAAATGACACCTTATGCCTAGTCCTTATTGTTAATCACTTTGTATTCTAACTTGTGTTATTACCATGGTCAGAGTAATGGGCACAGTGGTAGCACTTAATGGGCACAGTGGCAACACTTAATGGGTACAGTGGTAACACTTGGGGCACAGTGGCAGGGCCGCTGATAAGCCAGTACAATTGGCCCTGTTGTACCGGGCCCAGCCAGCAGGGGGGGCCCGGGCAATCTGAGCAGAGAATGATAGAAAAAAATATATATATATTTCTCCAGCCAGCACGAGATGAGTCTGACCACCGGAGAGGTGAGGAGCGGCAGGCGCCACTCAGAGGCTGGAGAGGAGGAGGAGAACACTTTCCAGACAGTGAGTAAACTCAAGGCAGGGGTTGACTTCAGTTTAACAGCACCGACGGCAGGTAGCCTGCATGTGTGACTTGCTCACATTCCACTCACATCTCTGCTCATGTCCCTTGTGTCAGTGAGGAGAACAGCACCATGGAAGCCTCTCCTACACTGCTATCTACAGATTTTTGCCTCCCAGCAGGATGTCAAACCAATTGGTCTGCTGCTCTGTCACTCAGAGCTGCACCGCCTCCTCCTGACCTCCAGTCTGTGCAGGAAATACAATGTGCAGCCTGGAGATTTAAATGTCTGCTGAAGCAAGAGTGGTAAGAGCCAGTGGCCTCACTTGTTATAGCTGTACACTCAACCCTGTTTACCATCAATGGTGTACTGTGATGGAACATGTGGGAAGAGGGGTGCACTGAGGGAACACATGTGTAGCGATGACACATATGTACATGAGGGGAAAGCAATGGAACATGTGTACAGTGACAGAACATGTGTGCAGAGGTGTACAGTGATAGAACATGTGTGAAGAGGTGTACAGTGATAGAACATGTGTGAAGAGGTGTACAGTGATAGAACATGTGTGAAGAGGTGTACAGTGACAGAACATGTGTGAAGAGGTGTACAGTGACAGAACATGTGTGAAGAGGTGTACAGTGATAGAACATGTATGAAGAGGTGTACAGTGATAGAACATGTATGATAAGGTATACAGTGATAGAACATGTATGAAGAGGTGTACAGTGATAGAACATGTGTGAAGAGGTGTACAGTGATAGAACATGTATGATAAGGTATACAGTGATAGAACATGTATGAAGAGGTGTACAGTGATAGAACATGTATGATAAGGTATACAGTGATAGAACATGTGTGAAGAGGTGTACAGTGATAGAACATGTATGATAAGGTATACAGTGATAGAACATGTATGAAGAGGTGTACAGTGATAGAACATGTGTGAAGAGGTGTACAGTGATAGAACATGTGTGAAGAGGTGTACAGTGATAGAACATGTGTGAAGAGGTGTACAGTGACAGAACATGTATGAAGAGGTGTACTGTACTTCATATAATGGGGGGCCCCCTGTGTGTCCTGCGAACAGTGTACTCATAATGGGCGACCCCCTGTCATGTCATGTGGATGGGGGAAGATTTAACTCCTTATATTGAGACCCCTGTGTGTCCTAACTCACTGGGAAGCAGCCAGGGTTGGGGCTGAAGGAGGGACCAGGGGCAGGACCAGGGGTGGGGCTGAAGGAGGGACCAGGGGTGGGGCTGAAGGAGGGACCAGTGATGGGGCTAAAGGGGGCCCCGTCAGGTGGGCTGTAGGGGGCCCAATGATTTCTATCAGCGGCCCTGCACAGTGGCATCACTTAATGGGCACAGTGGCAGCACTTGGGGCACAGTGGCAACATTTGGGGCACAGGGGCAGCATTTAATGGGCACAGTGGCAGCATTTGGGGCACAGTGGCAGTGTTCGATGGGCACAGTGGCAGCATTTGGGGCACAGTGGCAGTGTTAGATGGGCAAAGTGGCTGCGTTTGATGAGCAAAGTGAGGCTGCAATTGATGGGGTTTTTTTCTGAATTTTTTAGTTTGTTTGCAGCCACCCCAAAAATTATGAGCACCAGCCGCCACTGCTATTGGGTACTGAATTTTACTTTCAGTGATTTGCTGTGATATTGCATGTTAATAAAAATAGATTTTTAGATGGGGCAATTTAATCCTTGCTACGTGCAGTGCTGTGTTTTACCAGAATGGGGATGCACAGGTGTTGGCGTGCATCCCTGTGCGGGCAGTTGAATAGCAGTGTACAGGGGGTCCCCGACTTACGAACACCCGACCTACGAGCATCTCCTACTTACAAACTGGGCGCTGCGGGGACCCTCTGTCATTTTGCGTGGACATCGACCGTTCTGTGCATGGGGAGCCTCGGAAAATGACTGAAAACATCGGAAAAGAACGGCATTCAACGGGGCATCGGAAATGTCTGTAATTTCCGAATTACAAACAGGAGGACAGTCCCTAATGGGTTCGTAACTCGGGGACCCCCTGTATTGGGAGCAGCAGCTGCATGAACACAATTGCTGCTTCCAATTGGCTACCGTTAGATAGTAGAATTGTCAGTCTGGGAGAAAGTAATTATAGATCCACTAGCACAGCACTCAAAATTTCCACTCGCCTGCTCGCATTTTGCAAGTGGAAAGACGCTGAGGGTGGAGCCCATAGGATTCTGGTGATGTGTGATTATAGGCGGGTCAGGCAGGCAGTTGGTGGTCTAAGATTGGAGTCTGATCTGCGATCGCTGTGATCTTTATGTCACCGCTATCCACACAATAAGGTGTAATTGGGGTGTCGGTGGGAGGGGCGTGTCATATGGGAGCTTGTTAATATGAAAAATTAACTCCAGCAACTCCCACCCTCTGCTGTGTCTCCCGGGGGGGGGGGGGGGCGTGTAATGTGCAAGGGGCTGTGTATTGTGCAGGGGCTGTGTAATGTAAAGGGGGCATGAGGTACAGGGGGTTGTGTAATGTAAAGGGGCCCTGAGGCACAGGGGGCTGTGTAATGTAAAGGGGTCCTGAGGCACAGGGGGCTGTGAAATGTAAAGTTACTGAATCAGTGCTGAATAGGGGAAGCTTCTGGAGGTAACTTTCCAAGTTAAACAGTGGGTGATTGGTTCCTTGATGGTCCTAGCAACCTATCACCAGCTTGTTAATATGAAAAATTAACTCCAGCAACTTCCACCTGCTGTTGTGTCTATCACTCTGCGTGCCCAAGTAAGGTAGAGAGGGGCAGAGTTGCAGAGGTTGTTTAATGTGAAGGAGGGGGGATAGCTGCAGAGGGCTGTGTGTTGTGCAGGGGGCTGGGTAATGTAAAGGAGGCTGTGTATTGTGCAGGGGGTTGGGTAATGTAAAGGGGGCTGTGTGATGTGTAAGGGGCTGCGTAATGTGCAGGGGCTCTATAATGTGCTGGGGCTGTGTAATGTAAAGGGGGCTGTGTTATGTAAAGGGGGCTGTGTGATGTAAAGGGACTGTGTAATGTAAAGGGGGCTGTGTATTGTGCAGGGGCTGTGTAATGTAAAGGGGGCATGAGGTACAGGGGGCTGTGAAATGTAAAGTTACTGAATCAGTGCTGAATAGTTGAAGCTGCTGGAGGTAACTTTCCAAGTTAAACAGTGGGTGATTGGTTGCTAGGTGGAAAAATTAACTCCAGCAAGGCCCTCCCTCTGCTGTGTCTCTCACTCTGCATGCCCAAGTAAGGTAGGGAGTGGCAGAGTTGCACAGATTTTTTAATGTGAAGGAGAGGGGATAGCTGCAGGGGGCTGCGTATTGTGCAGGGGGCTGGGTAATGTAAAGGGGGCTGTGTATTGAGCAGTGTGATGGGTAATGTAAAGGGGGCTGTGTAATGTGCAGGGAAAGAGGGCTGTGTAATATGCTGGGGCTGTGTATATAAAGGGGGCTGTGTACTGTGCAGGGGGCTGCGTAATGCAAAGGGGGCTGTTTAATGTAAAGAGGGCTGTGAAATGTAAAGTGGGTCTGAGTTACAGGGGGCTGTGTAATGTAAAGGGTGTGTTCTTGCATTTTACCCAGTTATAGCTGCAGTCCTAAAGATTTATTTTAGGCTGCATGTTTTTTGCTGCATTTTCTGAAAGCACACCAAAAGTCCCTCATGTTGCATCTTTGGTGCACTTTCAGGAAAGGGAAAAAAAAATATTGGGGGGGGGGGGGCTGACACCCTGTCTTGCCACACTAGTTAACACCAACCTTAGTAATGCCACTGACTATCCTCTGTGATCTGGATCATGTCCTCTTGTAGTAGGTGGCAAAAGTGGCTCACCTGCTCAGGATCAGAGTGCCCTCGCACTGGGGCTCTGGAAATATGTGAGATATGTGAAGAAGAGTGCAGAGAGCCCAGATCCAGGAGGACCCCCAATGATTGGCTGCCTACCATGGTAGCACTGTGATAGTTCTTACGAGACTATGGTCAGCTGATTGATTGCTGAGTCCTCCTAGAAGGGGATCCATCCTCCCATCCACACATGCCTCCAGCTGTCTCCTTCTCAACCAGTAATGTAAATGACAATAAGTGCCCCTTACATTGCTCTGGAGGTGATTATTGCAGTCCTGTCTATTGTGGGGAATGTCATGGTCTACTGGGCTATGGCCATTAGCAGCACTCTAAAAACTGCCCCAAAAGTTTCCTGGTCTCGTTGGCGGTGGCTGATATAGCGGTGGGACTGCTCGCCTTTCTATTTGCCATCAGCATTGGCTTTTGATTTCCAGGGCTGCCTGTTCTTAGCCAGCTTTTTTCTGTTCTGACCCAAAGCTCCATCTTTAGTCTGTTGGCTGTGGCTATAGACAGGTACCCGGCAATCAAGATCCTCTCCAACAGGTGAATTGTGGAGGAGCCCACATGGGGTAGCTTTTTACTTTATTCTTAACAAGAATATGTGAACCGCCTCCATTGAAAGCCGGCCACATTCACATATTATGCGAATGGGATGCGGTTAAAAACGCACCCCATTTGCATATATGTGAACCCAGCCTAATTGTTACATAACTGCAGAAACATAAGGTCCCCTACCCTGCCAGAAAGGATTGTGCTGTATGACAAGGCTGTGTAAATCTCAGAACTGGATGGATAGAAGTACAAATCCTTTTTAATTTGAAACAGATCCCTAATATGTATTTCAACTGTATCTGTGTGATAGATATTTGTCTGAAAGTATACTTTTTTTAAACGCTTATAATAGTTGGTAAATGAAAAGACAAAAAGGAAATATATCCAATCCGTTTTTATCTTTTGGGCACAGTGGATTAAAACTCACTCAATGTGGCATGTACGGTAATTATTAAATAACATCGGTGTCATGTTTTTTTATGGATAGCGGAGTTTATTAATTGAGATCAAATCTATGTTTTATAAAGATAATGAAATGTGTTAAACAACAGTATTATCATGTTTTATATTGATGCTGGAATGAATGTGGTATTTGCTGTATATTATAGCCAAGGTGTCTGACCTCTGCTATTCGAATGATGCCTTTCAGATCATCAGCAAGATTTACTTCTCCTGCCCTCTTGGACGTGCTCCTCTGAGGCTCTTATTTCTGTCATTTACGGGCACATCATTACAGATAATTGAAAACTGCCGCCAGCCATTTAGGCTGTAAAGAAATGGAATGCCATCGATCCTGAGTGTGTGTTCAGAGCCTGAAAATGAAAGCAAGGCCAATAATCAGCCAATCGAAGAGGGACTTTTCAAATGTAGTGTCTTTAACAATGAAACATTTTTGTGTCATTGACCCACGGAAAATCTTTTTACACACTGTAAAAAGAATAATGGAAGTGACAACTATACCCAGTCCATAAATGATAATGATTTTCCATTTAGCTACTATTGTATTAAATTATTAATTATATTATTATTCATATAAAAATGAATAAAGTAGATGCTTGCAATAATCAAATTATAAATTGACTGCAAAATGAGTGCTCATAAATAGAAATCAATAGTCCATATCTATGAAAAAAAATCCATAGATGTAAAACGTAGTGGTTCCGCCACAGCTGAATGAAAAGGAATAGTACTACTACTACTAGTAGTGGCACCAACTGAACTGTAAATTGCTCACTCACCAGAGGATAGTGACCCCTCAACCCAAGAAGGACAATATGCACTTTTGATGACAATAAAGGTGACTCAAGTCCACAGCTCTGGGTACACTATTTTTCAAAATGGGCTCACAGTAATGGTTCCCTGGTTAATCCTTCATGTCTCCATCACAGCTCACAAGAAACGCCTACTTGTAGTAGGCCCTTGACCGCGCCGTAGTCATTAGCCAGGGCACCGTAGTGCAAGGTGGTTCAGCCCCAAAAGCTGGCCTAAATACTCAGCCGATTGCTGAACTCAAACTCGGCCACCCGAACACTTGATGAACACACTGTGCTGTCGAGAGAATCAATCACTGTCCATGACCGACCAATACTGTCATACAAAGCGCATATTGACCCTGCAGTTCAAGGGTCAATATCCTCTGGTGAGTGAGCAATTTACACTTCACGTGGTGGCACTAGAAGTTGGATCTTGAGAGAGAAATCGTCACAAGGGTAACATTCATTCAGGTGTGGGGGAACCAGGGCTTTTTTCAGTGGGAACATGGGGAAATGCAGTTCCGGCACCTCCAGTACTGAATGTATTCTATGTATTTTATGGCAAGGGGTGCTGGGTTGTGCTAGAGGGTATATTGTCGCTGGTGGGGGATCTATTTTTGTATGGAGGATCAATTTTTGTGTGGGGGGTCTTTTTTTGCCAGGTAGGGCTATTGTTGCTGGGAGGAATCTATTGTTGAGGGTAAGGTCTATTGCTGCTGCTGCTGCTGCTGGCTTCTGGGGGATCTATCTTCTGTGGCTGGTAGGGGATTCAATTTTTGTGTGGGGTCTATTTTTTTGTGGGGGTCTATTGTTACTGGGTAGGGCTATTGTTGCTGACAGGGGGTCTTATGATGCTGGGGGGGTTTATGTTGCTGGGAGGGATCTAGTGTTGAGGGAGAGGTCTGTTGCTGCTAGCTGCTGGAAGGTCTATTGCTGTTGGCTGCTGGGAGATCTGCTGTTGTTGCTGAAGGGGGGGGGGGGGGTGTTGTGGATGGGGGATCTATTGTTTCTGGGGTGGGGTCAATCAAATTCTATACAAGATACTTAGTAGCACAAAATGATACTTGGTTCTGTATTCTCTAAAAGGGGTGGTACAGGGAGGTGGGTAGGTAGTGGAACCAAGGGACGGTGCTCAGAGGTGGTTTGCGGCAGAAACAAAGGATGACTCAGAAGGGGGGAGTTCCTGCACCTATTCTCTGGGAAAAAAAGCCCTGATTGGTCAATGAAGAACCATTGATTCAGGAGACATCAGTGTGTGTGGCCAAAGGGCACACTGATTGCAGTGGACTGGACTGGTGCTGATTTTCTACGATTGTAACAACATACAGTAAAACCTTGGATTGAGAGTAACTTGGTTTAAGAGCGTTTTGCAAGACAAGCAAACATTTATTTTTATAAATTTGACTTGATAAACAAGCAATGTCGTGATATACAAGTAGCATCATGTCACAACTGAGTATAAAAGAGAAGAGAGGTGAGGTGCGTCTAAGTGTAGCCATATGGTTACATTTAATGAAGGTACAATATTTAGCAACTCACATGGTTGATGATTAACAGAGGCACCTCTAAGTATGCAGGCATCCGGAGTAAAGCTGCCCACATAGACTATACTTTGCACCGCCATCTACGTCATCTCTTCCACGCTGTGCTCCACGAGTGATTCAAGCTACACTTTCAGGTCGTTCTACTGCAGGGTAGTCTTCCCAGTCAGGATTGCAGACTGACTACACTTAGAGGCGCCTTTCTTCTCTTTTATACTCTGTAGCTCCTGCTGGATTTTGCTTCTAATGCCCTTGTGGAGGCTTCGATTTGTGGATGGACATTTTATGGTTACACAAGCATTGCTATAATCTTTTTATAAGGACTATAAACTGAAGGATTTATGAATAAATGGTTGTGAAACGAATCATCTGTGTTTCCATTACTTCTTAGGGGGAAATTTGCTTTGATATGCGAGTGCTTTGGATTACAAGCATGTTTCCGAAACAAATTATGCTCGCAATCCAAGGTTTTACTGTAATATTTCTCTTGTGAATACTACTTCAGATATTCCTTACTTGTGTGTAATCAATGTCAGAAGACTTAAGGTTGCCATACCCGACTCAAAATTTGCCTGATTCCTGTTTTGTCCCACATGGTCAAAACACAGGTTTATTTTTAATCAATATGTGAGACAAATTCTTGGAAAAATTGCCTTTGCAAATCATATTATGAAATTGGAATTCTTGGGAAAAATGTGTTTTTACTCATATGTTGGTTAAAAAAAACAATTCTATCACATTTTGTATGGTAACAATCATATGCTGTGTGTGTGTGTGTGTGTGTGTGTGTGTGTGTGTGTGTGTATATATGTGTATATATATATATATATATATATATATATATATATATATATATATATATATATATATATATATATATATACACACACACGTGAAAGCTGTGAAAAGTTTTCCCTTATCTTGTATGTAGGTGCTGAGCTGAGATCTGGAGACCCTCCACTACTCCCTTAGCCCTTGTACACACGGTCGGAGATTCCGACAGAATGTGTCCGATCGGACCATTTTGTCGGATATTCCGACTGTGTGTGGTCTCCATCGGACTGTTTCCGATCATGTTTCCGATCATGTGTAGAGAATTCCGATCGGACAAAGTGCCACGCATGCTCCAATCAAATTCGTACATCAAAGCTATTGGCTACTAGCCTGATGGTAGTCCCGTCGTAACGAAATAACGTCATCACGTTCTGAACGATCAGATTTTCTGACAACTTTGTCCGACCGTGTGTATGCAACAGTTTCGGACAAAATCCGTCGGATAAAATCAGTTTGGACAAAATCCGATGGATTTGGTTGTCGGAATGTCCGACCGTGTGTACAAGGGCTTAAAGAGACTGTGAGCCTCACACAAGCCAATCGAGGTATCCTCTTTTGTCTGAAAGCAAGTGACAATGTTTTTAACAAGCATGATTTATTTTACTGGGCTGTAAATGGATTTCTCCTTTGACACATGTATTGTTTGTGAACCTTTCCTAAAGAAACTTAAAGTGATTATAAAGGCTCATTTTTTTTATTTTTTTTAATTTTTTTTTAAATAACAAACATGTCATACCTCCTCTGTGCAGTTGGTTTTGCACAGAGCAGCCCCAATCCTCCTCTTCTTGGGTACCTCTTTGCTGCTCCTAGTCCCTCCCTCATTTGAGTGTCCCTCAGCCAACAGATTGCTACAGGGGTCACTCAAGCTGAGTCAGAGCTCTGTGTATCCATTCAGACACGGAACAACAACATGGCCTTTGATTGACAGCTACGGGAGCCAATAGCGCTGCTGCTCTGTCTCAGGCAATCAGGAGAAGTGTACTGGATGGCTGAGGGGATTAAGGACATTGCTGGAGAGAGAAGGAGTTCAGGTAGTTAATCGGGGGGTGCTGGGGAGGCATAGATAGCATTAAGATAAAAAAACCTTCTGCCTTTACAACTCCTTTAACACCATTTCACCATAATTGTATATTAATCAAAGGCACAGCGAAGCAACTTTAGCACAGCTATGTACTGTGATATTTTAAAAGTTGATTTTGAGATGCCCATACTGAATTTTAGAAAGATAGGAAAAAATGTATTTTGACTGAATTTAACCACTTCAGGATTTACCGTATTTTTCGGACGATAAGGCGCACCGGATTATAAGGCGCACTAGCAACGACCGGCTGATATAATGGATATTTCCATATATAAGGCGCATCGGACTATAAGGCGCACGGTCGATTTTGTGAGAAAATTTAGGCTTTTACGTGCGCCTTATAGTCCGAAGGTTTACGTCAAGAGACCGGGTGGCTTTTTCCACGAATCTCCATCCCTATTGATCTGTGACTCCATGCGCGCCCATCTGACAGATACTGTTAACAAAGAACTCCAGCGATGTCAACAGGTCATATATAAGGCACACCGGATTATAAGGCGCACGGTCGTTTTTGGGAGAAAATTTAGGCTTTTACGTGCGCCTTATAGTCCGAAAAATACGGTACCCCCTTCCTGACCAAGCCCTTGCGATACGGCACTGCGTAGCTTTAACTGGTCGTGCGACATAACAAAATTGATATCCTTTTTTCCCCACAGATAGAGCTTTTGGTGGAATTTGATTACCTCTGCGATTTTTATTGTTTGCGCTATAAACAAAAAAAGAGCGAACATTTTGAAGAAGAAAAAAATATTTTTTACTTTTTGCTATAATAAATATCCCCAAAAAATATAAAAAAAACTAATTTCTTCCTCAGTTTAGGCCGATATATATTCTTCTACATATTTTTGGTAAAAAAAAATTGCAATAAGCGTATATTGATTGGTTTTCACAAAAGTTATTGCGTCTATAAAATAGGGGATAGATTTATGGCATTTTTATTATTCATTTTTTTTTTTACTAATGGCAGTGATCTGCAATTTTTATCATGACTGCAACATTGCGGCAGACAGATCGGACACTTTTGACACTATTTTGAGACCATTGGCATTTACACAGTGATTACTGTGTAAATGTCACTGGCAAGGAAGGGGTTAAACGCTAGGGGGCAATCAAGGGGTTAAGTGTGTTCTCTGGGCGTGTTCTAACTGTAAGGGGGAGGGCTCACTAGAACATGACAGATATCACTGCTCCCGATCACTGTCATGTTGCTAGGCAGAACAGGAAAATGCCTTGTTTATATAGGCATCTCCCCGTTCTGCCTCTCTATGTCACAATCGGGGGATAATAAGTCCGCAGGACCCGTGGGCATGCACGTGCCCGATGACGCAGCGACATACAGGTTTTGCGCACCCCTGCCCCTTTGCCGATGTAAATCGGCGTGAGCTGGTTGGCAAATGGTTAAAGAAAACTGTAAGCCCTTGTACAAACGGTCGGACATTCCGACAACCAAATCCGTCGGATTTTGTCTGTCAGATTTTGTCTGACGGATTTTGTCCGAAACTGTTGCATACACACGGTCGGACAAAGTTGTTGGAAAATCCGACATGATGACGTTATTTCGTTACGACGGGACTACGTTCACGCTAGTAGCCAATAGCTTTGGTGTAGGAATTTGATCTGAGCATGCGTGGCACTTTGTCCGATCGGAATTCTCTACCCCTGATCGGAGTATGTCTGATCGGAGCATTTTGTCGGAAAATTTTACCAACAAGTTGGTAAACTTGGTCCGTCGGATACTCCGACGGAAACAGTCCGATGGAGATCACACACGGTCAGAATATCCGACAAAACAGTCCGATCGGACACATTCCGTCGGAATCTCCGACCGTGTATACAAGGGCTAAAGGTAGACTCTTTTATTTTTTTTAGACATTGTATATTATGACTGAGGATAATTGTCTTGTTGTGACATTTGTGTTCTTTTTGTAGAAAAATTGCATACTGAAAGTTTTTGAAAAATAACATTGACAGATTATTACAAGTCTTCCATCATATTGTGAAAAGGAGTTTTTTTCATCTAAGATAAATATACTCTCAAGTCAGGGCCTACATGAGATGTTTGGTGTAGACAAGAGGTACACACAAGAATAGGTAATCCCAGACTATGATCTATCCTTTAGGACCCACATCTAATCACTGTCCAAATCTTGCCGCCTCAACCTCAACATCTCCAAAATATGCCTCTTTCTAACCAATGACACCACAAAGCTCCTAGTTCACTCGCCCCTGGTCATCTCTCGCTTCGACTACTGCAACTTCCCTTCTCATTGGCTTACCTTTACATAGGTTATCCGTCATGAATCCTGCTGCCATGCTCATCCGCCTCACAAACCGCTCCATGCCCGCTATCCCTCTCTGTCAATTCCTCTATTGGCTCACCCAACAAAAAAAATTCAAAATACTAACAACAACTTATAACGCCATCCACAATTCAGCCCCCAGCTACATTTCTAGCCTTGTCTCAAAATACCAACCTAATCGTTCTCTTCATTCCTCCTAAAGTTATGATAAAGATTAGCTAACATAGGACACTACCATTTGTTAAATAGGTATTTACATCAACAGAAAGCTCAGAAAGTCTAAGCCCTTGTACACACGGTCGGAGATTTCGACGGAATGTGTCCGATCGGACCATTTTGTCGGATATTCTGACTGTGTGTGGTCTCCATCGGACTGTTTCCGTCGGAGTATCCGACGGATCAAGTTTTACAACTTGTTGGTAAAATTTTCAGACAAAATGCTCCGATCGGACATACTCCGATCATGTGTAGAGAATTCCGATCGGACAAAGTGCCACGCATGCTCAGATCAAATTCCTACATCAAAGCTATTGGCTACTAGCCTGATGGTAGTCCCGTTGTAACGAAATAACGTCATCACGTTCTGAACGATCGGACATCCCGACAACTTTGTCCGACCGTGTGTATGCAACAGTTTCGGACAAAATCCGTCGGACAAAATCTGTCGGACAAAATCTGACGAATTTGGTTGTCGGAATGTCCGACCGTGTGTACAGGGGCTAACATAGGTATTATTGTTAAAGGGTTTCTAAAGCCAAAAATTTTTTTTTTACATTTTGGATAGAATGTTAAGAGGTTAGAACCCTTCATTAGGATTTAAATCATAGTGCAAGATTTTGAACATCTATCAGCAAAAGTAATTTAAGTAACAGCTTCAGATAATTTTGATGTCTACGATGAATATAATATATACCCAGGTTGGGTCAGTAATGATGCTGGACCTTAAAGTTTTGGTTCTTGATGATGTAGTAGAGAGAAAGTGAATTCCGAGGCATCAATGCTCCTAAATCATTGGAGCCCTTTACCAATCTACAACTAAAAGTTTATAGCCAAAACTTTTTGTGTGGATAGAATAAAGAAAGATTAGATCCCCTTGTTGTCTGTGTCCCCTCTAGATAGACCCAACCTCACTATTTGCCCTACTGACCATTATCACCTAGACAAAAAGTGATGGGGAATCCAAGCTTTTACAGTTGTAACTAAGAGAAGAAATAAGGGAAAATCTGAGACACCTGTTCCAATAGGAGTTCCCCTCACTTTGTAGAGATTACATCTCACTTCCTGATGCATCTATAGGACAGGATGTGAAGGGAAATCTTCCTAAACATGAAATAGACAGCAAAAAATAAACTGAGATGACTTTGGACTACAGGCAATGTTTAAAATTAAAACAATAAACATGTTATATGTACTATATTGCTCCAGCAAAGCAGCCACAAACCTTTTCATCTTGGATTCCCCACCGGCAATCTTGGCTCCTCTACTTCTTCATTACTCCTGAGCTGTGTGTGCCTGTAAAGCCACTTGGCCTCACCCCAGCTTCCTCCGTACAGCATTTGATTGAAAGCAGCAGGGGCCAATGCCACCTGCTGCTGCCCAAGTCCCTATGTGAAGAGGAAGAAAGGAGAGTGGTATCCAGCCATGCACATTGCTGGATCGAATGAGGACTCAGGTAAGTATTTAGAGAGGTGGGGGGAGGATAGCAAGCTGTAAAACATTTTTTACCTTATTACAGGGAATGCATTAGGGTAAAAAGGTTTGGCTTTAGAACCACTTTAATTATCCATTGTGTCCAAAGAACATATTCACTGGAAAGTTATAGTCACAGGGTATACAAAAAGCGTTGAAAGGAACATGAATATGTTATCAATAGAAAACAATCAAAAAATGTTGTTTTATTTTCTAATCTCAAGAAAAATTACAGCTTTGAAGTAATTCTTACAGGCAATAGAAGAGTATACAATTCTGAACTTTTAGAAAGTTCACAGAAATATATAAACCGGGTTAACAATTTATGGAAATATTCACAGAATGTACCTTCCAGTAGGGCAGTTTGGTGATTTTGCGTGCCAACTCATTCCCCGGACATTATGAACTCAAAATAGTAAAACATTCTTGGAATATTTTGCAATAAATGACTAGGCATAAGAATTCATGTCTGTAACACACATTTACAGGGCAATTCTGTGTGTAAAACTATATAGGTTTCTTTAGATGCTGAAATGAGTGAACTCATATCTCCAATGAGTAAATGTTCAGTCACAGAAAGAGAGTACGTCTAGAATAAAGGTAACTTAGTATTCCAAGTCTGTCTCCAAGGCAATCACTTCCATATGGTTTGGAGAAGCCTTTAGATAGTAAAATAATGTTTTACTAGGTTTGTAAACAGTAAGAGTTATTTCAGCCTTTGCCTTCCATAATGGTTACAGCAGTGGTAGTAAAAGGGTTAAACTAAACTAGCTATTAGAGAAATATAGTAGCTGGATTTGTTACTACCCTCACTATGCCTTCAGGCAACCAATTTGCTAAAGCACTCTGTATTGTAAGCAACTGACAATTTTTGATAAAAGTATTCATTATCACCCTTATTATCCTTGGTTGCATTTCATAGATCATGCCTGCATTACGTGTTTTGAAATGGCTGCTTGTAGTCTCCATGTGACAGGGTGACAACTGAGGATGGGCTTCGGGTTTGGATTGACGGTGGGCTTGACCCAAACTGTTGCCATTCAAGGTTCACCGATTGGGTGAACTAAATGGTCAGATTTTGTCAATTCTTGCACCTGAACCTCTAGCTGTTGCTGCAGCCTGAAGTGATCCATTTAGTGGAGATATTATAATTATAGCTGAATGAAGCTTCCCGACCCATTTGCCATCTTGTTTCATGTAGCATCCTGGGTGATGTCATTGACCATACTTAAATTCAGGGTACATCACATAATTTTTTTTGTTTTCTTTTCTTTTAGCTTGGGTCCCCCTTCACACTCATACCAGATCTTTATCAAGGATAAGGGGTTGGTATGGATTTGGAGGGAACCCCATGTCATTTTCTTTTTGCCTGTGGTTCACCTTAATTTTAGGGGGGTCACACTTTTTTCTCTTTATACATGCCCCTCCCCAATTCATACCAAACCCCTATCTATGATAAGAGTATGGTATAGGTTTTGGGTGTGCCCCCACTCTTTTTGTTTGTTTGTGTTTTTGCTTGACTGTTTTCTTCTGCAGGGCTTATGGTCTAATATGTTTCAGGAAGAGGATGTACATATCATACCCCTTCCTTTACTGGACACCCAGGATTCATGCCCCAGATAAAAGTCTGGTATAACTTTTTTAAGGGGGACACTACACAAGAAAAAAAAAAACATATGTGGACCCAACCAAAAAAGCTTTCTATCTCATATCTCTGATATGAATTTGGAAATGCACTCCAGACAAAAAGAAACCAAAAAAACTGATGCAGGGTTCCCCCTAAATCTGCACCCTATCATTATTCTTGATAAAGGTCTAATTTGGGTTTGGAAGGGCACCCCTTGCAGTCTTGCTTGCAAAAAAGGAAGGGGAGGTGAGCGTGCACTCCACCTCTCCTGAACCATTTAAGGTCACATACACTAGGAAAGTACTTTTTGCAGGCAGACGCCCTGGTGATGCACCATGTCTCAGTTTTTTCATCTCTCTAAATGTCACTTTTTCTGTAGTACACTCTACAGCAGGGGTATGGTAGGCATGTTGGGATTTGTAGTTTCAAAACAGCTGGAGAGTCGAGGTTCCCTACCCCTGCTCTACAGGTACACCACATTACATGCAGGTTTAAGGCATTCCCAAAGCGTCTTATATAAAGGAATTGTATATTTTTTATGTTCTCCTTCAAGCCTTATTAAAGCCATGCGTCCCCCCCCCCCCCCCCCCCCCATGGCAGTACCCAACCATCCACCCCAAGTTTTTTACCAAAAGATTGCAAATTGGCGTTGAAAAGGGCCACAAAAAATGATAAGATTTGATTTAAACCCAAACCGGTTTGGCTCATCACTAGTGATAAGAACAGCTGGGAGATAAGGACAGAATGTTCTCAGCCTATTACAGGAAGTGCCGTAATATTACTTTTATGACAGCATGACCAGAATTAAAAGAAACCTGTACATTTCCTTCTGAAAATGCTACAAGTCAGGCTATCTTGCTGATCCAGCATCTTCTATGTTTCATGAATCAATAACCAGTCACAAGTACACAGATAAGGAGTTAAAGTTTTGCTGTAACATCAGATGCTAAATACTTGTTCCAAGTCTATGATTTGGAAAGTAATGAAACCAAAGAGAGACAATCAACTAGCATTTTCAGCCGGAGATCTGCAATACTAGATTCCATTGTTCCCTCGGTACAGATTTCCTTTAAAATCTGAATTTCCTTTTTCTTTTTCGTAATGTACTAGCCTTATTTCTCTTTCTTGCAGCAACCCCTCCAGTATTAAGTTTAATGCTGTGCTTTTATGGCTGACCTATCAAAGTACATTGTCTCTTAAGTGAAGGTCCCTGTATGCTGACCAGAGACCCTCTTTCGCCCCTCACGTGCGGTGTTCAAGCCAGCTTCCTTAAAGCTACCTTAGAAGACAGATAGATATTTCTGCATAAAAAAAGTATTTCTCTTGAGCTGTTAAGAATGTATCATTTAAAAGGATGGGGTGGCAATTCAAAGGACGTCGTCAGATGTGCTGCACAGTATGTGGTGCAGGATAAGGAACTTAAAGTTGATTTTCATGAGCGGGATGATGGACACAGTGACATTGAAGATACCTAGAAAAACAGCAGTTACTTTTCCCTAGAAAGGAAAGACTCGTTAATCTTGAGAGACGTGTCTCTATTTAATAAATATGCAGCCCTCATCACATTTTGAAGTAGAAGCAGATAAAAAAAATAATAATCAGGACATATATCTATGGACATGAGCAATACTATCCTTCAGGCAATGCTCTGAAGGAATTGGTTCTAATCCTGAATGAAACTGTATATATAGATATGACATTTACATCTTTGTTGTATACATTTCTTTATACATTAGAGAAGGTGACTATAAACCACCCCATTAGCCATCTAAATGCACTGCAATGACAAAAATAGATGCATCAGTCATATGGGCAAAAAAATACATATATTATGGATAACGGTACACCCTGCAGCTTGATGGACATTTGTGGTATTTAGATATCATTCTATTGTTTACATATTGTACATATACTGTACCTACTAAAGGCAATACTGTGGAAACGACTTAAAGTGGTAGTAAACACCAAAAATGTAATATATTGCAGCTTACCAATGATTTAATAAGGAGATGGCATTAGTTTTCTTTTTTAGACTTTTTTCCTTGATTTTCACCTGGAGATCTGGCCAGTAACACACCTCCTGTGTTAGGGTGCCTCCACTCTAGATAGAGGAGCAACAAAGACACCTTTGGACAGCAGCATTTTCAATCGGGGGGGGGTAGTGTTAGACTAGCATATTTTGATGGATTTGACTAACTAACAAATTAAGACCCCTTTCACACCACACCGCCCATAGCATAGCGGCCGAGAAAGGGTTAAAACCACCGGCAATACTCCGCAATAGCGGCGTTTTGCCGGCGGTATTACAGCGCTGCCCCATTGATTTCAATGGGGAGCAGCGGTGGAGGAGCGGTAAATAGAAGCTGCTGGCAGGACTTTTCCCTGACGTCCTGCCAGCGCACCGCTGTAGCGTGAAAGCCCTCTGGCTTTCACACTACAGACAATGGTGCAGCTTTTTTTGGGCGGATTGCAGGAGCTATTTCTAACGCTATAGCGCCTGCAAAACACCCTGGTGTGAAAGGGGTCTTAAGCTTAACTCCAACTAACACTTTATAAGCTGATACAGCAACAGATGTATTTTCCTTTTGGGATAAAGGTTTTACATAAATTAATAAAAGTCCCCCTGTCAGTGGTAAACGATTTGTTTCAACCCTCTAAGGCTGCGTACACACGGGCGGACTGTATGGCCTACTTAGTCCGTCGAAACACATTTCAGCGGACAGTCCGCTCGTGTGTGGGCTTCAGCGGACTTTTTCAGCGTGCAGTCTGGCGTACTAAGTATTTCGGATTTTTCGAAATTCTGTCCATCATACTTTGGTTTCAGCGGACAATCCGCTCGTCAGTAGGCTAGTTCGACGGACTAAGAATGGCGCATGCTCAGAAAGGATTTACACGGCGGAAGGTTGCATTGCTGTGTATTGGACTTACTATTTCTAGTCCCGTCGTACGTGCTGTACATGTCATCGCGCAAGCTTTCGACGGACTGTTTGTGCATCCGTGTGTGGTCAAGTCCGTTCATTCGAAAGTATGACGGACTGTCCGTCGGATTGTATGACGGACTAACTAGGCCATACAGTCCGCCCGTGTGTACGCGGCCTAACAGCCACTTAAGCCAGTCAGTTTGGTCTATTAATAGAATTTGAAAAATAACAGACTTAGTGGCAGGAAACGGATGCAGCCACCACATCTAAGACATGGTAAGCTGCAATACTGTTGGAATACCGCATTGTATTTTGTGCAACAACTACTGTACATCAGTATTTGGTAGCGATATATTCTTCAGCCAGTAGATGGCAGTATTTAGAAGTTTTTAGCTGCACCTACGGTTAAACTCAATGTCTTTTCTCTGTAATAAAGTTCCTGTCTGCAGTTAAGCAGCAGATACTGTAAGTCCATGTGGATTGTTCACTGTGTTCTGTAGGGAAATATACAGAATTTCTAACAGGTTATGAGCCCAGGCATAGCCAGACACACACCCGGGGAAAAGCTGAAAACCCAGTCATAGCAAGCTACAACAAATAAGTGCAAAATACAGCAACAGAAAGTAGACTGCATCATAATAACAGAAAATGGCCAGTAACACAGCTGCAACAAAGCTTTAATTTGCAAATCTGACAAACCAGAACTACCAGTCTAGAAATGTTTAAATGGAAATCAAGTAAGGCCAGAACACCCTTCTGATGAGTGGATAGAGAAAGACCAAAAAGCTCAAAGCACTCTTAGCATAGAAGATGACCAAATCACACATATATCGAAATGTGGAACTGCTAAAGAAATGTTGGAAGGATTACAAAAAGGTGCATGAAAGAGCTAATCTCAGCTCTCTAAACTGTATTTGACTAGAAAGCTATACCAAACCAAGCTGATGAAAGGCCAGGATATGCAGAATGACATAAGGCACACCTTGGAAATGGTTGAACGCCTGACAGGTATAGGAAAAAAAATAAAAGATTTTCATGTTGCATCACTATTAATAAGTGGCTTACCAAAAGTTGTGAAACACTTGTCACAGCACTTGATGCACATTGAGATGATGAACTTGCATTAGAATATGTTAAGGGCAAGCTTGTTGATGAATATAAGCGTAAAAAAACTGAAAATATTAATAGTGATGGTGCTCCTGTCACAAACCTGTATCTGCTATCTGATTACCTGTATTGAACCAGCTATGCTGACTTACCTGATATCTCCTATCCTGACCACGGCTTGCCTTGACTCTGCTAAAGGCTTTCTTCTTGATATCCTGTTGCCAACCACTGCCTGTTCATCTAACCCTGCTCCAGCCTGCTGCTCTGTCTGATTACCTGTGTTGACCCAGCTTGTCTCACCCTGCTCCATCCTGCTGCTGATCCTGCACCATCCAGCTCACCGGGTCACTGACCTGCATCTGCCTCTGCTGTCATCTGCCTCCCGGTCCTTCCTGGTGGTTCATCATCCGCCCATCTGTGCCATCTACCACAGATCTCACAGATACTCCTACCTCACTGTGCTCTCAAGGCCACTGTCCCAACTCCAGTGGCTCCTGAGCCAGGGCTGTAAGAGATGTCTCCTCCTACAAGTCAGGCTCTACTGCAAGGTATGTAAATCTTACAGTCCAGGCTGAAAGTATTTTTTTTTTCTTTTAAAGCAAAATATCAAAAAAACATTTTTTGGAGCTTTTAAATGTAAAGAAGAGATTTGGGGTATTTTTGACCCCAGATCTCTCCATAAAGAGAACCTGTCATCCTTATTTTTATTACAAGGGATGTTTACATTCCTTGTAATAGGAATAAAAGTGATCAAAAAATAAAATAAAGGGACAGTGTAAAAATAAAAAGTAAAATAAATAAGGAAAAACTGGAAAGTGCCCCCATTTCTCCGTGCTTGCACGCAAAAGCGAATACATTCATAAGTCAGGCACGCATATGTAAACGGTATTCACACCACACGTTAGGTATTACCACGAACATTAGAGCAAAAGCAAAAATTATAGTGCTAGACCTCCTCTGTAACTCTAAAAAGGTAACCTGTAAAGGCATTTAAAGCATCGCCTATGGAGATTTTTAGGTACAGTAGTTTGTCGTCATTGCACCAGCGTGCACACATTTTAAAGTATGACACGTTAGATCACAAATTATCAGTCACACAATCGTGAAACCGATCCAAGTGCACTACAAGGACAAATCTCTCTCTATGTATACAGCTGCTGTTATAATAATCATAAATAATAAAATAAAATAAGCGCAGGTACAATATAACTACCTAAGATTATTATGATTATTTTTATTTATGCATTGATACCAATATAACTAATAGCATTGTCTGTCATAATATATAGAAAAATCTTGTTAGAATGTATTTGCAGCATTAGTTCTGACGTGCACGTTCATACTAGTGCGCAGTGATTTAGACCCTTACACTGTGATGGCTTAACTGCAGTGCTATATAAAAACATGTTTTTGCCTGCATGGGTATTTGATTTGTTACGAGTATGCTCCCCTGTATCAGCTGTGGCTGAGGGGGTGGAGCTTTGGTGGCCGAACAGGAGTCCTTCCTTACGCCGCGCGGGTATACTTAAAGGACAAGCTGCTCTGCATGGACACACCCGCTGAAGAAGATGTGATTGTGAAACGCGTATGTGTGTGTCTATGCAGCTATCCATTGTCTAAGTGTCAGCGGTGGTTACCCCGGGTCTCATCGGCCTCTGCCTGTCAGTTTGTGAACACTTCAGGAGGAGAGTGGTCAGAATTAATTGATCGCGGCTGTATGATAATGATGATTTTAACCCCTTCCCGCCGAGCGTACGCAGATCTGCGTACTCGGCTTCCGGGGGGTATACCGGGATGATGCCCGCACCTGCAGGCATCATCCCGGTGCCGTTTTGTTCAGCGGGCGATTGGCTTTCCAGCCATAACAACCGATGCGGCTAAAAGCCGCTCGGCTGTTATGCCGGAGGAGCGGGAGGGGACGTCCCCCCCTCCCGCCGCCTCTCGCCGCTGTTACCGGTGCTCCCGCTCGATCGGGAGCACCGATCAGTGGTCCGACGCCTCCGGCTGCTGCGGAGGAACTGGAACGAAGCCGTAATCGGCTTCGTTCCAGTCTCCTCATCGTAAACACGGAAGCGACGTCATGACGTCACTTCCCGTTTACTCGGCTGCCAATGGCGCCGGTTTTAAAAAAATATCCGGTATTCAGAATCGCCGTTTTCGGCGATCTGAATACATTGAAGTGTAAAGGAGGGGTGGGGGGTCTTTTAGACCCCCGATCCCTCCATAAAGAGTACCTGTCACCACCTATTACTGTCACAAGGGATGTTTACATTCCTTGTGACAGCAATAAAAGTGATCAAATTTTTATTTATTTTTTAAAAACAATTTAGTCGTTTTAAAATAAATAAAATAAATAAAAAAATAAAATAAAAATTTTCAAAGCGCCCGCCGTCCCCGCGAGCTCGCGAATCAAAGAAAACGCATACGGAAGTCGCGCCCGCGTATGTAAACGGTGTTCAAATCACACATGTAAGGTATCGCCGCGATCGTCAGAGCGAGAGCAATAATTCTAGCAGTAGACCTCCTCTGTAACGCTAACCTGGTAACCGTAATTTTTTTTTAAAGCGTCGCCTATTGAGATTTTTAGGTACCGTACTTTGTCGTCAATCTACAAGTGCGCGCAATTATAAAGTGTGACATGTTTGGTATCTATTTACTCGGCGTAACATTATCTTTCACATTACGCAAAAAAATTGGGCTAATTTTACTGTTTTGTTTGTTTTTTATTCATGAAAGTGTCCCTTTTCCCAAAAAGTTGCGTTTAAAACACCACTGCGCAAATACCGTGTGACATAAAATATTGCAACAATGTTTGGGGGTTCCAAGTAATTTTCTAGCAAAAAATATGGATTTTAACTTGTAAACACCAAATTCCAAAAATAGGCTTAGTCATGAAAGGGTTAATGCAATGACTCAAGAATGTTTAAATGTAAGCAGTTTTTATAGCGTGTGGAGTGTGGTTTTTAAATAAACAGGTTTACACTATGGATTCTCTCTCTGTCTGTTTTTTCTGATTATGTTAATGAACTGACTGAGAGCCTAGTGGAATCCTGGGTGGAGTATAAGCAAAAGTTCCTGGGTGGAGACACCTTTGGTGGGCTGATGATTGCAGTGCAAGAGGACTTCCCAGTAAAAACCTTTTACAACGCCTAATATTAAACCCTTAGGGGTAAGTGCATTGGCAAAGGGGGGATCACACGGAGCAGGAGGCTGTTGTTTATTTGCATGGTGTGCTGTGGATTCTTTGAGAAGACTCTCCTATCAAACCTAAGGGCTTTGAGATCACAACACTCCTTTTTATGAACTTTTCCATTCTTTGGACTCTTTGTTTTCCCTATAGTGTGTATATATATATATGTATGGTACTCCTTTTATTTTTTATAGCGCTGTTAATGTAAGTACTGTGTTTAGCGGAATTTTGAGATTGTACCTGCGTATATTTTATTTTATGACATGTTAGATATCTATTTACTCAGCGTAACATCATCTTTCACATTAAAAAAAAAAATAATTGGGTAAATGTGTTTTTGTTTTTTTTATATTTTTATTTTTTTATTTATTAAAAATTGCAACGATCACCATTTTATTCCCTAGGGTTTCTGCTTGTAAAAAATGTATAATATGTGGGGGTTTCAAGTAATTTTCTAGCAAAAAGTGACAGAAAAAGCTTGGTCGGCAATTAGCTAAAGACAAAAAATAGGAAAAAAAACAGTAACATGTAACAAGAAACATGTGAATTATTTGTGTGCAAGAAACAAAATCATTTAAAAGAAGATTGCAGAATCTGGGAAGCTAGAATGCAAAAACAAACTAAACTGAAAAAACACAGATTTTTACATACTGTCCCTGGTTTTAACCCTGATGGGGCCCCCTAGTGGCCCGGGGCCCTCGGGCAGTGCCCGAGTGGCCGAATGGTCAGTCCGCCCCTGACCACAGCAAATGGGCATATATTGGAATTAAAAGGAATAGGAAACTGTTTTATTTACTGTCCTTTGAGTCACCAGAAAGATACCTGTGAAAAATGATCTATATAATGTCCCTGCTTCCCTGTCAGTGAAGAAGCTCACAAAACAAGGTAATGTAGTGACCTTCCAAGATGTCAGTTGTGCCATCACAAAAGGGATATCTTACTTGCAAAGGCTAAAATTACAGATGAACTGTATCAGCTGAACTGTAATGAAGTGGTTAATACTGCCAAGGAGGAAAAACATTCTGACAGCATTCATACACGGCACAGACGACTTGGGCACAGAAGTCCCGACATAATAAAGAAATTAACTGGGAATGACTATGCATGTGGAATAAAAATGAGTTCATGTGATCAAACAATGAAATATACCACCTGTATAAAAGGAAAAATGATTTCCAAAGCAGAGTAACAGCAGAGTTAGGAAACCTCTGGACTTAAAGGGGTTGTAAAGGTAAATGTAAACATCTGACACTGCCTGCGCCCCGAGCCCCCCCCCCCCCCGTTTTACTTACCTGACCCCTCGAAAATCCCGTGCTCGCCCCCACTGTCCTCTTCACCGCTCAGCCTGGCCGCTGATTGGCTGGAGTGGATGGATGGAAAGCAGCGCAGCCATTGGCTCGCGCTGCTGTCAATCACATCCACTGACGCGGAGCGCCGGGGGGCGGGGCCGTGTGATACAGTGAGCGGCTATAGCCGCCGGCTGTATCACGGGAGTGCACCCACAGGTTCTTCTCACCATGCAAAGGAGCTCGCATGAACATGAGAAGTAACTGCAGGAGGAAGCAGAGACAGCCGCCGAGGGACCCCATAAGAGCAGGTTTGGGGCCACTCTGCGCAAAACGAGCTGCAAAGTGGAGGTAAGTATAACATGTTTGTTATTTAAAAAAAAAAAAAAAATTTAACTTTACAATTCCTTTAAAGTAGAACTACAATATAGGCAAAACTTTTTTTTATTTTTGGATAGAGCAATGGATGGTTAGAATGCCTGTCAGATTTTTGTTCGCCATCTGTGTCCCATTGCTTCACTTCCTGTCCCATAGCCAAACAAGAAGTGAGAGGAAATCCCTGTAAATTAGGGGAAGTCCTTGGGGACCCCAGGTCATCAGAACTAGTGTCCCCTTTGGAAGATTTCCCCTTAAATACTTTTCAGGGGACAACCCAAAATTTGGGATTTTCATTTACTTTCACTTTCAATCACAATGGTAAACAGAACAAATAAAAAGGAAGAATCTGCTGAATGGGGGCACAGACAGCATTAAAAACTTACAAGCATTCTAATCTCTCCTGACTCTTTTCAAAACTAAAGAAAAAAGGTTTTGCCTTTAGTTATATTTTAATTCATTAAGATCTTTGCATTCCAATGGAAAAAACTGACTCCAGAAAAGAAGAAGGCCGCGTACACACGCGGGGACTGTTCGCCCAACTTTGTCCGTCAAACAGTTTCGGCAAACAGTCCGCTCAAAATTAGCATGGACGGACATGGCCACACACGACGTACGAACAGTTTGCTGAAACCGTGCGCGATGACGTGAACGGCACGTACGACGGGACGAAAAATACGACGTCCTATAGACTGCATTATAACTTTCGGCGTGTAAAGCCTTTCTGAGCATGCGCGGAACTTAGTTTGTCGAACAAGCCTACACACGAGGGAACTGTTCGCTGAAACAAGGTTTCAGCGGACAGTTTTTCGGAAATTCCGAAAAACCTTGTTCAGCGGACTGTTCGCTGAAACTGTCCGCTGAAAGCCCACACACGAGCGGACTGTTTGCCGAAACACTGTTCAGCGGACAAAGTTGGGCGAACAGTCCCCGCGTGTGTACGCGGCCGAAGTATTTTCTGAACTTTATAGCTGATTACTCCAGGAACGCTACTACAATATATCTGTTACACAAGAAAAGTGAAGTACCAGAGAAACTTTAATGCCGCGTACACACGATTGGAATTTTGGTCGGAAAAAGCTCGAAAGGTTTTCCCAACGGATTTTGCTCAAGCTGTCCTGCATACACACGGTCACACCAAATTCCGACCGTCAAGAACGCGGTGATATACAACACGTACGAGGGGACTAGTTCAATAGCCAGTAGCCAATAGCTTCCATATCGTAGTTGAATCTGAGCATGCGTGAGTTTTTGCGCATCGGAATTGCATACACACAAACGGATTGAGCCCATGCTCTCAATCTTTTGCTGACCAAAATCCGGCCAGCAAAAGTCCGATGAAGCATACACACGATCGCATTTTCCAACCAAAAGCTCTCATCAGTCTTTTGCTCGCCGAATTTCCGATTGTGTGTACACGGCATTACAGTATCTGTAGATGACGATCCAAAATTATTAGAGATCTATCTGAACGAGAAATCCAGTGGATTTTTCTAATGCCGCATACACACGATCAAATTGTCCAGCGTACTTAGTCCGCCGAAAAGCATTTCACCGGACAATTTGATCATGTGTGGGCTTCAGCGGACTTTCTCAGCATAAAGTCCGGTGGACTTAGAAAGTATTTTTGCAGTCCAATCTTTCCGCCGGACTTGGGTTTCAGCGGACAATACTTCTGTCAGTATGCTAGTCCGGCGGACTAAGAATGACGCATGCTCAGAAGCAAGTACGAAAAGGAAGCTATTGGCTACTGGCTATTGAACTTCCTTTTTCTAGTCCCATCGTACGTGCTGTACGTCATCGCGCTAGCAAACGCCAAACTTTCTGTGAGTCCATGTGTGGCCAAGTCCGTTCGGTAGAAAGTCCGCCGGACTATCCGCCGGATTGTTTGCCGGACTAAGTACGCCGGACAATTTGATCGTGTGTACACGGCATTACAGACACCCTCTTACCAAAAGGGTTAAACATAGAGCTAGATATCAACTGCTTTATTAGTGATTCCTAATATTAGATTTGTGCAGTTTCCCTTATAATTTGACAAATACTCTTCTTTCACAATATTTTTTATAAATATTATACTTATGCGATTAATATTGGACGTTATAAAGTATTATAACTGAACTCAAAAACTCATAACTGAATTCAAATGTTTCTGCTACAATCTTGTGAATCAGTTATGGACAGTACAATTTTTTCATGAATCCAATCCAAGTTAATATTCAGATTTTAAATTCATAGTTCACATCAACATTTTTATCTATTCTTTTTAATTTTTAACTTTGTTTACTAATTTTAGTATTTTAATATTTATTAATGGATTAGGTATTATTAATTCATATATGCATATGTATCATATTTATCGGCATATAACACAGGCGTATACCACGCACCTTCATTTTAAGTTTCAGGAAAAAAACTTTTAAATAAAGAACTTTGAGGCAAAATAAGGATAGAGTGCCCAACAATGCAGCCTGATCCAAGCCCATCTCCAACCTCAAAATTGCCCATCAATGCAGCAAGATAAATGCCCATCTGGAGCTTCACAATTGCCCATCAGTGCAGCTTGATCAATGCCCATCCACAGCCTCACCATTGCCCATCAATGCCCATCTGTAGCCTTACAATTGCCCATCAATACAGCTTGATTAATGCCCATCTGCAGCCTCCCCATTGCCATGAATGCAGCCTGATCAATGCCCATCTCAGGGAGGGGGGTGGGATGAGCGTCATCAGATTACATACAGCGAGAATCTCCTGTTTACTCGGCGTCCTCTTTAATACAAAGTCCTGCCTCCTGGACCTGCTTCTATGATAGACAGAACACTATTCCAATGTCAGCCCAGGAAACAGGACTTCCTATTACAGAAGCCGCTGAGTAAACAGGAGATTCTTGCTGTACGTAATCTGACGGCACTGGTCACGCCCCCCTCCCGGTTCTCTCTCAGGCAGCCCAAATTGCAGCATTGGCGTATAACACGCACATACTATTTGCATCCGATTTGCAGGGTGAAAAAGTGAGTGTTATATGCCAATAAATACAGTATATATTTTTTTCTGTTAGTGTAAGAATGATGTGTCCCATGAATTTTTATATTTGATGCCTACTACTGTATGAGACTAGAGGAAATTCAAGTTTCCAGTAGATTGGTGTCTGATTTGCCTATGCAGACTTGTAAAATAATATGTGATATTAATATGGCCATAACATGAAGGCTTTTTAAATGTAATTTTGATGTTTTATTATTGCATTATTAATGTATTTTGCATATTGTTTTGCTAGCGGGATTCGCAGCTTGATTTGTGTGGCCGTACTCTCCCTTCTCATTTGACAATAGCTGTGATGTGTATGTGTGTAGGAGGAGTATTGCTGCATGCATATTATCAATGAATTGAGACGCGGGTTCCACTCTATTTAAACTGAGAAGTCACGTTGTGAAGATCACGCCCTCAGTTGAAGTCGGAAGTGATGAAACATGTCAGGTGCGTGATCTCCACGACAACTGGAAGTGACTTTTGCAGGTCACTGACAGTTGGTAACACCAGGAAGAAGCGAGCGCAGTGGTTCATTTGATACTGATGCCTACCTCCACCACACAATCGGTGGCTTCGCTACGGTTTGCTTTCTAAATGCTCTATTATTTCTTGTTAGTATGTATAACTTATAAGGGGGGTTCTTTGGCTTCAATAAAATTCGGCTAAACAGGATTTTGCTATGTGTCAGTGATATTCCAGAGAAGTGGCAACAAAAAGATGTCCTTGTGATGCATGTTTTTTACAGCGTTTCGGTGAGTTTAACCCCAAAGGGGTGAGTTTTTTTCATGTGGTGATAAGCCTGGGTGTGTGGTGCACAGATTACAAGATCTCATGTCACCTAAAGGAACTCTATTCACTCTATTCACGCACACACAGAAACCCCTTCACTGGACTTTTTTGCTTATATTAGGAATGATATAAAAGTGTCTCATATGCTGATGGACTGACCTCAGCACTGCTATGATAGTTTGAAGTCGTAGGATATTTTGGACTATTTTTATTGCCATTGTTTTTAAGTAGATTGTGGTGTTTAAAAGTTTTTAATTCCATCTATGGTTAAACTCTTTTCTCCGTAATAAAGTTCCTGTTTAAAAAAAATAAAATAAAAGGAGCCTGTTCCTTTAAAGCATGAATAACCGCACAGAGCTTGTGCTGTGTAATTTGCCCCCCTGTATCACCTGAAATGCCTGGTTGATTCTGCCTGGTTCTGCCCTCAAACCTGTAAACTGATCATGGTTTATCATGGCTGCTGAGCCCTGACACCGTGGTCACTTTACGTGCCTCTGTCATTCACTGTGTCTCCTGTCCTCTCCCCCTCCCTCCCTGCCTGTCAGCTTGTGACAGTGCCCACCTCTCCCCCCTCCCCCCCGCTTCTGAAATTACATTTTTCATATAATGCTCTGTGGTTAATAATTCTCTGTGCTCTTGTGTCTGTTTTATAAAAAAAATGAAGTCTATACTTGATTTCAGAGGGCCGCTCGGGGGTCACATGACCGGCCGCCCCTCTCCTTCCCACTGACATCAACGGGGGGTTCTTGGCCTCACCCACTCTAGCTGAAAGATCGAGAGAGGGGAAATCCGGCCAGTCATGTGAGCGCCGAGCGGCGCTCTGAAATCAGGTATAGACGGCATTTTTTTAATAAAACACAGATACTCGGGAAAACAGGTTTATTAAGCACAGAGAATTATATGAAGATATGAAAGTGACTTAACGACCACTTTAACGCAATCAGAAGCTGGTTACAAGGTGAGATGGTGTAACACCAGCAGATGTGGAATCCAGGGGTAGCAACAGCAGATATGGTCCAAACCCATGCTTAAGAGGCTGGACCCTGAAATCCATTGTCTACTCTTACTATTTTACTGTTCTTTTTTTCAAGACTAGCAGGACACTCAGGGAAACTTGATTGATGCTCATGTGGAGTGGGTCCTGAACTGCTAAAGTCACTTGTCGGCTGTTATTTATCACTGTGAATCCACTCCTTTCCTCTGAATGCCGCATTTACCAATGAACCCCTTCCACATTGTGAAGTACACTTAATTACCTAAATCATTGGATTCTTTGTGCATGATGCTAGTTGCCTCCATTGTGCTGACTCTGGAATGCTGAAACTGCTTGTCGACTGTCATTTAACTGATGTGATCTACCCTTTAACACTGGTGGATGCCACATCTGCTGCTATCTGCATTCTTAAGTGTAAGTTATTTTGTGCAATTGTTGGCATTAAAGCTTCTTTTATATCTAGGACCTTTTCCCTTCTTTGCCATTTCTACACCAGTGCCGGATCTTGCCTGATTTTCAGGAGTAGCAGGGCTTAAGCTGGCCATACACTGATCAAAATAATTTGGCTGCCCTGGCAGGGACCCAGAGAATTTTTATCAGTGTGTGGGTGAAATTAAAAAAGTGTAAGGCCAGCTTTAGTTTGCTTCTCTATACCCTTTTGTGATAATTTTGGGCTTCTGGACTATGAAAACTTGAACTGGTTTGATGAGTATTTCCAGTATTGTGCACTTATCTATTATTTTAATTGTTTCACCAGAACCTAACACTGCAACAATAATAAAGACTGGGTCCAGATTAAAAAAAAAATTATAATTATAAACAGTTGCAAATAAACAGCATACATTTTTCCACATGGGTACCGCTTTGATTAAATCAAATACCATTTGATTTGGCTTCTCATTGCAGTAGAACTACATTTTAACACACTCTAAGCCCCTGTACACACGGTCGGAGATTTCGACAACCAAATCCGTCGGATTTTGTCCGTCGGATCTTGTCCGTAACTGTTGCATACACACTGTTGGACTAAGTTGTCGAAAAATCCGATCATTCAGAATGTGATGACGTAATTTCGTTACGATGGGACTACGTTCAGGCTAGTAGCCAATAGCTTTGATGTAGGAATTTGATCTGAGCATGCGTGGCACTTGGTCCGATCAAAATTCTATACACATGATCGGAGTATGACCGATCGAACCAGTTGGTCGAGAAATATTTCCAACAAGTTGGAAAATTGAGTCCGACGGATATTCCAACAAGATCAGTCCGATGCATACCACACACAGTCGGATTATCCGACAACACGGTCCGAGGACACATTCTGACGGATTCTCCGACCATGTGTACAAGGGCTAAGCCCTTGTACACAAGGTCGGACATTCTGACAACCAAATCCGTTGGATTTTGTCCGACGGATTTTGTCTGAAACTACATACACACGGTTGGACAAAGTTTTCGGAAAATCCGATCGTTCAGAACGTGATGACGTAATTTCGTTACGATGGGACTACGTTCAGGCTAGTAGCCAATAGCTTTGGTCTAGGAATTTGATCTGAGCATGCGTGGCACTTTGTCCGATCGGAATTCTCTACACATAATCGGACAAAGTCCGATCAGATCATGTTTTCGGAAAATGTTATAGCCCAGCTGGAAAACTTGGTCCGTCGGATACTCCGACGGAAACAGTCCGATGGAGCCCACACACGGTCGGATTATCCGACAACACGGTCCTATCGGACATTGTCAATCGGAATATCTGACTAATGGTGCAAAATACGAACTAAAATTCTTTCAAAATTCGACCCACGTATGGCCTGCCTTAGTCTGCCATTAGAAGATTGTGCTGTGTTCCTGGTTCCAGTAATGTACCATGTCGATATGTAGCAATAGCATAACTGCTACTCTGATCAACCTCTATAGGAACTTGGGCAGTGTTGATTCTCCCGTAACTAGAAAGAGGGCACTGGCCCACAATGGTTCTTATCCATGTGATATAAACACTCAGTCTGGTGCTTCTGCTGGTTCTTCCGGGTGTTCCCCTGGTCAACTTCCTGGTTCTAAGCACCTTACACTACATCCATGGGGAGGGGCTTGCTCATCATTGACCACCTGGAAGGTTTACACTTGCTGGAGACCTATTGATATGCTTTCTAATGTTTTTTGCATATTTATTATTTTTCTGTTTACACAGTGTTGACTCTCCCACAAGGTCTGCAGAGCAACTCTATCATCATGACCTACAACCACTCAGCTTAGATGTGATGACACCCATCACGTTATGTTCCTACGCAGGCAATTCATTTTAAGCTCGCTGATAGGAATAGAATGCTGAGTTAATCGTCCTAATGAGTAGCAGTGTAATTCCTGGTAAGCAATAAAGACTGAATAGCACACCATTCACCTACCACTCTGAACAGAACAATATACTATCAATGCTATATTATCAATACTGGGGACAGTGTTTCTGATTTAAAGTGTATCTCTAGCCAAAAAAGCTTGGCTTACATTTGGACAAAGTAGAGAACTGTTCGAAATCCTGTCAGGGTTTTTTTTTTATTTACTTATTTTTGGCCAACTGTCACAGAAACACAACCAGAAGTGAGTAGAAATCTCTCCAAAATGAACCATCTCCTTTGGAAGATTTCCTCTCATGTGATGTTCCAGTGGCAGTTGTAATAGTTTGGATTTCACATCACTTTAAGTACTCATGACAATGGCCACAAGGACTAATAGAGAGGAAGAATCAGACAGAGATTCTAACTCTTCCCTATCTAAAACTAGAAGAAAGCTTTGGATAGAAATATAATTTAAACTATCGATTCTACCCTGTCTTGCCACATCTAATACATGAAGCTTTTAATTCCAGTGTTGATCAAAATATAAAAAAATAAATGCTAAAGCATTTGCAAAATCATTGCTTTTGGAAACATAACTGCATACTATTTATAATAAAAAATACTCTTAGATGACTTCATGGATTTCCTTTATTTAGTTCTAAAAAATGATTTCAATAGCTACTTACAGAACACTTACTTCATAAATGTATAGAAAAGGGCACCCTCTGCTGGAAGAAACTTGGAATAACAAAAATATAGATAATTTTCTATGTAATGGCTGTTCTTATTCAGTAAAGAATGATAACTCTTATGCCAGAGTTGGACCTGCATCTAAACCATCACTCCTCTGAAAAGTTATCCGCGTTCAGGATTGTTTGACACACAGCGAGGGGAGGATGTGATCACTCCTCGCCATCTATTTTAACCCCATAATTGCCACACAAATGTGCCAAAACTGCATATACTGCACGCTGTTCTTCTGCAGCTGGCGTACACCTCACCTGCATTTTAACAGCTGCAGTAAAACAACATGTTTTGTACTCTACGCATCTTCTATGCCTAAGTAGGTCCATCTACATGTAGTCTTAGGGCTCACTGAGCTATGATGATCTGTGTGGATTAATGCAGGCCTAACGCAAAGACACGTGGATAACAATTGCTCTCTATGTGCCCTGTTATCACCATACAGGTGCATTGCATAAAAATACATGTCAATGAGTGTAAATAGAAAGCACCTATAATAATTATTAAAAAGAAGAATAGAATGTTGCCAGTTGATATGGCCTGCACAGAGAAAGGCATGGGAAAACGCAGTTCGGTGTGCAGCAGACCACATCAAAACACATTAAAAAAAAAACACATGCCAACATGTATATGCGTTTTCTGTGCATTTTTATGCACATTGTGGGGTGAAGGAACCTATGACAAAGTATAGGCAAGTCAAAGTATAGCAGACGTCCCCCAGTGCCCCAATATATCTTTATTGAGCCTCCTTCTCAATATCCCCATCATGTTCTAGAAAAATCTACAGTTCCAAGCATGGTTTTACCTTATTCTTGGCTTCCCACAATGCACTGCACAGTGTCTGAGAAATCTATTGCCAAGCTCTAGCACTGCCATATGAAAGCACTACATAAATAAAGGCTTTTAGAAAGTGTATATTTGCATAGGATTCTCAGGTGTCTTGCAGCAGCACTTTAAAAGCATAGAGAAAAAGCTTTGTTAAAGTATGACGGAGCACTGAATGGTGCCTGCAATACAAAAGAACTTTTACTTACATTATTTACTTGAATTTTAAATTGCTACACTTGTACCATCCCCAAACATTGGTTAATAGGCCAGTTGCCTTACTAGGGGCCCTATGTGTTAGTGTGTCTGACACCTAAACTACTCCGTACATCAGGGGTCTCCACACTTTCTGAACAAAGGGCCAGTTTACTGTCCTTCATACTTTGAGGGGGCCGGACTGTGGCCAGTGGGAGTAGAAAATCCCCTGGCATCAATGGGAGTAAAGAATGCCTCATCATTGGTATTAGTGGGAGGAATTTTGCCCCATTGTTAGTATTAGGGGAAGAAATAGTGCCCCATCTTTGATGTCATTGGAAGGAATATTTCCCCATGGTTGGTATTAGGGGAAGAAATAGGGCAACACCATTAGTGTCATTGGGAGGAATAGTGTCCCACTGTTGGTATCATGGAAGTAATAGTGTTCGATCATTGGTGTCAGTGCCCCATTGTTGGTGTAGAGGGAACAGTGCATTTTATCAGTGGAAAGAATAGAGCCCTAAGGGCCTGATAAAGGCACGCAAAGGGCCACATACAAGCTGCAGTTTGGAGATTAGCCATACATACTCTACACTGCTAGGTCACAGTCTTCCATTAAAGGGTGAACATGAACTCTCACTCCACAACCTAGTTACATGGGGAAACAATCCAATGTTCATCAGTTGAGCCCCTCAAGGGACGTGCCACATTCCAAACCAAAAAGCAGGGATATGAGTTTCTGGAAACTTTGATGAGAAAGGAGACCTGTCAATTATGCAAGCCTCCCAGACTTAGCAAAGTCCTTACTCCAAGAGGCCATGCAACAACCAGCGGCAAAGAAGTGACAAATTCATGTCCTTCTGTTTTCTTTTCTTTACAGGAACAAAGCTGGTAACATTTTCACATGGCAATGTCCACTTAATAAAGTGCAAATTGTTATACTCAGCGCTGCTCCAACAAAGTCTATGAAACAATAAAAAAGTGCCTGTGCAAATATATAGTGCAATCAATAATGCAATAAAGACTATCCAATATATAGTGCTTAGTGCAAATATAGTGCAATCATATAAAGTCCATCCCTATATATGGTGTGTTGAACATGTGCAGCTTCTACTGTGCAAATCCTGGTGACACTCAGTGCTCCCCTCTTGGGTCCCCACTCACCAACAATAATCGTTCAAATCGCCAGGTATATTCTATTTGTAGGTAAGGGTATCCCTTTCCTTCCACCAGAGATCTTTAAATCACCAGATATATCGTGTGTGTGGGTGGGGGTGTCACCTTCCTGCTCTTCCAATGATCAGGTTTCCATGATGCGGACGTATTGATGTGAAATACTTCTGAAGACACTCAGTGGGAGGGATATGTGCCAAGAAGGTACACACAGAGGAGACCTAGTGACTGTTGTCTGCACGCCAAGGCGGCAAATTTTGCAAGTTTAAACCTCTTTGATGTAAGTGTATTGACAGTTGGTTTTAGCAAAAAAAACTAGCGGCATTATACATTGTTTCCCTTTATTGGTATTTCACATCAATACGTCCACACCATGGAAACCTGATCATTGGAAGAGCAAGAAGGTGATGCCCTCACCCACACACAGGCTACCCCTAGCAATTTAAAGATCACTGGTTGAAAGATTATTGTCGGTAAATGGGGACCCAGGAGGGGAGCACGGAGTGTCACCAGGATCTGCACAGTAGAAGTTGCACATGTTCAACACACCATATATATATGGATGGACTTTATATGATTGCGCTTTATATGTTTGCACTATATTTGCACTAAGCATTTTATATTGTTGGATTAACGCCACAGGAATGGCAGACTGTGGGCGGCCTCCCACTTTGGCAGTCATTGGGACTTTCCCAATTGTGGAGGTGCAATTGATGGGAAACACGTCCGCATCGTCCCACCCCCCAACTCGGGGTCCAACTATTATAATTACAAGGGGTTTAATAGTATCGTGATGTTGGCGGTGGTGTCAGCGACTTATGACTTCCTGTATGTGGACGTGGGGCAAAATGGACGGATGTTGGATGGTGGAGTGTTCTCACAGACGGAATTCTACAGGCGCCTCCACTAGCCTATACTGCTTCTAGATTGAGGCCTGCATTAGTGGAGTTTAGCCTGACATTAGGGTTTGTCTTGTGTTGTGTCTTGCAGAGATTATGGACGTTTTCAATGACCACAGTTTCCTCCCTCTGTTCATCGATAAATACAGGGAGCTGCCCTGCCTGTGGCAATCTACGCACTCACATTACAGTAACAGACAAAAGAGGCAGGCAGCGCTGGAGAAACTGGTTGAGTGTGTGAAGCCGGTGGTCCCCAGGGCAGACATCAACTATTTAAAAGTGAAAATTGGTGGCCTCAGGAGTACATATCTGAGGGAGAGGACCAAGGTGTTGAAGTCCATGCAATCTGGAGCTGCAGCAGATGAAGTTTATGTCCCCAGGCTGTGGTATTACGAGAGGATGCAGTTTCTGTCAGACCAGGCTGATGTGAGGGAATCACTCTCTACCCTTCCTTCCACGCGTCCTTCTATGCTACATTCCACACCCGCTGAGTCTTCTGACGCCCATCCTGGGCCTTCCACTCAGGAAGAACTGGGGGAGCCCAGCTTGAGCCAGGTATAGTATTGTTCTACATATTTTGGGAGTAAAAATTAATGTTAACTTGATTTTTGCTCACTAATTGCTGATTTTAGAAAGTGTTTCACATATCAATAGACAGTAGTGGCCAAAACCTTTGGGACAAGAATGAAAAATGCTGGGCTCAGAATGATAGTCTTTTCTATTGGTTAACAATTTGCAACAGTCTTGATGTGAAAACTGTGTGTGTTTGATGAACCTAAAACTAAAACTATGTCCCTTTTTCATACACAGGAAGACATCAGCCAGGAGGAGGGCGTGGAATGCAGAAGCCAGGAGGTGGCTGTGGAAAGTGGCAGCCAGGAGGCGGCAGGGGTAAGCGGCAGCCAGGCGGTGGGCGGGCGGAGGAGCCTGACAGAATTCTTCCATGCAAAAGGGCGGGAAAGGGGGGGAATGTGGAGGAGTTGGCTCTGAGGCTCATCGGGGAGGCTTCAGCGGCCCTCAAAGCCACCCCCACCTATCAAGAGGCCTTTGCAGCCTTGGCTGCATGTTTAACTCGAGCAAATGGAGGAGGGGCAAAAGATCTTATGTGAGGAGCTCATTATCCACACCCTCAACAAGGGTCTGTTGGGCCAAATCACACAAGCAACACACTTGTGTGATTTGGCCCATGCCCCTCCTCATCCTCCTTCTGCCACACCTCCAGCACCACAGCCACAGCCTGGAAGGAAGCATGGAAGGAAGACCAGAGAGTGATGACCTGGGTTAAGTCTGGTCTGACAGAAGATGCAGCCTCTTGTAGTACCACAGCCTGGGAACATAAATGTCATCTGCAGCTGTTCTGGGTTTCTTGGACTTCAGGACCAGACTTCTCTCCCTCAGACATGTACTCCTCAGGCCACCAAGTTTTGTGCTTAAATAGTTGATGTGTGCCCTGGGGGCCAAAGGCTTCGCTAATCTTCCCAGTTTGTCCATTGCGGCCTCCCTCTTTATTTGTTACTGACACCTAAATAAAGGTTTTTTTTGTTTGAAGAAATACTTGCGTATGTGTTTTACTTCAAAAAGGACAATTTATTTGTGAGTAGGCAGGTACATCTCAAAAATACAAAGTGAAATGAATAACAAGGGGCACCAACACTAAACAACCTCCTGTAGATTAAAAAAGAAAAACAAAGTAAGTTAAAACCCAAAACTCACCCCAAAAAATGCAAAGATGAGCAAACTGTCAAAAAAGGAGATGTTGATGAAAAAAACAAACCACAAAAATAAAAAAAATAAAAATAAAAAGATTGTGTAGATGTAACGATTTTAAATATTGTATTGCTGAAATAAGTAAAAAGATTCAAGAAATCCCTTCGGGAGAAGTGTGTGTGACTATGAGCATCAAAAGAAGTTCCTTCTTGCAGCATTGTAAAGAACAAGAGAATGCGCTTCATGAAAGAATTTTTAACATTTCAGCGTGACGAATGTGCTATATCGATTACGAGTGATAGTTTTACCTGAGCGAGCACTTCCGTGTCCGAATTTGATTGTGAGCATGCGTGGCACCTTGTCTGTCGGAGTAGGCTACACATGATCGGAGTATGTCCGATCGGAGCATGTTGTCAGAAAATTTTATAGACAAGTTGGAAAACTTGGTCCATCGGATACTCCGACGGAAACAGTCCGATGGAGACCACACACAGTCGGATTATCCGACAACACAGTCCGATCAGAGAGCTTCCGTCGGAATGTCCGACCGTGTGTACAAGGGCTTAGAGATCCATTGATTTCTCACTAAGTTTGGTCTTGTTGCACTTTTCCCTTCTACCACTAGGTGACCGGGTACTTGGTGCTACTAGATATGAGAAGGGCAACCCAAGGTGAGGTTATGGGTATATGGGGTATCTCAGCCAATGGGCAGAGGTTTTCCTGAATCCCTTGGCCTGCTGAGAGAGCCTTCATATACGGGTGGAGTCAGGTGATCTATGTTCTCTACCACCTGTACGGCTGTCTGGGTGGATGTGTGTCGTGTGCCCCGGGGCTGCTAGGCCTGAGATTGGGCCTATCCTGGGGGCTGTCTGGCTGCTAGGCTGTCTGAGGGCCTATCCAGAAGCAAGAGAACAGGGCAGGGTTGGGACTGAGGCTTGTAGTCCAACCAGAAGTAACTGTTCTGCCAGCCAGAGAACCTGTCAGTGGTCAGAGGTAAAAGGGATGCTGTCGCCACTAAGGGGCCAATCACCTTATTGCCAGGGACCACAGTGAGTAACTGAAGCAAATGGGCAAGGTGGAGAATGGGAAAACTTTAGGCGGTGATCAAGTCAGGGACCCAGCCAGCGGAGGTGAAGCTTTCAGAGCAGCCTTGTGTGTCAAGCCAGGCCAATGTGGTGAAGCTTGAGAAGTATCGGGAGTGCCAAGCTAGGGACCCAGCAGAGAGGTGGGGATGACGCTTGGGGAGGATACCACCATGAAGATTGGAGGAGCTCAAGGAATTCAGTGACAGTGAATCAGTGGGTCTAGTGAGAGACTGGGAGCTCAGTGGGCTGAAGAACTACAAGGACAAGTTATAATGAAGGTGAAAGAACTGTTACATTTTGTGTTAGGAACTGTTAAAGATTGTTGCCATAGGAGACAGAATTCCTGCACGTGCATATGTGGCTTCTTGCTGGAGGCCTTTCCCTGCATGGCTGTCCTCTTATTAAAGTATCTGAATCTACTAATTTTACTTACAACTATTAAAGGGTGTCCTGAACCTAACTCTCTTTCCCACAAAAAGTTTGTATGAGTAATAAACATCTCTTTTGCATTCAAGAAGTGTCTGGCGCCCGATAACTTTATCCACCTTGCACCCACTATGCATCACAGCCCACTACATACAGAAGTTAAAGAAGATTCTGATATCAAAAGATTTAAAATGTGTGCCACATCCCATATAGAACATGAAAAAGAGAACCCCTAGGGTGGGATTTTTAAGGCACTACCAAAAAGAAAAATAGAAATTTACAAATATCATAAATGTATTGTAGTATAAAACATGATAATGGATAGAAAAAAATCAGGAATACATAAATTGGGGATACAGAAGGATGTCAGCTATATCTGGCCCTGGAGGTTCTCATTAGACTGAAGGAGGCCGGAGACCTTGCTACACAAGTGCGAATTCTCATTTACTTTATTCAAACTTTGTGTACGTCATATATGTATGAAACAATGAAATGTCAAATAAATAAAGTACATGAATTGATTGCATGCAAAGTTGTGTTATGTGAATATTTCTGGGGAGCGGGTCCATTGCTCTCATCAGATCCTTAAAGGTATCTGTGACTCAAAAGAAGTTAAAGTGGTTGTAAATCCAGTGAGTCATAGCAACCAATTACAGTTTAATTGATTTAATCTCCTCCTTACAGCCAATTAACATTGCCTACTAAATCAGTTCAGTATTCTACTGTGATCCCTGCTATTAATCATGCATGGACAATTGGACATACTGACCCACGCACTTCTTCATAATGTATTTCTAAGCCCAGACTCCATCCTAGTGATGTAGTCCCTGATTAAGTCTTCTGTTCTGTAAAACATGCAAGATATTCTTTATCACTGCTGTTAGAATTATTGGTAAAGGACTAGAACACAAGGGCATTTCTGTTTGTACTTACCTACTGTACATTTGTTGATCGCTGCACTACCAATAAGTAAAGAACATATGGGAGATAAGACTACACTACAGCCTGTAAAGTTCCTTGCAGAAATTGTACAATGCAAATCATTTGATGTTAGCATAGAGATTTGCAACATTTATAAAGAGGTCTTAAAACTTTTATCACATGACGTTTTAGGCATTAGTATTATTGCCATTTACATTGTCGTGATAGTGATAGCTGTTATAATATAGGATTGGAGTTAGTGTCAGGGGTAAGGGTCAGGTTAGGGGTAAGCTATCAGGCAAGTTTAAAAGTAACTCCACTTTTGTGGGGAAAATAATATTGCAAATAAAAAAAACGAATATAGCATTTACAATTGCTACATAAGCCATATTGTAATTCAATGTTGCTAAAAATGTTCCTTTCGCAGTACTGTGATTTTCTGTAAAATGTAATGGATTATGGCAACTTAGAGCATTCTGTACACCTGTTGGTGAACAGAACACCTCCAGAAATGTAATTTCCTGCTGGGTGAAGAATTCTGCACTAAGATAAAGGTCAGGTTTTAGGCATCCTCAGCAGCAGATATGTCATTTTTGGTGAGACACTCCCTAAAGCTGACCATAGATGGATACGGTAGGATTTCAAATGAAAATTATTAGGGAAATTCTCAGAACATTCAAATAAAAACCAACAGATTTTGTTTGCTTTTAACATTCCTTTTTGGAATAAATGGACTTTACCTCAATGAAACCCACATACACTGTTAGAAATTCCTTAATTCGAGGAAAATTTTCCATCCTGCTCCTTATGCAGGCCATACATGGTCGAATTTCGAACAAATTTTCTTTTCAAAATCAGAAAATTATGTTTTTTTTGTGATCCGATGGCGCCACCATTGATTTTCGAAATTCGGCCGACCAAGCCTTTAATTTCACCTCATGTTGCTACAGAAAATAATTTTCTTGGCCGGGAATCTTCTTTTCTCTCCGTAAATTTTCTTTTATCTCCGTAAATTTTCTTTTCTTATTACATTTCTCGCCCCTATTCTCCCATCATTGATTAAAAAATCGTTTGTTTTTCAAAAAATTTCCAACATGTCCGATTCCTCAAATTTTATTCCCGCACACGAAAATCGGCTGTTGCGAAATTCATACGAAAATTCTTAGATACGATTTTCGAAAGAAAACTCTTTCGAAATTTGAACCGTGTATGGCCGGCATTAGAATTTTTTTATCATTGCGAGTGAAAAACAAACAAACTTTCTCAGAACATTCTTTTTCTAAGAATTTTCATTTGAAATTATACCCATCTATGGCCAGTAGGGATGGGCTGAACGACCCCTTGTTCAGTTGGCACCAGAACATTCGAACATCGTGAAAGTTTGGAACTAAATAACAAACCCCATTGATATCTATGGGGCTCGAACGTGAAAAATTGTCAACTTTCCCTGTGTAAGGGCAGACAGGAGGTTTGTGCCATTATCACACACCACTATTCCTGGCTCCATCTGGCGTGGCGGGAACCACATTTTGGGCCTTTTCCTGCACAGCTGCAATAATCTCTGCCCCAGGTGGCTCCTGTCCCCTAGACACACCAGCTGAAGCACTGCATGGCATCTTTTAGTCTGACTCATTGAATAGGCCTTTGAACGCTTAAGGATTACTTGAAGTTCATAGGACAATTCAGCAGAGGGCATGGAGGAGGAGGAGGGGGTAGAGCTGACAAATCTGGCATCATCACCAGCTGTATGGAGACATCGGGGCACAACAAGCTGCAGCACTAAGCCCTGTCCTGCATCCTTACAAGTTGCAAGCAGTTACCCAGTAAGCTGTGAATAAAATAAATTGTCCCTGCCCATGCTTGCTGGACCACATGTCAGCAGTAACGTGGACTTTGTGGCTGACTGCCTTGCCCAACGATGCCACAACATTGCCTTCCATGTGATGGTAGAGAGCTGTTATGGCCTTATGTGAAAAGAAATAGTGACTAGGAACCTGCCATGGTGGTCCAGCACATTCTGCAATTTCAGAAGGGGGCAGAATACACCAGGCACAAAGGCAGAAGTTGTAGAGCCAGCAGCTTTGACAAGCTTGCATTTAGATGCTGGGCATATGGGTTGCAGGGACTGTATTTTTTTTTCTTTCACTGCAGCAGACGGGGCAGAAAAAATTGCCGGCTATAGTCTACAGCTGGTGGTGTGCTGCTGGCAAATGTGATGCAAGGACCAGGGACACCCTGTGCTATAGGATCATCCCTGTCAGTGGAGGCTGCTGAGAGGTCATGAGGTATAGCAGGGACAAACTGAGGTGAGTAAGGAGGAGGGACAGATTTGTGCACCTTTTGTGTGGCTTTTAGGTGCTCTTGCCAATGGGCTGAGTGGTGGGAGGTTAAACGCCTTGTCAAGCATGTGGTACCCAAATGGTTGGTGTTTTTGCCACATTTGATGTTCTTGAGACAAAGTTTACAAATAGCAACTCTGGCTGCTTCATTGGGGTTGTGCCTCACCCTCACTTTTCTCCTCTGCTCTATCCAGCACCCAAGTCCAGTTAGTGACCTCATCATCATCTCCTCCATCCTCATTACCACTGGAGACAACTTGGCAATACGCTGCAGGTAGGTGAACATGAATGCCAAATTTTGTTCCAGTGTTCTCCCATCTCTGTAGGCTCATGTTCCTGCCTTCCTCAACCTCAGAACCAACATCTGAACTGAGTAATAGCTGTGCATCATCAAGGAGCAAGTTGGGGACGCTGTATTCAAATGACTCTGCTGATTCCTCCATGCCTGATGCAGGAATAGCTGTGGACAATGAGGCAAGTTTTGCCACTCTGGTAGCTGCAGGGGACTACACACCAGTCTCTGCTTGGGTGACGGAGGATGAGGATGGTTTAGTAAGTCAGTCCACCACCTCCTCTGCATGCTGTGGTTGGATAGCATGGGCAATATCACTAAACAGAGGGAATGATACCCTGTCTGAGGACTGATCACGTCCACCTTTGCCTATGGACACATACTCTGCTGGCCCCTTACAGTGCTATGGGAATGTCTGCCTCTCCTTGCTGTCCTCCCAGACATGATGGGGGGAGTGGGGTTGCTTTATAAATAATGTAATAAAGATGTTTAAAAGTGTATGTAGATGCATTTTAATCAATGGAAAGTGGTGTTTGGTGAACTTTAATTTAAGTGTTCATGACACAGACACACTCCACACATACACTATAATATATTGCACTATAGTGCGTCAAACGTGCAGTAACGCACAGAGCTATATGGTGTCAAACCTGCAGTAAGGCACTGAACTGTACAGTGTTAAACTTGCATTAACACAACTGAAATATACTGCGTAACGCTACATGCAGTAACGCCCAGAAATGTACTGCGTTAAACGGCACATAACGCACTGAAATATACGGCGTTAAACTTGCAGTAACCCAATAAAATATACTGTGTTAAACGGTTACTCACAATGACTGGACTATCCCTACATTCACATTAATGTAAAGATGAATTGTCGCATGACATTCACACTGAACTATCCCTAGATGCACACTAAACTGATATTCTACACTGACAAAAGAATCAGAATAGCACACTGTCTAATAGCACTGAACAGAGCCCCATTCTATCTCTCTCTCCACGCTGCTATCACATTACAAATGGGCACTATGGAAAGAATACTTTTATAGTGTGGGGTAGGATTAAAAGCAATGAGCCATGATTTGATACAGTCATCATAACAGTGTCCAATCATAGCTCTAACAGTGCTTTGTGCCCTCATTGGGCAAAGCTTTCGTTGCTTCAGCCAGTGCATTGTGGTCATTCAGTGGGCCGAAGAAACGGTCGAATGTCCCTATAATTTGGTTGCTCTGAGAACGTCCAAACAGCCAAAATTCAGCCCAAACTCATGCTCGGGCCGAACCATTCACCCATTCATAATGGCTAGCTTCAGGTTACTTTAGAACACTGACAGTATACCAGCTAATTAAAATGAATTAGTCACCCCATATTCAGAATTAGTATCCAAAGATACAAATTGGAACAAACATCTTTTAGGAACATGTAGGAATCTCAAATTGGAACATGTAGGAATCTGCAACAAAGTTTGTTAAAATCCTTAAAATATACATAGATCACCCAGATTGTTTGTTTTCTTCTCTACAAATGTGGAGTTGCTCTTTAAGGGCTAGGGTTATACAGTACCTCACAAAAGTGAGCACACCACTCAATTTTTTGGTAAATATTTTATTATATCTTTTCATGTGACAAATCTGAACAAATTACACTTTGCTACAATGTAAAGTATTGAGTGTACAGCTTGTATAACAGTGTAAATTTGCTGTCTCCTCAAAATAACTCAACACACAGCCATTAATGTCTAAACTGCTGGCAACAAAAGTGGGTACACCCCTAAGTGAAAATGTCCAAATTAGGCCCAATTAGCCTTTTTCCTCTCCAGTGTCATGTGACTCATTAGTGTTACAAGGTCTCAGGTGTGAACGGGGAGCAAGTGTGTTACATTTGGTTGTATCGCTCTCACTCTCTCATACTGGTCACTGGAAGTTCAACATGTCCCCTCATGGCAAAGAACTCTCTGAGGATCTGAAAAAAAGAATTGCTGCTCTACATAAAGATGGCCTACGCTATAAGAAGATTGCCAAGACCCTGAAACTGAGCTGCAGCAGGGTGTCCAAGACCATACAGTGGTTTAATAGGACAGGTTCCACTCAGAACAGGCCTTGCTATGATCAACCAAAGAAGTGGAGTGCATGTGCTCAGCATCATATCCAGAGGTTGTCTTTGGGAAATAGATGTATGAGTGCGGCCAGCATTGCTGCAGAGGTTGAAGGGGTGGGGGCAGGGCCGCTGATAGAAATCATGGGGCCTCGTACAGCCTACCCGACGGGGCCCCCTTCAGCCCCACCCCTGGTTCCTCCTTCAGCCCCACCCCTGGCCCCGCCCCTATAGAGAGGCTAGGGCAGGGATATGCAATTAGTGGACCTCCAGCTGTTGCAAAACTACAAGTCCCATCATGCCTCTGCCTCTGGGCGTCATGCTTGTGGCTGATCGTCTTGCTATGTGTCATGGGACTTGTAGTTCTGCAACAGCTGGAGTTCCGCTAATTGCATATCCCTGGGCTAGGGTATACATAAAGGCTAAATTGTGGGCGTGGCCAATTTAAAAATATGCACTACGTGGAGCTGGAAAATGGACATGGTTTAAATTACACTTAATTATTAGGTATGCTTAGTCTAAGATGACTGTGTGTAGGATGCAGATGATACTGTGCTGTGTTCATAACTGCACTGTCCAATTTGTCACAGTCAAACAGTTCTACATGAAAAAGAAGAAGATGCCATGTCAGCTAAGCCCATTTAAAAAAAAAAAAGTTCTAAACTTTTAATGAGAAGTAATATGTCTAAGGGAGCGGTTCACACCATGGCTGCATCTGAATTGCGAGGAAATGTGCTGTGGATTCCTGTAAAATTCAACCTGCACGCAATAATGCACTGCTTTTGTGATCTGCACCAGGTGTCAATGAAAAGTCAATGAAACCTCAAATTCAGGTTTGCAAACGTAGTGTGTTTGCCCTGCCCCTGCCAGCCCTGGATAATGTGATCTGGTTGCACTGCATTTTAAAAAGTAGTGCATACACTGCACTACATACACTACACTACTTTTTGCACTACTTTTGGTGCATTGCAATTTTAGCCCATTCAAAATGAATGAGATTGAAATTGCACTGCACAGACCTGCATGTGAATTGCACAGGAACTCACAGTGCGTTCCTGTGTGATTCAGCTCCAGGCATGGTTTGATTCAGTGATTTAAATAGAAAAAAAGTGGGGTTTGCTGACACTGATGGCATCTCCTTGTTCATGCAGCATTTCTGGGAGAAATATGGCAGTGCAGTATAAAAACCCAATTTCTTACAGTCCTGACTGCTGTGCTACATGAAAAGCAGACATTACACTTTACATTGCAGTTAATGTGACTGGGCTAACCTGCAGTCCCCTGAGAATCCAGATCCACTGCCACCATAATGCAGCTCATGTGTGCACACCAGAAGAAGCCAGGAACGGTCATCCTCCACACCCCCTCCCGCCCACTCAAACTACAAGATCTCACAGTCAGGCTCCACCTTTCTGCCTCTGAGATGTTTAGCCCCAGTGAGTGCTCATTGAGAGCAGTTGAACAGCTGCTGAGGGAGGAGCGGAGGGAGGAGTTGGAGAAATACTTATTTTTTTCTTTCTTCTACAATCTATTCAGATTGCTCGGGCCCCCTGGTGGCTGGGCCCGGTATAACAGGGCCAGTTGTACTGGCTTATCAGCGGCCCTGGGTGGGGGGTCAGCCTGCCAGTGCTCAGACTATAAGCCGCACACTGCATCAAATTGGTCTGCATTGCTGTCATCCCAGAGGGAAGCCTCTTCTAAAGCTGATGCACAAGAAAGCCCGAAAACAGTTTGCTGAAGACAAGCAGACTAAGGACATGGAATACTGGAACCATGTTCTGTGGTCTGATGAGACCAAGATAAACTTATTTGGTCCAGATGGTGTCAAGCGTGTGTAGCGGCAACTAGGTGAGGAGTACAAAGACAAGTGTGTCTTACTTACAGTCATGCATGGTGGTGAGAGTGTCATGGTCTGGGGCTGCATGAGTGCTGCCGGCACTGGGGAGCAGTTCACTGAGGGAACCCTCATTTTTCAAAGAGCTCGCAATTTCAGATTTTAATTTCATGTCAGGCAGTCAATGACAATGGAAAAAAGAGAGGTAGAGCAGCGCCGCTCTGAGAGTAGTATGTCTATTAAAACATGGCTTTATTTATAATTCAGTCAATGACAATGACACATTTGACAAATCATGGTCCAGGTTAAGCTACATTTGATAAAAAGCAGACATGTTAGAAGATATGCAAAGCATCATAGTCTAGGGTCCTCAAAAGACTGCTAATTAAAACACATCTATCAGACTGGAGGTAATGCGCTATATTGATCTTGACCTGAACTTTTATCCATCTCAAACTCTCAACTTGCACTCGTTTTCCATAACCCTTACAGTATTGGAGCTACCTTCCAAAAAAGTGACTACACCAATATATAGGAAGATACCAATCTACTGAACACCAGGCACACCTAATTTACAAGATCCAGAGGCTTAAAACAAAATGGTATGCATTGCCTTCTAAGAGCTATACATAAGATCTCTAGTATATCATATATGCTATATACAAGAGTGTGCTAAAAAATTCCTATAAATGCCTGCCTAATTAGTACACCACACTGCGCTTTAGGAAACCAATATGCAAGATAAAAGAATAAAATGATATACAGATTGTAATTTTAAAAAAATATACTTTAAAAAAATACTCCTTTAAAAATATACTCTATTGGCGTAAAATCTCCTTTCTTTAGCTGCTGCTTTAAAACACAGAAATATAAACAATATACAAAAAAATTGTAACTTTTTAAAGAAGTCCACTTTTTCATATATAGCAGCGCATATACACTCTTAAAAGATTTTTTATATATAAAGTGAGTTCATTGAAATTTTGATCCGTGTCCAGGATAGAAGGTGCTTATTTTATCTGTTCACTGTTGTGATTAAACTGTAGCTTCCACCATAAAATTCACCACTTGTGGGGCACACACGATCCCCCTTTGGGGATGCACTCACCGAACAGCAAGATCAAAAACGCCTTTAAACTGCCAATCAACAATGCTTCTTATGGCCACTAGATGTCTCTCTTGTTGGAATCCAGTTTTCTCATATAAAAAAGCAAAGATGCCCAAACATAGTGTGATATTGTTTAACACTATTTATTTAGATAAAACGAACCCAACATATATATGCGTACCAAATAAACAAAGTATTTAAGCATTGAAAAAGTACTGTGCCTTATCCCGTTGGTTCAGCTATGATCGAGGAGGAACGAACGTTTTCGCTGTCTCGTGCCTTACTACCGCTCGCTGAAACGCAGGGATTGAGGCGCACTCGTCACTTCCGGTATAGTTACGCCCTGACGCGTTTCGTCATATCCGACTTCATCTGAGGGCTGAAGTTTGGGCATCTTTGCTTTTTTATATGAGAAAACTGGATTCCAACAAGAGAGACATCTAGTGGCCATAAGAAGCATTGTTGATTGGCAGTTTAAAGGCGTTTTTGATCTTGCTGTTCGGTGAGTGCATCCCCAAAGGGGGATCGTGTGTGCCCCACAAGTGGTGAATTTTATGGTGGAAGCTACAGTTTAATCACAACAGTGAACAGATAAAATAAGCACCTTCTATCCTGGACACGGATCAAAATTTCAATGAACTCACTTTATATATAAAAAATCTTTTAAGAGTGTATATGCGCTGCTATATATGAAAAAGTGGACTTCTTTAAAAAGTTACAATTTTTTTGTATATTGTTTATATCATATATGCTATCTAAGTAATTGTAACTTCATCCTGCTAAATGCTATCTTGGTTTGTGTATTGTAAAACCTTGTCATTGAGGAATATACAGTATACTGTATGTGTGCAGAATAGCTGGCATTAGGGGTGTGTCTACTTGCCATAATAAAACACTCCAGCACAGCTACCAATAACCCCCCAAACCCTTTAATTGGATGAAATTAGTTTGGTAATATCCTCTCCAGGGTCAGGAAAAAGCTGTTGCATTTGGACACTGGAACTCTTGTTTAGCAACAAAACCACTAAGGATATTGAGAGTAATTTTTCTGAGAGTCAGTAGTTCTGGCATATGGCATATGGCGCTTGCAGGAGTAGTACAGTAGTATCTTGGATTACAAGCATAATTCGTTCCAGAAGCATGCTTGTAATCTAAAGCACTTGTATATCAATGCAAGTTTCTCCATAGGAATCAATGGAAACTCAGATAATCCGTTCCATTGCCACTGCTGGTGTATGCAGTATCGCATGTGGCCAGAGGTGTGGGGGCACCGGAAACACTCGGAGATGCTTGGAGACACTTGGAAATAGAGTGTCTCCGAGCGTCTCCGAACATCTGAGTGGTCTCCGGGCGCCCCCGTACCTCTGGCCACATGTGGTACTGCACATTCCAGAGGCTTGAATCCTGTTTGTCTTTCGAGACAACGTTAGAAAATCATGTCAGGATTTTAAAAAAAATTAATTTGCTTGTATTACAAAACGCTCATAAACCGCATTACTCGCAATCCGAGGTATTATTGTATTATATTTGTGTTAGATTAAACATTCTCTGTAAGTGATCCAAACTCTGCATTGAACCAAAGACCAGATTTTGTAAATAGTTCTTACACCAAATTATTTTCATTTCATCAAAATAATATTTAAAATTTGTTAGCCGTAACCTCTGAATGCTCTAAGTAGAAATGAAGAACTTTCCCTGTTATGATAAGCTACTGTTACATTCCTGCCTGGAAAAGGATCTAGGCATTTTATTAAATGTCAGAAATGCAACAGCAGATGCTATAAATGGTGTGCGCTTCTGTTAAAACACATGGTGGCAGCTACTGTGCGTGTGTTTATGTTTGTGTGTGTGGTCTAACCCTCACTGCATAGGAGCCGCGGCTACTCCAGTATTGCACTGTTGGATGGTTGAAATTCAAAAGCAAGAAAACCACAAAAGTATTATCAGGCATAGACTATTGGCTGCACAGTCTAGCTGCCCCATATTTGGGTGGTCATGACAGCTATGCAGTGTAGGTTGGACTATACAGCCAGGAGCAAGAAGCATGATGAGGAGCGATCTTGAGTCCCTGAGGGCCAGTTCACACCACAAAAATGTGCTCCAGATCTATTTCGGGTGCGTTTCTGATTGTGCTTTAACACTTTTTTTTTTTTTTTGCTTTAATGCATTCCAGTACAGTTCTGTGTAGGAAAAAAGTAGTATGTTGTACTTTTTTGTGGGGGAACTGAAAAGCACTGGAGCGCACTGTGCTGGTATGTACATTGCCATTGGAACTCATATAAACTACTTTCTATGCTTTTTTGATGCAAAAAAAAAGTACTGCACTGCATGTGGTGTGAACAGGCTGTAAGAGATTTTAATTGGTACATATTTTTTTTTATTACAGCAGAGATATGGTTACTTTACTCACAAAAGGATAAAAACATTTTACTGCAGAAATAAGCTCCTTAGTTGTCTGTAGCAACCAATCAATTTACAGCTTTTCTGCTTTCTTAATTTGGGTGGGAAAAAAAGACCAGCACACAATTACCAAGTAATCATATGCTCTTCACTTTTCTAAAATGAACCAGGAAAATAAAAACTAACATAGAGTAAAACAACATAATCAGTTACTGTGTATCGCTTGTATATACTCCCTTTATACTGGGAAAATTTTATTTTTATGAGAAAATTATAATAATATGAAAAAAAAAATGTAGTTAAAATATCCTATACTATCTTTATAATTTGACCTTCCTGTGTCAGATAAGAAATTATTGTAAGTGCTCTATGAACCTTCACCCACATGATAAACAATAGACCTACAACGCTGTTCAAGCTGTAGTTTCTCAAATGATCCACAAGGTGGCAGACTCTACACGTGGAATAAGAAACTTCAACAACAAACAGAAAACTAATGACAAATGCAGCACATATTAGATTTGAAAAATGTCTTCTCAAAACAATTAACTTATATTGTTTTTTGCTTGTTAAAAATGTATTGTGTGCCCGCCTGTGTTTTCCATATAAAAAAAAAAATTCTTCAACCAGGGATGTAATCGTGCAAACTTAGAATTACATGATTTCATGATTTTGCACTTATAGGTCCTTGCAATCTGTGTAGAATCAGAAATCTTTGACAGGCAGTGTGGAGGCAAGAAGACATCTGGTCACAGACCTGTTTTAACCTCGTAATTGCAGCACCACCAAGCCGCAACTGTGTGCATTATACACAAATGCAGAGTGGTCGCTGCTCAGCCTTAATTACTTGAACGGGCCGCAATGTGATGTCACATGCCTGATAAAAGAGTCCTAAAACGTTGCAAATTTTGTGACATGATTGTTTCAATAAACTTTTGGATGCTTGTAAGCAGGTAGAGTTTATGCTGCCCCAGCAGGGATGGTTAGTGTAAATTAAAACAGTGCATTTCCCAGCTCTTTCTTGGTGGGCATCTAATGGACAGTCTGGGGTGATCAGTATGGGGGGGAGGCGCAATTACAAGCGTTGATCTCCCTCTAGAGGAGGTGGAGTGGCTTTCAGCTGCTTCATGGGGAGCCATAGAGGGAGGCTGTCATGGTGATGGTGCTTGTGATTGCCCGCCACACCGATCACCCCCGAGTTTCAGATTCCCCCTGCTGCAGGACGTACAAGGAGCGTCACATGCAGTGCAGTATTCAAATGGTCAGTCTGTCCCTGCTGGGCCTATATTAAGGTAGGGGCCTGGAGCTGCAGCTCCAATAGCCCCTACGTTAATCTGGCCCTGAAGATTGGTCAAACCCACGAGTTCTTTTTTTTTTTTACCACTGCTATTGCTTTATATTTGCTTTTGAATTTTACAAAAGCAGAAATGTAGAAATCAGATAAAAGGTTTAGCACTGGGAAACACTTTTTGATAGATAAAAAGTGCATTTTATATACAACTATATAGATCGGGCCAAAATGAGGGACAAATGAGGAGGGATGAGGGACAGAGGGACATTGCTCCAAATCTGGGACAGTTGGGAGTTATGCCACCATGGACTCTGCCAATGATGGACTCTTTTTTGTGCAGGTATGGGGCAGCCACAAGCCTGAGTTAGGGATGTTAGGAAAAGACTGTACTTTGTCCTGTATGCTGAAAGTTTTCAGTAAAACTTTTGAAACTTTGCCTTTGCCTGGTCTGAAGTTACTCAGGAGGTGTAAGGCAAGTAACCAGCACACATAGTCTGCAGTTTGGGTCAGCTAAACACATTGGGGTATGAAGATACTGTAAAACTACAAGAGTTAATACAGTGTGAATAAATAGTGATTACCAAGGGTTACAAAGTCTCTCTAGCCACCTGTCATTATGCGTGTACATGTGCCAGGTGGGATAGTTTCTTGCAAGAAGAGTTGGTGTCCGCACTCTCTCCGTGATCAGGTCCGTCTTTCGTAGTAACAGGAACAGACCAGCACTGCAGAGGCCCCCAACCTGTACACAGGTAAGAAAGAGGAAAAGCTAAGTGAAGTGCATGCAATGAGTCCATTCTAGGTGCATAGTGAGGCTCCATACCATTACTGGAAGTGAGGTAACAGGGAGAGGTGGAGAGGGCAAGGGCTCTGCGTATCCCTCCTAAATGCATCAGTGACTGTGGTGATGTGTGTTACATCAAGAGAGTCAATTAGAGTTCAGTTTTCCGTTAAGGTACCCCATGTGTCAGACAGTGACCCTGAACAAGGTTCCTAGCATAGCCCAGAAGAACTCACCCCAGGGTAGGCCTTCCATGTGACCTTGTGCCCAACAAGGAGGAAAGATGGAGGAACACGACCCCCACCATACATGCTATTTCAAAGATACATGGAGTTCTGGCAATGCATGCCTTAACCTTATGCTGATAGAAGGTCCCACCCGGGTGTCGCTACACCCACAAAACAATTTCCAAGAACATTTTAATTAGAGGTATAAAAACACCAGTTCTTCAAATTACATGCTTCAGAGATGCGTTTAAACTACTGTATATGCGGGGTTACAGAACAGCACACTTCTCTGGGACAGCATCAACTACAATTCTGTATAGGCCAGAACAGATTTAAAATCTTTTGGAAGGTTTACACTTCAAAATAAAGTTAAAGTTAAATCCTGCAACTTTGCAACAATTGCCAAACCGTGGCAAAACATGTTTCATAACATAGCGTGTGTAGGTAGGTGTAGTTCTTCCTCTATTCAGCAGGTGGCATTTTGCCACTGTGCAGATGGAGTGGAGACTCAGGAATATTTCCTCCTGTAACCTCCATAGGGAAAACAGATGAGCAATTGGATATTGCAAACCCCAGTGACCTTCTGCAGCCATCTTGGATGGAGCAGCCCTCATAAACAGAGGACCCTATCAAGGTTTGGCATGCATTTGCATGTGGGACATGGGAGGGACCTATGGGGGTATTTGATGAGGAGGAGGAGCCAGGAGCGCCAGGGGGGGAACCCAGAAGAAGAAGATCGGGACCTCATAGTTCCCAACTGTCCCTGATTTCGAGGGACTGTCCCTGATTTGGAACACAGTCCCTCTGTTCCTCTTTCCTCCTCATTTGTCCCTCATTTTGGTCTGATCTATAAAGTTGTATATAAAATGCACTTTTTATCTTTCAAAAAGTGTTTCCCAGTGCTGAACATTTCATCCAATTTCTAAATTTCTGCATTTGTACATTGTGAAAGCCAATATAAAGGAATAGTAGTGGTAAAAATAAGCCCTTGTGGATTTAATTAATCTTTTTTTTTTTTTTAGTTAATTCTCCTTTAAGGGGGCGTGACGGGGGGAGTATCCTATGCCTACATACATTTGCTAGTAGTTGTCCCTCATTCCCATCTCAAAATGTTGGGAGGTATGGGACCTCTCTGTTCAAAACCATTGGCATGTTTATTATTTTAATTTAAAAGTGTAAAGCTTTACAATCACTTTAAGTTGTGTGTTGGACACTTTGGAAAACCACATGACATGGTCAGTATTTGTGAGTCAACAACAAAGGACTTTCCATCAATTATTTTATTTTAATTGAATGCATGATTCAAGTATCTGATAGACTGAGACTGTCAAGTTTTCTGAAGAGCCAAAACTGACAGGGAATTGGCCATGTATTAGGTTATTAATGTCACAGGTATTCCCACCCCTTTAGAATGTGCAGCTGTGAGTCAAGAAATGCCATGGCTGTAGTTCATTGGGCAGCAGTGGGCAGGGGTGACAGTTTCCTTTAAGGTTCAGCCAGTACCCAAGTTCAGAGCAAACCCAAGTACCTCCTCCACCCAGCACTGGGCCTCTGTGAACACTCCGGAAGGGAATCCCTTATTCCCTTCCGGAGAAATTAACCAGTAATCTAACCAAAGTAGTTGGGAGCAGAAGACCTATTGCAGCCTGCATATACCAACATTTATAAGTATATAGATGAATGTTATATTCCCAGGTATATATAGTGTGAGATTGGGGTGATTAAACTCAATAGATAGGTGTGTTTACAATGAGTTTCGCCTGTCCAAAACTGTGCTTTAGGGCATGGCAGCCCACTTTTATTCAACAAACAGAAATTTCACTTACATCAGTTGCCCACACGGGGGTTTCTTCGATAGAACATGCATACATGAAAATACCAAGCCCCCTGACTCACTTGTTGGCAGCACTGCTGCTCTTCTTACCAGTCCCTTTGACTGTCTTGTCCAGCTTTCCTGGACTTTCCTCTAGCCTTCAGTCACAGCGCCCTGCTGCATGGCCCAATTCTGGCCTAAGGATTGGGATTCTCCCAAACCCCTGTTTGGAGCTGACCCGACTCCTGACCCCTCAATGAGACCCTCTGTCTCTTAGTTTCTGGCTGGGCCCTCCTGACCCTCAGTGAGCCCTAACTCCTCCCACAATGGGAGCAGTCTCCAAACTGGGAGCTCTGAGCTATCCTCTATATAATGACCATGAACAGTGGTGGCGTCACTAGGATTGGTGTCACCCGATGTGGTAACACAGGTTAAACCCCCCCAGGACAGGCAGTAGGTCATTGAGCAGGCTAGCGCATTGTGCGCCTCTCACGTCTACCCCCCCTCCTCCCAGTCAGAGTGCCGCAGTGCTAATTGATAGTGTGACCCAGGGCATACTTCTAAGGGAAAAGTTGCAGGAGCTCAACCACGCTCCGCACCTTTTCCCAAAGTAGTGGGGTGGGGGGTTGAGCGTGCCAAAGCAACTGGGTGTGGGAGGATTCTAAAGGGTCATTAAATACCATGAGGGTGCTACATACAGAGTGTAGAGTTCAGGTGGGTGCGGGGTGCACAGTACAGGTGAGGGCAGGGTGCAGAGTTCAGGTGGGTGCAGGGTGCAGAATTCAGGAGGGTGCAGAGTGCAAAGTTCAGGTGGGTGCAGGGTGCAAAGTTCAGGTGGGTTCAGGGTGCAGAGTTCAGGTGGGTGCAGAGTTCAGGTGGGTGCAGAGTGCAGGGTGCAGAGTTCAGGTGGGTACAGGGTGCAGAATTCAGGTGTGTGCAGAGTGCAGGTAGATACAGGGTGCAGAGTGCAGGGTGCAGAGTCCAGGTGGGTGCAGAGTGCAGAGTTTAGGTGGGTACAGGGTGCAGAGTTCAGGTGGGTGCAGGGTGCAGACTTCAGGTGGGTGCAGGGTGCAGACTTCAGGTGGGTGCAGGGTGCAGAGTTCAGGTGGGTGCAGAGTTCAGGTAGGTGCAGAGTTCAGGTGGGTACAGGGTGCAGAGTGCAGAATTCCACCACCAAATCGCCATCCAGACTGTCTTCCATCTCCTAGTACAGACACCCATCCCCCTTCCTGTACAATTAGCACACTTTAAAATCTTCCCTCCGAACACAGACCTCAGATACAGCGTGGCTCAATCCAGTGAGAGAGATGCCCCTCCTCCCAGGCTCCTTCTCATGAGCTGTAAGACACATCAGAGAAGAGGAGGAGCCATCTAGCAAAAGCTTTCCATCCCTGTCTCTAATGTGACAGGTGGCAGTGAGCGGGAGTGCGAGCAGGTGCCAGAAAGTATAGCGCTGTGTCACTTCTAAATACAGAAGCCTGGCTTCTGTGTTTGAAAGTGACAGTACTGACCGGAAAGCACAGGGCAGCACCGGATATGGCCGAACCCTCATCCGCCATGTTTCAGCTGAAAAAAAGCCCTGCTCTCACCCCTCTGGCAGGTGTCACCCGAGTGCGGGCCGCATCCCCCGCTCCCCCCCCCCCCCCCCCCCATAGTGACGCCACTGACTATGAACACCTGTGTAGTCAGGCAGGTTGCAGGCATCTAGCAAAACCCAGGACACAGGATGGAATGTCCAGATCCAGAACTACAGAATCTGGAGAATGCCAAATACACAGCTTTTTCCACTCAGAAATGATAGTTCTGAACCTCGCATTAACCCTAAATATGAATCCTGTGTCACATTTTCCTGAATTCTTACAGTGGCAGAGCCTCTCTCTGTCACAATAGTTATTAATAGCGATACCTCCAGACGAATGTTGTGGCAAAGTCCAGTTGCAGGGGCCCCTAAAGGATGATTGCAATGCAATGTTTATCTTGGTGTCAGAAACTTGAAGACAAGATCAGCGGTTATGGGGAAACTCTCTAACTGTTGTCCAACCAGCCTGGAACCTTCTCACTGGCAGGAAATGTACTGTGGTACTGCAATTCAGAGTCAGCCTATCTACTTTGTGCTTTAGCCCCTCCCTAGTAGTTTCTAATCTGACATGCCAACAAACCTCTAAAGCCCCGTACACACGAGAGGACTTATCTCCGACAGACCTCCAAAGGAATTCCGCCGGAGTTCCGCCGGAATTCCGACGGAGTTCTGGCGGACTTTTCGACCGAACGGACTTGGACACACACCATCACACCAAACTCCGACGGAGTCGAACGTGATGACGTACGACTGGATTCGAATAAGGAAGTTCATAGCCAGTAGCCAATAGCTGCCCTAGCGTCGGTTTTAGTCCGTCGGAGTAGCATACACACGAGCGGATTTTTCGACGGGGACCGGGTCCGGCGGAGTTCCGTCGGGAAAATTTGAAGCATGCTTCATTTCTAAAGTCCGTCAGACTTTGGCGAATCAAAAGTCCGTTGCAGCCCACACACGATCGGATAGTCTGACGGACTCAGTCCGTCGGAGTTTGGATGTCGAAAAGTCCGCTCGTGTGTACGGGGCTTTAGTATTAGGCCTCATGCACATTGCTGCTGTTAAAGTCAAGTTTTTGTGCGTTTAGGCATTTTTTTTCTGTCTTTGGTCTCCCCTAATGTTATCTTATGTGTCCATGCACACATGGACCTTTTTTAGTAGTTTAGTAGCAGGGGAGTTTAGAGGATGATTTCTAAATGCCCTAAAATCGCATTCAGAAGAGGGAATTTTGACCACAAAAAATGCTGAATGCTGTTAAACGTGCCTAAACACTAGGCACATTTAGCACTTCAGCATTTATTTATTTCAAAGGCCATAATAAATTAAAATTCTGGCCAATGAAATAAATCAACACCTATACTACAAACACTGCTAAACTCGCCTAAACTAGTTTGAAAAAATGCAGCTTCAGGTGAGTTTATAACACAGATTTTATCCTCTCAGAATAAACAGCGTTTACAATGAGGTCTTGGGATTAGCAATAGGGTGCCTAACCTGACTCTAACCTATGTCAGTTACTGAGTCCCAGGGCCGCCATCAGTGGCAGGGCGGATCCTGGGTGGGAGCACGGGGTGCACAGCGCCCCGGCGCTGCAGAGGAGGGTCGCCGAAGCTGTGGTATTTACTTGACTTAGCAGTGGCGCCACCCCAAGTCCCAGTCATCCTGTTCACACTCCAATGCCTTCCCTGGCTGGCCACCTCTGCTGCAACCAGTGACGTCGGAAGCCATGGCCGCCCCAGCATTCAGAGCGCTCCATACCTAGTAAACTAGCTCCACCCATCTCTTCCATGTTCTTCAGACAGTGTGGCTCAGAGCCAGAGGCAGGGGAGCGGAGCACATCTGAAGAAAGCTGCCTGCCTGTGAGTGACTGAGCTGAGCAGCTGTCCACCTGTACTGCACCAGCATAGCACCTGTTGGCTGCCGCTGCCTGAGCCTGGTGTTGTAGCCTGACACTGTGTCTGTTCTGGAGGCTCAGAAGTGACCCTCGGCCTCACCCTTTCCATTCTGACACCAGGCTGTTTTACAAGTAATGCCGTGTACACACAGCCAGACTTTTCGACAGCAAAGGTCCAACAGAACGAATCTGTCTGACAATTTGATCGTGTGTGGGCTTCTTTGGACCTTTGTGAGATAATAACAATAGGACAGATATATGTCTGCCCGTTCCAAGGATTTAGAGACACACCCAAGAATCTATGGGCAGCAGCAGTTAAACTATTAGAAGTTAGGAATACTTGCCTAATAGTCTCTGCTTCTGGTCTCGTTGAAATACAACAACAATGAAAGCTCCTGGGTATATAAGGTCATGCAATTCAGTTCTGTTTGACTACTTCCTAGAATCTCCCCTTTATAGAACATCACAGTTCTCTGATTGGGGTTTCTGACCCAACTAACAGGGACAAGGAGTACCTGTCTGAAACCAACTGTGTGGTAATTACAAGCAAAAGTACTGTCATTTTCAGAGAGAAACCTCATGTACAATTAGCAACATATGAACACCCTTAGCCTTATTGCAATTAAAAGAAAATGAAAGATAATTACCACAAGAAACTGCTTAGTGCATACCAGCGGTTTATACAGTAAATAATCAGCTGATTTCACTCACTTCAAGCAGTTTGGATCAGTGAAAGACATTTACTAAATTGTATTTTGTTTTGCAGGCTAGGTTATAAATATGCTGGAAAAACTTTAGTTTGTGCTGTGCAAAGCCCTTCCATGTGCACCCTTCTTCAAAAGCTAGTTATAAATTGAGGTGGTTGCCATTTATGTATAGCTTCCTCACTGCAATTGGCGTGGGGACACATTGGCTGCCTTCAGCTGCCGTTGTGCTTTTTGTGTGGCTTCTAATATGTCCCTGCACTTGCCTCCAGGCACCCCTGCCCTCAATTTATCCACCATTATATATGCTCCAATATGGAGAATCTAAAATATTAGAGTTAGGACTACACAGAGGAGCCATGATGAGGCTGTGTGGCTTTCATATGTATATTTGCAAATATGTACAACTAAAAACCTCTGTTTAAAGTGGTTGTAAACCCTTACAGACCACTTTTACCTAGAGGTAAGGCTTACCTGTAGGTGCAAGAAATATCTCCTAAACCTACACGAAGATATTTGCAAAAGACAGGCACCAGTGTCTCTGGCGCATGCGCTGGAGACAGCGGGGCGCAGACACATTCAGCGTGCCGTTGCTAACGGCGATCATGCCGTTATTGGAGGCTTCCACGCGCATGCTTGGGAGTGACGTAATCGCGGCTCCAGCCAATCACAGCGCCGGAGCCGCGATACCTGGAAGGAAGATGGACGCTTCATGGAAGAGGGGACAGCGGTGACATCGCTGGCTCTTTTGTCAGGTAAGTGACACATAATGAGTTACTATGCAATGCATAATAGTCCATTATGATTTACCTTTGCAGGGAAACAAAGAAGAAGTAAAACCCATCAGGGTTTACTTCCTTTTTAAACACAATTTGTTAGTCAGTGTAGTTTGTGTTTTTTTACAGGCCTGCTGACAAAATTGCATCACATTCAAGACCCTCTGCCTCACCCACAAATGCACACATGGAGACGCTCCTCAATACCTACGCGAAAAAATAAATCACTATACACCCAATCGTAGCCTTCATTCTTCTAACCAAAACCTTCTCCACATTCCCAAATCCCGTTACAAATCAAAGGGAGAACGGAGATTCGCAGACCAAGGACCACGGCTATGGAACGCTCTACCGACTCACATCCACATGGAAGAAAACATCTGGCTTTCAGGAAAAAACTCAAGACCCAACTCTTCTCAGATGCTTGACAGCACAGGATGAATTCAGCGCCTTGAGGCGATTCAGTTCACAATTGTAGCGCTTTACAAGTTATTCATTCATTCAAGTGTGCTAGAAATGTTTTTGTTTGTTTGTGCTGTGCAAGCCCTTCCATGTGCTATCTTCAATAGCTAGTTTTAAACTGGGGTGGTTGTCATTTTTGGATACGTTTACTACATGAACAGCAAGACTGACTAGGCAAAACATGATATAAGATGTAGCGGCTACTTACCTTACTCAGTTTAGCGATACATCCCCTGTGGTGCATATTAAGCTTCCAAGTTTTACCTCTGGTGTCATGGCTGCAGCCAGTCAAGCAAGTCTGTGTCACTTGGCCATGTGCTTAAAGGGCCAGTGCACTCTGTGGATGGACACTCATGCAGCATTTGTCTATGATGTTGCAAAATCCCAAGCTGCTACTGAAAGTATGCTCCTGTGCACACCATCTGTCAGCTCCTCTTGAAGGTGCTGTGTGATTGGCCTTACAATTATTAGTATTTACTCAGGATTGTTTGCGCTGATTACTTTTAGTTAATATGAATCTCCTTGCTCCCCATCACTTCCAAATTTCTGTATCGTCCATTCTACAACCATCTTGTCTGAACTATCAATGCACTGATAACAACCTTCTCAACCCCTTACAGTCTAGCCTTTACTCATACAACTCCATAGAAACAGCCCTCCCAAAACTCAAAAACAACTACTAACTGCTAAAACTAACGGCCACTACTCTATATTCCATACCTTTGAACTACCCACTCCTCCTCAAAAAACCTCTACTCCCTTGGCCTCCAAGACTCTGCTCTTTCCTGGTTCTCCTCCTACTAAGTGGTTCTTCAATGCCAGCTTCAACTCTATCCAGTACTTTCCTCTGCCTTTTTCCAGTTGTTCCCACACTATTCTGTCCTTGGACACTTTCTATTCTCTATCTACATTTCCTCCCTTAAGGTAGTCATACAAGGATCGAAATTGAGCTGGTTCAGTAGGGACGGGTCAAATTTTGATCCAATGTATGGGCAGACTGGTTGTACACAAGTTGATCTACCAATTGACTTGTGTACAGCCAGCCTGTCAAGTTTATCTTGATTGATCAGTGCCACCAGCTATGGCCGCCAACTCTGACCACTGTATTCTAACAGCAGGGAAATCTCCCCAATGTCAGCAATCAAAGACTTAGCGGGAGTGATTTCCTCATCCACCTTACAGGTTGAATGAAAAAAGAAAATGAATAACGGGCTGCTTTAGTCCTTCCACAGCTTTCAATATAATCTCTATGTTGAGGAAACCAAGGTCTATCTCTTTTCCTCAGCTCACCTATTGAGATTCCTTACGCATCACTAATTTGCTTCCTGACATACAGTATCTCACAAAAGTGAGTACACCCCTCACATTTTATGTAAATATTTTATTATATCTTTTCATGTGACAACACTGAAGAAATTACACTTTTCTAAAATGTAAAGTAGTGAGTGTACAACTTGTATAACAATGTAAATCTGCCGTCCCCTCAAAATAACTCAACACACAGCCATTAATGTCTAAACTGCTGGTAACAAAAGTGAGTACACCCCTAAGTGAAAATGTCCAAATTAGGGACCAAAGTGTCAATATTTTGTGTGGCCACCATTATTTCCCAGCACTGCCTTAAACCTCTTGGGCATGGAGTTCACCAGTGCTTCACAGGTTGCCACTGGAGTCCTCTTCCACTCCTCCATAATGACATCACGGAGCTGGTGGATGTTAAAGACCTTGCAATCCTCCGCCTTCTGTTTGAGGATGCCCCACAAATGCTCAATAGGGTTTAATTCTATTAGTTCTGGAGACATGCTTGGCCATCACCTTTACCCTCAGCTTATTTAGGATGGCACATACAAGTTTGGAAGTCGTTTGGAGAGGGATCCTATGCTTAATGTTTTTATAGTTTGGTGTGCTGGAAGCACCGAAATTGTGCGAGTACCCTTATGTTATGTTTTCTAAATACATTTTTAAACTAGCGATAATGCACTATCCAGCCTCTTGCTTGTTTTAAATTGAGGACAATTTCTCTGGATTTTCCTGTGGGATTCTGTTGAGCCAGTTTCACTTACAGCCCAGGAGTGGTTTAACTGCTTATGTGGATCAAACTTAAGTGTGTGGTCACCAGAACCGCCATCAGGGGGGTACAGCTCATACACTTGTAAGGGGCCCTGCGTCTGGAAGGGCCCACCCGACTGGCAGGGATATGAGAAGACAGGGTCGGGTGCAGAGGAGCTCCGGGGATGCTCCTGTATGTGTGTGAGTCGGAAGGCTGCTACTCTGTCATGAGCTGACATTGGGCTCTTTGCTGCCACCTCTGGCCATTTCCTGCATATGGAAACAAGAGCTGGGACTAGGAATGCCTTACAAGTAAGGGCTGTGTGTGTGAGGCCGCGTACACACGGGCGGACTGTTTGCCCAACTTTGTCCGCTGAACAGTGTTTGGGCGGACAGTCCGCTCGTGTGTGGGCTTTCAGCGGACAGTTTCAGCGGACAGTTTGACGGACAAGGTTTTTCGGAATTTCCGAAAAACTGTCCGCTGAAACCTTGTTTCAGCGAACAATCCGCTCGTGTGTAGGCTTGTTCGTCAAACAAAGTTCCACGCATGCTCAGAAAGGATTTTCACGCCGAAAGTTATAATGCAGTGTATAGGACGTCGTATTTTTCGTCCCGTCGTACGTGCCGTTCACGTCATCGCGCACGGTTTCAGCAAACTGTTCGTCCGTCGTGTGTGGCCATGTCCGTCCATGCTAATTTTGAGCGGACTGTTTGCCGAAACTGTTTGACGGACAAAGTTGGGCGAACAGTCCGCCCGTGTGTACGCGGCCTGACTGTGTACATGCCTGTATGTCTACGTTTCTGTATGTGTACATGTCTCTGTGTGTGTGTCTGTACAGGTCGTTGTGTGTACATGGCTCTGTGTGTACATGTCTCTGTGTGTGTACATGCTTGTCATATACACACATGTGAGTGGTGCTAGGAGCGTACAGGTGTCAGGGGGGCTGAAGCACTAAAGGACATGGTGGGATGGCTAGTGGCAGATTCAGTGCGATGGCTAGTGGGCGGGACCCTGGGGAATGTTGGTGGTCAGACTCGGGGGAACGGCCCAGGCCTAAAGCTGTGTAAGGGGCCCCACAATTTCTGATGGCTACCCTGGTGGTCACACTGTTGGAGGTGAGCGCATTCACACAGGGGGGGAACATGTGTGTGAAGTCATCTTCTTCTGATCAGGATTACCATCACTAGTCACCTTTTGGACAGTAATATGTATAATACCCAAATTTGCCCTTTTGTCTCTGTGGATTGATGAAAATTGGGAGAAAAAAATCTCTTTTTTTGGACACTTGATACTAAGGATTAATACTACATTTTTTTCACTGTGAGCTTGCTTGTTACACAAAAATATTTTTTATGTTCATAGGTACATTTTTTATCTATATTGATTTTAATTGATTATGGCACTATCTATGCATTTGTAAGTTTCAGTATCACACAGCGCTGCATTTTTTTGTTTTTTGTATTTATCTTGGAGGTGTGTTTGGGGTCGTTATCATGTTGGAATACTGCCCTGCGGTCCAGTCTCCAAAGGGAGGGGATCATGCTCTGCTTCAGACGTTGACAACATCTAAACCAAATAAGCTTATCTTGGTCTCATCAGACCAGAGGACATGGTTCCAGTAATCCATGTCCTTAGTCTGCTTGTCTTAAGCAAACTGTTTCCGGGCTTTCTTGTGCATCATCTTTAGAAGAGGCTTCCTTCTGGGATGACAGCCATGCAGACCAACTTGATGCAGTGTGCGGCGTATGGTCTGAGCCCCCCCCCCACCCCTTCAACCTCTACAGCAATGCTGGCAGAACTCATACGTCTATTTCCCAAAGACAACCTCTGGATATGATGCTGAACACGCGCACTCAACTTCTTTGGTCGACCATGATGAGGCCTGTTAGGAGTGGATCCTGTCCTCTTAATCTGCTCTATGGTCTTGGCCACCGTGCTGCAGCTCAGTTTCACGGTCTTGGAAATCTTCTTACAGCCTAGGTCATCTTTATGTAGAGTAACAATTCTTTTTTTCAGATCCTCAGAGAGTTCTTTGCCATGAGGTGCCATGAGGCGATGTTGAACTTCCAGTGACCAGTATGAGGGAGTGAGAGTGATAACATCAAATTTAACACACCTGCTCCCCATTTACACCTGAGTCCTTATAACACTAACAAGTCACATGACACCGGGAGGGAAAATGCTTATTTTGACCAATTTGGACATTTTCACTTATGGGTGTACTTTTGTTGCCAATGGTTTAGACATTAATGGCTGTGTGTTGCGTTATTTTGAGGGGACAGCAGATTTACACTGTTATACAAGCTGTACACTCACTACATTACATTGTAGCAAAGTGTAATTTCTTCAGTGTTGTCACATGAAAAGATATAATAAAATATTTACAAAAATGTGAGGGTGTACTCACTTTTGTGAGATACTGTATCAATATGGACGTCATACCACTTCTTCACTTTCCCAAATCTTTCCGAAACTGAGCTCATATTATATCCCCGCCCCACCTCCCCCATGTCTTCCGCACCTTTTTCATTGAGGTGAATAGCACAACCATCAGTTCCTCCCCTCATGACTGAAATCTAGATGTAATTGTGGACTCTGATTTCTGCTTTCGACCCGCATCAAATCACTGACCAAAAATTGGCATTTTAATTCAAGTAACATTTCGGAAATTCGCCCTTACTTAACAAATGTCCCAAAAAAGCCATCAAATTACTCCCCGTTGTTATCTCTTAGCTCGACTATTGCAACCTACTCCTCGTTGGCTGACCTTTACTCAGCTATTCCTCTCTACAGCCCTGTCCACAGCAGAACACCGTGTGGGAAACCCTCGTCCTGTGCGTATTTCCCACATTGCGTTCAAAACGCACTGCAGTTGTGATCTGCAGCTGATGTCATTGTAAACTTAACAACATCACAAACACAGGTCATAAATGCAGAAGTACCATGCCACCTGGTTGCAGTGCATTTTCAAAGGTAGTGCCTGCACTATTTTTGGTGCGGTGCAGTGTGATTTGAGCCCATTCACTTTGAATGGGCTCAAATCACACTGCACCGCACCAAAAATAGATACACTGTACTAAACCACATATGAATTGCGAAAGCCTATGAATCACATCTTGTTCCTGTGCAATTGTTGGTGGGAACCGGTCTTCGGCCTATAATGAATGTTGCTGACAGACTTGTCTACCCTGTTTTTCCAAAACCAATTGCTCTCTCATTGATTCCTTTCCTCCAGGATTTCCTCCAGAATCTCTCTCTTCTTCTGGATTTTCCTACCCTAATCTGTCTGGCTGTCTTTTACTCTGTCTGCCTTTAGGTGAGCTCTGAAAACGAATCTCTTTGGGAAGCCTATCCTGCCTCCTTCTAAAAACGATATGTTTACTTTCTCCTTTAGCTGATCTCTCACAGTTATTACAGTATTTATCGGTGTATAGCACACACCCCAAGTTTAGGAGGGAATTTAAAAGAAAAAAACTTTTAGGAGGGAAGTTTAAAGCGGTGTTTCAGCTATAAAAATTTTTTTTTAAAAGTCAGCAGCTAAAAAAAAAAGTAGCTGCTGACTTTTAATAAGGAGACTTACCTCTCCAGGGCGTCCAAGATGTCGGCCGCCGAGGCCGACGTGTCCCTCGGCTCTCGGGTCCCAGCGCCGCCATTCGTACTAAGGGAAACGGGCAGTGGAGCCTTGCGGCTTCACTGCCCGTTTCCTACTGCGCATGCGCGAGTCGCGCGGCGCTTTGTGAATGGGACGCGCTGTGTTAGGGAACACACAGAGATACAGAGCGGATGTCCTGTGTATCTCGGTGGCGCTCGGTAGTTCTCGGCGGCCTTCAGGTATTTTCGGCCGCAAACAGCCGTTCTCGGGTATTTTCGGCCATTCTCACCTATTTTTGCCCGTTCTCGCCCATTTTCGGCCACACTTGGCTGAGAATGGCTGAAAATGGCCGAAGATAGACGAAAATACCCGGAAGCTGCAGAGAGTGGCAGAAGGGTGTAGAAACAGCAGGGGATCGGCGTATAACACGCACCCCCGATTTCCCCCTGATTTAGAGGGAAAAAAGCGCGTGTTATACGCCGATAAATACAGTACCTTTTGTGCTTATAATCTAAAAGTGAGGGGAAAGTGATACAAAAGGTACCGTATTTATCGGCGTATAACACACATTTTTTCCCCCTAAAATCAGGGGGAAATCGGGGGTGCGTGTTATACGCCGATCCCCCGCTGTTTCTATACACAAAGACATTGCCGTGAGGAGTCCAAGTTTGTGCAGGTTTCATTACTCTGCACTATAAGCATGTTTTTGCCATAATGAACCTGCTTTGCATTATTTCTTCTAAAGCTGGCCATACACCTATAGATTATATAGTGGTGTGGTGGTTAGCACTCTCACCTAGCAGTAAGAAGCATCACTGGTTCAAATCCCAACCACGACACTACCTGCCTGCCTTTGCATGTTCTCCCTGTGCCTGTGTGGGTTTCCTCCCACACTCCAAAGACATGCAGGTAGGTTAATTGGCTTCCGTTCCAAAATTGGCCCTAGTATATGAATGGGGACCTTGGATTGTGGGCTCCTTGAGGGTAGGGACCGATGTGAGTGTGCAATGTACAGGGATAGGGACAATTGTAGACACTCACTCAGGATGGACTGGTGTCTTTATTCAACCTTACTAACTATGTAACTATTACCTGCAGATTTTCTATGGTTAGATGGAAAAAGTGGGAGATTCCTCCATCCACACAGTTTAGAGAACATGGAGAAATGTGTTGCACTTTTTCCATCTAACCATAGAAAATCTGCAGATAATCTATAGGTGTATGGCCAGCTTAATTTTGCACCTGTTTATTAACCACTTGCCGACCGCCGCACGACGATGTACGTCGACAGAATGGCACGGGCAGGCATATGGGCGTACATGTACGTCCCTGCCTTCGCGCGGGTGGGGGGCCCAATCGGGTGCCAGCGGCGGTCGGTATCCGTGCAGGAGCGATCCGGGATGAGGGGGCGGCCATTCATTCATGGCCACCCCCTCGCGATCGCTCCTGACGAATGGGAGTGAAGCATTGCATCACTTCCTCTCCTGTAATGTAAACACAGGAGAGGAAGTGATGTAATCTCTCCTCCGTGTCGGTATTTTTCGTTCCGGCACCGAGGAGAGAGGATCGGTGAGTTGCACCAACACGACACTTCACAGTAGAACATGCCAGGCACACTCACACCCCCCCTTTACCCCCCGATCACCCCCCAATTACCCCTGCACCCCCAGTCACAGTGACACCAATTGCATATTTTTTTTTTTTTGCATTGGTGTCATTTGTGACTGTAATAACTGTTAGGGCAGTTAGGGTTAGCCCCCTTTAGTTCTAATGTACCCCCCTAACCCCCCCAATAAAGGTTTAACCCCGTGATCACCCCCCGTCGCCAGTGTCACTAAGGCTGGGTTCACATTGCAGCGGTTTATGAGAACGGATGTGATTCGCACCGCACTGCAGTGCAAATCACATCCGATCTCTGTGCGATTCGAGTTCAGCCATTCGCCGCACCCGCCGCACCCACCGCAAATTCGCACGGGACCCTTTTTTTGGTCCGCAGCAGAATCGGATCGCATGGGTGTTCACACCATGCGATCCGAGTTTGCAGATCGCACTGCGATATGCGAACTGATCTGGGGGTGTCATTAACATTTCACTGACACTCCCAGCAGTTCGCATAGGGCAGTGTGAACTGCCGCCGGGAGGCATGCGATGCGGGAACCCGCCGCGGATTCGTGGCGTTCCCGCATCACTCCAGTGTGAACCCAGCCTAATAAGCGATCGTTTTTCTGATCGCTGTATTAGTGTCACAGGTGACGCTAGTTAGGCAGGTAGGTATTTAGGTTCGCCGCAGCTTTTTATAGCGCCAGGGACCCCCATATACTATCGCATAAAGCCCCCTGATTGCCCCCTAGTTAACCCTTTCACCAGTGATCACCATATAACTGTTACAGGTGACGCTGGTTGGTTAGTTATTTTTTTATAGTTTCAGGGCACCCGCCATTTATTACCTAATAAAGGTTTAACCCCCTGATCACCCGGCGGGTGTCATTTGTGACTGTAATAACTGTTAGGGCAGTTAGGGTTAGCCCCCTTTAGTTCTAAGGTACCCCCCTAACCCCCCCAATAAAGGTTTAACCCCGTGATCACCCCCCCGTCGCCAGTGTCACTAAGGCTGGGTTCACATTGCAGCGGTTTATGAGAACGGATGTGATTCGCACCGCACTGCAGTGCAAATCACATCCGATCTCTGTGCGATTCGAGTTCAGCCATACAGATAGTATGGCTGAATTCGCGTCGCACCCGCCGCACCCGCCGCAAACTCGCACGGGACCCTTTTTTTGGTCCACAGCAGAATCGGATCGCATGGGTATTAACACCATGCGATCCGAGTTTGCAGATCGCACTGCGATATGCGAACTGATCTGGGGGTGTCATTAACATTTCACTGACACTCCCAGCAGTTCGCATAGGGCAGTGTGAACTGCCACCGGGAGGCATGTGATGCGGGAACCCGCCGCGGATTCGTGGCGTTCCCGCATCGCTCCAGTGTGAACTCAGCCTAATAAGCGATCGTTTTTCTGATCGCTGTATTAGTGTCACAGGTGACGCTAGTTAGGCAGGTAGGTATTTAGGTTCGCCGCAGCTTTTTATAGCGCCAGGGACCCCCATATACTACCGCATAAAGCCCCCTGATTGCCCCCTAGTTAACCCTTTCACCAGTGATCACCATATAACTGTTACAGGTGACGCTGGTTGGTTAGTTATTTTTTTATAGTTTCAGGGCACCCGCCATTTATTACCTAGTCTCACTAGTGTACCCCTAAATTTAGGGGTGTCTACTTTCCAAAATGGGGTCATTTGGGGGGGGGGTTTGTGCCATCTTGGCATTTTATGGCCTTCAAAACTGTAACGCCCTTAGAAAGCCTGAAGGCGGTGCTTGGTTTTCGGGGCCCGTACGCGGCTAGGCTCCCAAAAAGTCCCACATATGTGGTATCCCCGTACTCAGGAGAAGCAGCAGAATTTATTTTGGGGTGTCATTTCACATATGCCCATGGCATGCGTGAGCAATATATCATTTAGTGACAACTTTGTGAAAAAAAAAAAAAAAAAAAAAAAGTTTGTAATTTTCCCGCAACTTGTGGCAAAATATAAAATATTCCATGGACTCAACATGCCTCTCAGCAAATAGCTTGGGGTGTCTACTTTCTAAAATGGGGTCATTTGTGGGGGTTTTGTGCCATCTTGGCATTTTATGGCCTTCAAAACTGTAATAGATAGTGAGAAGTGAAATCAAAAATTTACGCCCTTAGAAAGCCTGAAGGCGGTGCTTGGTTTTCGGGGCCCCGTACGCGGCTAGGCTCCCAAAAAGTACCACATATGTGGTATCCCCGTACTCAGGAGAAGCAGCAGAATTTATTTTGGGGTGTCATTTCACATATGCCCATAGCATGTGTGAGCAATATATCATTTAGTGACAACTTTGTGTAAAAAAAAAAAAAAAAATTTTTTTTGTCATTATTCAATCGCTTAAGGCAAAAAAATAAAATATTCAATGGGCTCAACATGCCACTTATCAATTTCCTTAGGGTGTCTACTTTCCAAAATGGGGTCATTTGGGGGGGTTTTGTACTGCCCTGCCATTTTAGCACCTCAAGAAATGAGATAGGCAGTCGTAAACTAAAAGCTGTGTAAATTCCAGAAAACGTACCTTAGTTTGTAGATGTGACAACTTTTGCGCGAACCAATAAATATACAGTTATTGACTTTTTTTTTACCAAAGACATGTGGCTGAATACATTTTGGCCTAAATGTATGACTAAAATTGAGTTTATTGGATTTTTCTAATAACAAAAAGTAGAAAATATCATTTTTTTTCAAAATTTGCGGTCTTTTTACGTTTATATCGCAAAAAATAAAAATCGCAGAGGCAATCAAATACCATCAAAAGAAAGCTCTATTTGTGGGAAGAAAAGGACACAAATTTTGTTTGGGTACAACATTGCATGACCGCGCAATTACCAGTTAAAACAGCGCAGTGCCAAATTGTAAAAAGACCTCTGGTCATTGACCAGCAAAATGGTCCGGTCTGAAAGTGGTTAAACTGCAAGTTACAGTTACTCTCTGTATGATCATCTGGATGTTTGCCCATTCTGTTAAATGTATTGATATGATAGTTAGCCCAGATGACACAAACCTGTCTGACTGGCTGTGAAAGCGGACAGGCAGGCAAAGGGGAGGGTAAGAGCATGCAAAGCAACATGGGCAAGAGAAGAAATGGACTTAAAAGCCTAAATGCTTGGCAATGTCAGCATTAAAAGAATCAGGGCAGTTGGGACTGAATCCCATTTATGAGTGTATGTGATAGGCACACACTGTGCACATGTGCACCCTATTGCCTCTTTGGGGACACCTGAACAGCCACCAGCCCTGTAATTGTACTCAGAAAGGGACAATTCTGTGCATAGGCAAAATGTGCCATGTAATTATTACCATGCTGTGTTTCCAAGAAAAGAGTGAAATCTCCAAGGTCAGCCAAGAGTAATTATTTTCTGGAAATCTAGAACTCACATCTGGGAATTGAAGTAAAGAAAGTGAGCAGTGTATATTACTGCTACAAACTGCAGCTTGCATCTCACACAGCGCCTGACCTGAAATAATACATGATAATATTCCCTAGCTGATCCCTAATTAAATTGTTATTTACTAAACTGTTTAAACTACTGGTAATCATTAACGGCTACTAACTAGAACATATGCTAATGAATGCCATTTAGTGAAATAAATTCCCAGGGAGATTTGTATCCTCAAATGAGATCAGATAAAGTCATTGTGAAATATCAGTTGACTTCTCTTTAAAATGGCAACAATGTACAAAGTAAAGGGCCACTAAGCAAAAAAAGCAATAATACACAATTTCTGGTATCATAAAGCTTCAATAATTAAATTGGAGCTCCGCCCAAAAGGGGAAGCGCCACTTGTCTGCTTCCTCACCTCTGGGTTTGACAGGTACCTGCTCCCACTTATGGCTCCTCTCCTCCTTCCCACGCAGCCGACTCATTCGCAAAGCCGCAAAGCTTCCGTGCCGGTTTCCTTTAGGCTAGATGGCCGCACCAGCACCTGACAGATGACTGAAGAATCGGCTCGGCTGAGAACACCGCTGGGATTCCTGGACAGACAAGTGCCCTAATATTAAAAGTCAGATCATTATTTTTTTCTGAAGGAACCTGGAGCTCCTCTTTAAACTTGTGCTTTACCAAGCTGTCACCTTAAAATCTCCAATAGATATACATCACAAAAGATACAGACATGGGTCTGTAAGATGCTGAGGTGTAAATAGAGTCCTGGTGGCCATCATACAGCTCAATGGCCACATGGTGGCCCTTTGGCATTTATTCTGCAGCCATTGGGCCCCATAAATCTGGAGTGGGAGCAGGAGCATCAATTTATAAAGGGGTAACAGCGGGATCTTTACCAACCTGATGTTATATGTGCCTGTCCCCCGCTGACTTCTGCAGCATGTCTCCAATCTCCAACCAAACCTAGCACAGTCACTGACCACTAACCTCTAACAGTCCTTTTTAGAAATACATAAACTGAACATTGTACGTGTGTCCTTTTAGTGATATCAGGGACCCCTTATATCTCCTAGGTTGACAACCACTACTTGAGGGATCACTCATTGCAGTGCCATTTATTGCAGTGCAGTTCACACACATATAAATATAAACACGCATCAGGGGTGCCTATATATAAAAATGTTTGTTGCGCTGCACGTTACATAAAGCTATGTTCGGGTTTTGTTGCCTCACAACCTGGAATTAACATGGATTGTTTGAGGATTTGCCTCATTTAATTTACAGAACATGCCCACAACTTTGAAGATTTTTATTTTTTTATTGTATTGCAAACAACAAATAGATAAAGACAATACTTTGTAGAGCCAGCTTTTGCGGCTATCACAGTTGCTTTGGATAATTCTCTATGAGCTTGCCACATCTTACTACTGTGATTTTTGCCCATTCCTCCTTGCAAAACTGCTCCAGCTCCTTCAAGTTGGATGGTTTCTGCTTGTGAACAGCAATATTTAAGTCTAACCAAAGATTTTCTATTGGATTGAGGTCTGGGCTTTGACTAGGCCAATCTAACACATTTACATGTTTCCCTTTAAACCATTCAAGTGTTGCTTTAGCTGTGTGTTTGGGGTCATTATTGTTAGGTGCAATTGTCAACTAAATTTCTTTCTAGTTTATATTGCTTTGCCAAATCTTAGCTCTTAAAGAAGTAAGACACAGAGTCAAAAAGTATCTGTATATCAGTTCCGAGCACAAGTTGTCCCGTACTGTTGCTGCCCTTCTTTATTGACCTCATCAAAGCGCTTATAGGGCTGGTTACACAAGCATAGGTTTCAACAAACTTTCCATATAAGGTAACAAGCAGTTTATTTCAACATACATCACGCGATGGTCGCTCGTTTAGGCGAAAACCACAGGCTACGTCTTGCAACATATATTGACACGTACACATAATGCAGAGAAATGACAAACAACTTAAGTAGAACTCTAATCCATTATTTCCAACCTTATCATTATCCTGCTGGAAGGTAAAGCTCTGTCCTAGACTCAAATCACACAGTGGTACCGGTTTTTCTCAAGAATATCCCTATATTTAGCACCATCCCTCTTTCCCTCAACTCTGACCAATTTCCCAGTCCCGAATGCTTAAAAACATGGTGTTCTTTGGGTGATGTGATATGTTGGGTTTACGCCAGACATAGCATTTTCTTTGGCCAAAAAGTTCAATTTTCGTCTCATCAGACCAGAGCACCTTCCTCCATACATTTTGGGAGTCTCCCACATGCCTTTTCACAAACTCAAAACGTGCCGTTTTTTTGCTGAAAGTAAGTAGCTTTCTTCTGGCCATTCTGCCATAAAGCCCAACTCTTGGAGTGCTTATTGTCGACCAATGTACAGAGACTCCAGTCTCTGCTGTGGAACTCTGCAGCTCCTCCAGGGTTACCTTAGGTCTCTGTGCTGCCTCTCTGATTAATGCCCTCCTTGCCCGGTCTGTGAATTTTGGTGTGCGGCCGTCTCTTGGCAGGTTTGCTGTTGTGCCATGTTCTTTCCATTTGGTTATGATAGATTTGATGGTGCTCCTAGGAATAATCAAAGATTTGGATATTTTTTTATAGCCTAACCTTGACTTGTACTTCTCAACAGCATTGTCCCTTACTTGTTTGGAGAGTTCCTTGGTCTTCATGGCAGTGTTTGGTTAGTGGTGCCTCTTGCTTAGGTGTTGTAGCCTCTGGGGTCTTTGAAAAAGGTGTGTATATGGAATGACAGATTATGTGACATTTAGATTGCACACAGGTGGACATCATTTCACTAATTATGTGACCTCTGAAGGTAATTGGTTGCACCAGAGATTTTATGGGCTTCATAACAAAGGGGGTGAATACATACGCACATGCCAATTATCAGTTTTTTATTTCTTAAAAATAGTTTTATGTATATATTTTTTCTAATTTTACTTCACCAACTTAGACCATTGTGTTCTGGTCCATCAAATATATTTCAGAACATTGAACTAAAGGCTGTAATGTAACAAAATAGGTAAAAAGCCAAGGGGGTGAATAATTTTGCAAGTCACTGTATCTGTTTACTCAATGCAACCTCATCTTTTATATTTTACCACAAAATTAATCATCAATATATTCTGTTTTTGTGCCCTAAAATTACCTTTAGTGTGTTTTTTACTGAACGTTTGCATTTGATAAACCATTGCACTAATATAATGTGAAATAAAACATTTGAGTTACCACCATTTTTTCTCCAAGGTCTCTCTTTTCAGAAAATGTATAATGTTTTGGGGGTTTTAAGTAATCTATGGGCTTAGACTTATTTTTTTAAACCTGCGTGTCAAGGGGTACACCTGTATAATGTGCTACAGCAAAAGTGACATTAAAAAAAACACATTGCTGCAGCTCCTTCCCCACCAGCTTCTGTGGTTAAACAATGCAGCTGGGGAATCCTGTAACTCTCAAAAAACCATAGCACCCTTAAAAATCACCATAATGTCACATGCACCACTGACTCCAATGATTTTGCCAAATGGCAAACGTTTAGCAATATGACACACATGTTCATCTACTGTATAAATGGCAGCTATCAGAAATTTTTGGGCCCTTTACACAGCTTTAGGCCTGGGCCCCCCTGAGCCTGACCACCAACATTCCCCAGGGCTTGCCCACGGGCCATTCCACTGAATCTGCACACCGGCCACCCCACCTGTACCCACTCAGCCCCCCTCAATCCTGTATATATGTCAGCCTTCCTCACACCTGTATATATGCCAGCCCCCCACACACACACCTGTATATATGTCAGCCCCCTTCACACCTGTATATATGTCAGCCCCCCCCACACACCTGTATATATGTCAGCCCCCCACACACCTGTATATATGCTACCCCCCCCCCACACACACACACCTGTATATATGTCAGCCCCCCTCACACCTGTATATATGTCAGCCCCACACCAACTTGTATATATATATCAGCCCCCCACACACCTATATATATGCTATCCCCCCACACACACACACACCTGTATATATGTCAACCCCCCTCACACCTGTATATATGTCATCCCCACACCAACTTGTATATATATATCAGCCCCCCACACACCTATATATATGCTATCCCCCCCCACACACACACACACACACACCTGTATATATGTCAACCCCCCTCACACCTGTATATATGTCAGCCCCCCTCACACCTCTATATATGTCAGTTCCCACACACACCTGTATATATGTTAGCCCCCCCCTCCACACCTGTATATATGTCAGTCCCCCCCACACCTGTATATATGTCAGCCCCCCACACACACCTGTATATATGTCAGTCTCCACACACACCTGTATATATGTCAGTCCCCCCCACACCTGTATATATGTCAGTCCCCCCCACACCTGTATATATGTCAGTCCCCCCCCCCACACACACACACACACACACACCTGTATACAGTGGTGGCTGGTGCTCAAATTTTTTTGAAGGGCGCAAACAAACTGGAAAAATTCAGAAAAAAAAAACATAAATTGCAGTCTCACTGTGCCCATCAAGCGTAGCAACTGTGCCCATCAAACACAGCCACTGTGCCCATCAAATGATGTCACTGTGCCCATCAAATGCAGAGCTGCCACTGTGCCATCAAATGCTGCCACTGCCCATTTAAAAGTTAACACTGTGACCCCCCCCCCCCCCGCCCACTTGCTGTCTGCCAGGCACTTACCCTATCTCGGTGGGGCAGCTGGTGATGGCGGCGAGTCCTCCATGTGTCTTCCCTCCTCCTCCTGATAGGCGTCCAATCATAGCGTCTGTTGGCAGGTCATGGATAACACACCTGCACTTCCTGATTGGCGGAGAGGCGGTTCAGTGTTAGAAAAGCAAATATTAATTCGCTGTTCTAACACACCTTGGTGAACTGCGAGCGCAATTCTCTGCGCTCGCAGTTGACAATTTTAATCAGGTGCTTTAAAAATACATGTCCGCCGCTGTAATTTAAGCGTCCAACGCCCGAAAAGGGTCTGGATGCCTGAATAGGGTGTGGCTACAGCGGCCATGGATAGATTCATGCAATGTGTATAACATTATCTTTCACAATATAAAAAAAAAAAAAATGGGCTAACTTTACTATTGTCTTATTTTTTTAATTCAAAAAAGTGTATTTTTTCCCCAAAAAAGTGTGCTTGTAAGACCACTGCGCAAATACGGTGTGACATAAAGTATCGCAACGACCACCATTTTATTCTCTAGGGTGTAATAAAAAAATATATATAATGATTGGGGGTTCTTATACTTAAAAAGTAATTTTCTAGCAAAACAAACTGTTTTTAACTTGTAAACACCAAATCTCAGAAACAGGCTCAGTCCTTAAGTGGTTAAGAGATAGTCATCATCAAATAAAATAATGAAAAGTGCAGACTCATCAGTGCCCATCATTGCAGCCTTATCAGTGCCCATCAGTGCAGCATATCAGTGCAGCTTAAGAGTGCCGTCTCATCAGTGGCAATCAGTGCAACCTCATCAGTTTCATAATATCCCAACTTACTGGTGTATATGGATTATAGCATGGAGCACTTTGCAGTACATTCATTTTCACTGAATGTGGACTGTTTAAGGAGTTTGCATTGATTCCAGCATGCATGGAGCATTTTACAGTAATGAACTATCATTTCAGCATGCATGGAGCACTTTGCAGTAATGAACTATCATTTCAGCATGCATGGAGCACTTTTCACATAATGAAATCATTATGAGCTTTTTTGCTCCCCCCCCCCCCTGCAGAGTGCCGCCCTAGGCCTGAACCTTGTCGGCCTAGGCCAAAACGCAGCACTGCAAAGAGGAGGCTATTAGGCAACCGTCCTATGAACAGTCATACTGTAAACTAAAGGGGAACCCCATAGCTAGCTATAAAGATGTGTTGACTAGTTTAGTCCATAAATGTATTAATTTGGGAATTTTATCCAAACAAGGAGGATATAGTTTGATCCCACAGGCACCTGTTTTCCGGGTGGTTCACCATCTCCCCAAAACCCACAAGGGAATAACCCCTCTTGTAGGAGGACACTTGAATAGCTTGAATAGGTGCTTTAAATGAGCGGTTGAGCTTGTGGGCTGATTGTCAACTTCAACCATTGGTGAAAGAACTGCTTACCTATTTAAGGGATACCAAGCAGCTTTTTAAAGCGGGGGTTCCACCCTAAAGTGGAACTTCCGCTTATCGGAACCCCCCCCCCTCTAGTGTCACAATTGCCACCTTTTAGGGAGGTGCACATACCTGTCAAAGACAGGTATTTACACCCACTTCCGGGCATAGACTCCCACGGGAGTCTATGCCTCTTCCTGTCCCTGCGCACTGTCTGCTGGGACACACACGGGTCCCAGAGACAGCGCGGACAACTCCTATTGCGCTGCGCGACTCGCGCATGCGCAGTAGGGAACCGGGAAGTGAAGCCGCAATGCTTCACTTCCTGATTCCCTCACCTAGAATGGTGGCGGCAGCAGCCGAGAGCCGAGCGATCGATCGGCCTTGGCTGCCGACATCGCTGGATACTGGGACAGGTGAGTGTCCATTTATTAAAAGTCAGCGGCTGCAGTATTTGTAGCTGCTGGCTTTTAATATTTTTTTTCACAGTGAAATCCCTCTTTAATTTGTGTCAAGAATTATATCAGTATAGCTATCCAGCATGATCTTTTTCCCCATTGAGATCTGATGTTTTTTTCAAAGTGTTCCTTTCATTTTCTTTTGAGCAGTATATATATACAGTGTATGTAAATATATTTTAATTATACTGCATGAGGACATTATTTATCTATGAGAGGTGAACACAGAAAGATTCTCCTGCAGAGAAAATTCATAGTGACATCTCACCTACGTCAGCTAGTGGTGCTGGAGATGAAGAAAGTGAGGCTCTGTTGGAAATGCCCAACACATGTAATGATGTAAACCGGTGACTTTTCATACCCCAGTGTAGTACCTGCTGTGCAGGGACATATAGCAGACATTTGTGTAAGTCACAGCATGCAAGGGAGGAGACAGCTGTTACTGGGACTGCCTTGCAGGAGGTAAAGGTCTTTTTTGCATGTATGCGCTGTAATATTTTGTTCTGGTGTATGGACTTATGGCTGCACCATCTTTAATGCATCTTTTAGGGTGTGCCCCCAAATATCTTATTTGTCATTACAGAAAACCTGTCACCTAAAAACCATCACATAGGGGACTTTTGGTTCACTATGTGATGGAAAAAAAAAGTTGAGCAAAACATTTTTATTTTTTTGCAAAAAAATAAAGTTACACCCAAGCACATTAAATTCCCCCCCCCAAAAAAAAAATTGGAGGCTCCCCACCCCCACATATACTCATGTGCTAGAGTAAACGCATGTGTCAGAGGTGCCCATGCATGAAAACATAGAGTGAGATACACGTTACATATTGCCACGCACGCCAGAGTGAAATTTTAGCATAAGACCTCCTCCGTAACACTAAATTCATGACCTACAGGGGGCTTTTGAGGCCTCGCCTATAGAAGATATAGGGTACTGAAGTTTGTCTCCATTTGACAGGCACACACAAATTTAAGGTTTGACGTATTGGATATCTATTTACTCGGTGCAACTTTGTCTTTCAGATTCCTCTTAGAGCTCCACCTCTTTCTCTCTATACATTAAAAGTGGATACCAAGTGCCTACTTGTATATTTTGTTGTTTTGAATGCCATCTCAAAAGTTGCATCTATTATTTTAACCACTTCCGGACTGCCCGCCGTCTTCACTGTTTTGAAGATGAATATCGTTTTTATGGCAGCAGCTACAGTGGTGTGAAAAAGTGTTTGCCCCCTTCCTCATTTCCTGTTCCTTTGCATGTTCGTCACACTTAAGTGTTTCGGAACATCAAACCAATTTAAACAATAGTCAAGGACAACACAAGTAAACACAAAATGCAATTTGTAAATGAAGGTGTTTATTATTAAAGGTGAAAAAAAATCCAAACCATCATGGCCCCGTGTGAAAAAGTGATTGCCCCCTAAACCTAATAACTGGTTGGGCCACCCTTAGCAGCAACAACCAAGCGTTTGCGATAACGTGCAATGAGGCTTTTACAGTGTCCTGGAGGAATTTTGGCCCACTCATCTTTGCAGAATTGTCCTAATTCAGTTACATCAGAGGGTTTTCGAGCATGAACGGCCTTTTTAAGGTCATACCACAACATCTCAATAGGATTCAGGTCAGGACTTTGGCTAGGCCACTCCAAAGTCTTCATTTTGTTTTTCTTCAGCCATTCGGTGGTGGACTTGCTGGTGTGTTTAGGATCATTGTCCTGCTGCAGAACCCAAGTTCGTTTCAGCTTGAGTACACGAACAGATGGTCGGACATTCTCCTTCAGGATCTCTTGGTAGACAGCAGAATTCATAGTTCCTTTTATCACGGCAAGTCTTCCAGGTCCTGAAGCAGCAAAACAGCCCCAGACCATCACACTGCCACCACCATATTTTACTGTTGGTATAATGTTCTTTTTATGAAATGCAGTGTTCCTTCTACGCCAGATATACTTGGACACACACCTTCCAAAGAGTTCCACTTTTGTCTCATCGGTCCACAGAATGTTGTCCCAAAAGTCTTGGGGATCATCAAGATGTGTTGTGGAGAAATTGAGACGAGCTTTGATGTTCTTTTTGCTCAGCAGTGGTTTTCTCCTTGGAACTCTGCCATGCAGGCCATTTTTGCCCAGTCTTTGCCTGATGGTGGAGGCATGAACGCTGACCTTAACTGAGGCAAGTGAGGCCTGCAGTTCCTTGGACGTTGTTGTGGGGTCTTTTGTGACCTCTTGGATGAGTCGTCGCTGCGCTCTTGGGTAATTTTGGGCGGCCGGCCACTCCTGGAAAGGTTCACCACTGTTCCATGTCTTCGCCATTTGTGGATAATGGCTCTCACTGTGGTTCGCTGGATTCCCAAAGCTTTGGAAATGGCTTTATAACCCTTTCCAGACTGATAGATCTCAATTACTTTCTTTCTCAATTGTTCCTGAATTTCTTTGGGTCTCGGCATGATGTGTAGCTTTTAAGGATCTTCTGGTGGACCTTACTGTGTCAAGCAGCTCCTATTTAAGTGATGCCTTGATTGTGAACAGGTGTGGCAATAATCAGGCCTGGGTGTGGCTAGAGAAATTGAACTCAGGTGTGGACAACCACAGTTATAGTATGTTTTAACAAGGGGGGCATTCACTTTTTCACACAGGGCCATGATGGTTTGGATTTTTTTTCACCTTTAATAATAAACACCTTCATTTACAAATTGCATTTTGTGTTTACTTGTGTTGTCCTTGACTATTGTTTAAATTGGTTTGATGTTCCGAAACACTTAAGTGTGACAAACATGCAAAGGAACAGGAAATGAGGAAGGGGGCAAACACTTTTTCACACCACTGTAGCTGCCATTACCTCAGTATCCTCTTCTTCAATGGGCGGTCCGAAAAAAGTGGTCTCTGTGGTGGATTCGCTGTGAGATTACTTTTATCGGCGGTGGGAGAGGGTCTGGGTTTTTTTTTTTATTGTATTTTAGTGTAAATATGAGATCTGAGGTCTTTTTGAGGGCCTGTCATGCTATTTCTTGCTATTTATCTTGCTTTAGTGTGTTTATTATTGAAAATTGGAACTACCACTATTTTATTCTCTAGGGCGTCTGCTTTCATAAAATATGTAATGTTTTGTGTAATCTTTAGGCCTAAAATGTTTTTTTTAAACATGTGTGCAAGTAAAAAAATGCAAAAACGGCTCTGGCAGTGAAAGGGTTGAACCTTCATTATCTTTATGCATTTTGGGCACCTTTGCTATCCAACACTTTTGGGTGTGGCAGATAAAGTGTCACCATCTGAACACTGTAGTTCCTCCCACCAGCTGCTACATCACTGCAAGGCATTGCAAATGGGGTAGGAGGAACCATAGTGCCCACGCTTTACACTAAATATAGAGCACTAGGGAGAAAAACAACCAAGGAAAAGTAGGTCTGTGACAACCTAGCAACAAACCAGGCTAGTACTGAGTTCCTAATAAAGATTATTAGGGAAAGTAGAAAATTGTGTAGCACCTGATTTTTTATTATACTATTATTTTAATATAAGTGATGTACACTTTATCCTTAGCAGGTCTGATCAGACACAGAAAAACACGTATTATGTACTCTGCAACAGCACACTGTATACATTTTTAAACATGTCTATATGTTTCTGAAGGCCTTCAAGCTAACCATTTTGCTGTTATTTCTGTTCTCCTAAATTGTACATTAGCGCATTATACACGTGAGGTGTTTGCCGTGACATATGCCTCAAGGTTCTGCCTGTTAATCTTTGCACTTCATCGTTTGTTGGTGTTTGTGCCTGCAGCAAAGTGTCTGTATCTTTCCACATGGTCTGCTTCTGACTCCAGGGGAGAAATAATTCCCTGGGCCTGCATTGAGAGAGAAAGTCAAAGTATCCGTATTGATAAAGGACTTAATATGATGTTTGCTGGTACACGCTGTACAGTCCATATATTAGTATAGCGATACCCTCACTTAAGAGGGCCGCAAGTTTGGTTTGGGTCCTGAGCACAGCTCCGCCAACCCCCCGGCAATCTGCACTACCCACTCTGGCACAGTTAGTATCTAGCAATACACATTAAATCACTTATACTCTAAATATGTGTGTGTGCGTGCGTGGGTAACTCAAGCTCATAGACAATCTTTGAAAGTATATAACTGACTTTACTTATTGTTTTTATAAAAGGAATAACATGAATCAAACATTTGGATTGCAACACATAATCAGGTCCCTGCAGTAACCAGTAATAAAGATAAACAGAGTAATCAGCATAATAAAGTATTGCTATGCAACTCTAGCGCTGCCCTTTTTCAGCTACTTCCCCACATGGGTAAACACCCAGCACTGTCTACCTATGCAGTCAGGCCTGACTGATCTAGATGGAAGTCCAGTAAAACAATATTCGCTAGCAATCTTTCGGTGGTGCACTTGAAGAACAACTTTGTAATCCAAATGAATAATAAAGATAAAGCATCTGTCTTTAAACAGCTCTCACCACCCGGACAAGTCCAAGTCCGGTTTCTCTGCCTTTTCGTCTAGGAACAGGAATCCACCGACCTCCGAGTCTTCAATCCTTCTGGTGTACAGCAGCAAGGAATGAGAAAATGTCTCTCAGGTGCAACTAGGCTGGCAGAGAGCTCTTTGGAAAAGAGCACAAGGCCCAGGCTTCAGGCCTTGTGCCTCAGCAGTTCAGCACAGATCTCCTCTTGCTTGAAGAGAGGGGGGTGTCCAAAGAGAGCGAACTAGGCCTCTCCCCCTCATATTTCCTCCCCCATAAGTCTCTGGGGCATAACTCAAAGCATCCTGGGAACCAGCGAGGTTCTGGGAACAGTAGTTTTATAGTTCTTAAAGAGACCCCGCTACATTAGTATATATTATTATGATTAATTCTTATCATTTAAGTAAAAAATTCAAAAACCTCCATTTAGTCACACTCAAAAGTGACAAAAGCAAATAGTTATAGAGAAAAGGGGTACCCAGAGTAGGGTGACCAGCCATCCCCGGTTTCCGGGGACAGTCCCCGGATTGAGGACACTGTCCCCGGACCAAGTCTGTCCCTGGTTTGGAATTTGAACAGGGGCTGGGGCAATTTCAAAGACAGCCCGTGCAGAATAAAAAAAAAAATAATCTGAATTGCACCCCCCCCCCCCCCCCGCCGCTCCTACTAGCTTATGGGGGTTTATTTTTTTACATTATTTGTGCCCCTTTCTGATGATGATGTGTTGGTCAAAGCGGAGGGACTATTTCTTCAGTTTCAGGTGCATGCTCATTCAGCTCCGCTCACATATTCTTCTGCCTTGGCTCAAGTCCCGGCCAGCCGCCTGCCTGTTTATCTCCTTGCCTTCCCTGGTGGAGTGATCTTCCTCTGCTCCCTACCCAGTAGTACCTGGGGCCCAGAGAGTAAGACTTGACAGGCTGTGAGGCGGGTGGTGGCGGCGGAGATGGGCAAAGAGTCGCCGATTGCTGCCATTACTAGTAAAAAAAAAAAAATATGTCCGGATTTCATTTTAAAAATCTGGTCACGTTAACGCAGTGCATAACAATGAGAAAGCCTGTATAGTAATTCAGCTTTAGATATATAAAGTTATTGTTGTCCTTATTGTGGTAGGAGTTTGTCCATATATACTGAGTCTAGATAGTTCAGGTGCAAGCCATCCCCAGAGCGTAGCCAGAGTACTCTGTGAGAAATGCTAAAAAGGAAAGGAGGGAGGCACACCTAAGTGTAGTGTTACAAAGTTATTTAATAGCGCAAAAGTAATGCACTTACACAAGAGAAGACATCAAAGGCATATCTTTCATATCGGAGGTCCTCCCCGAAGGGGTGCCAGCAATCTGGTTCCCCAGTGTTGGGTGGTGTTCGTGCCTGTACAGGATGCTGATTTCAAAGCAGGAAGTGAAGGGGGTCCTAGCTGCCTGGCATGGACAGCACGGAGGGAAATTACGTCACCCAGTGGGCAGACCTCGGTGTGGGAAGAACAGGAAACGGCTACGCGCTCAGAGCATACAGGCCAGTAGAAGGAGCTGTATGCCCCAAGCGCGTAGCCTAGTTTCCTGTCCCTCCTACACCGAGGTCCGCTCACTGGGCTCTGCTTTAACACTAACCCCCTCCACAAGCAAAAGTTTGGGAAAATATCGCGTCACCGCGACACACTTCCACCCACGCTATCTCAGGATTTGAGCAGGACCGTGGACAGCGGTACACAACTATTTGTGGGCTGATTTCCCAAACAACCACCTGTTACACACGCCAGGTGCCAGGATGATAGGCACCGTTACATGTGAGTGTAATTTGTACCTATTTTTATCAATACATTTTTCAACAGCATTGCAAAATGAGGATTCTTTTCTATTATTCCCATTTACTTATATGAGGCAACATACTGCAAGAGGCGCCAGTACGGATCTCTCCAGGGGTCTCCCCCACATGCTTGAACGACCATACTAGAGATAGTTGGTCAACTCCTAGGGGTGAGTGTACATCTATGTGGGGCACCCGGTTCTGAGCACCTTACCTTGGAAGACGGATTTACTATTGAGCACGAGCATTTTTTATATCACCAAATTGGGACTGTTTAAGATTTGTATATGTTGTTTACACCTAGCGCGGTGAATTGTTCCTTTTTAAAAAGACATAACTGTAGCACTAACTCCCGAAGGAGCTGCTGGTTTTATTCGGGCTTACTGTTACCTCACCTGCTAGCCCAAATGATGATAGATCAGACACGTGGTCCTTTTTGAAGATTTATTTAGGGGTAACACCAAAGAAAGACACAAGACAGTCCTTCAATAGAGGGTTAGAGGATAAGGGGGAGATCAGGCACCTAGTAATTGCGGGTTAGATGTATTAGTCAGATCCAGAGGACAAACGGCTCCACAGACTGGATCCAGCAGTCACCGGATAGGCCCCTCTCACTTGACCTAGCAGCCGATGAGATGCCAAAGTCTGCCACAGACTTGTTAATTGAACTTAGTGGTTTTGAGAGTAGATGCACAAAAAAGTCTCTGCCACAGACTGGTTAACTGAACTTAGAGATTTTTGAGAGTTTTTAGGAAGAACTACCATACAGTACCAGATTCTTTCAGCCGACCCGGCGATACTGTAAGGCCGCGTACACACGGGCGGACTGTTCGCTCAACTTTGTCCGCTGAACAGTGTTTCAGCGGACAGTCCGCTCGTGTGTGGGGCTTCAGCGGACAGTTTCAGCGGACAGTTTGACGAACAAAGTTTTTCGGAAATTCCGAAAAACTGTCCGCTGAAACTTGGTTTGAGCGGACAGTCCGCCCGTGTGTAGGCCACTTTCGAAATGAGCAAACTGTTCCCGCTCGGAGGAAAGTCTGCTCATTTCGAGCGCGTCTCCAGGTAGGCGGGGCCCGCGAAGGAGACGTCGCGGGCCCCGCCGCCTGGTATGGACTTAAAGGGGAACCCCAACGCCGAAAAAAAATCGGCGTGGGGGTCCCCCCAAAGTCCACAACAGACCCTTGTCCGAGCACGCTACCCGGCCGGCCAGGAAAGGGGGGCGAGCGAGCGAGCGCGCCCCCCTCCCGAGCCGTACCAGGCCGCGTGCCCTCAACATGGGGGGTGCCTTGGGGAAGGGGGGGCCGCGCGGCCCCCCCACCCCAAAGCACCTTGTCCCCATGTTGATGAGGACAAGGGCCTCTTCCCGACAACCCTGGCCGTTGGTTGTCGGGGTCTGCGGGCGGGGGGCTTATCGGAATCCGGGAGCCCCCTTTAATAAGGGGGCTCCCCATGTGACACCGCCCCATTGTCACTATATAAGTGGCCGCACAGCGCGGCTCTGGCATTCCGGCGGGAGAGAGCGACGTGTCAACATCTCCTGGAGAAGAAGAAGAAGAACGGAAGGCGACCGGAAGGAGACAGCGGCGACAGAAGACCGGGCCACCGCCTGCAAAAGAGCTATAAGAAGGCGCGGTGGCCCGGCAGAAGAACCGAAGAGGGGGACAAGACCCCCGAAGTCGGGAGAAGAGGCCGGCGGCGGGGAGGAAGAAAGCCGGACTCCTCCGCTAGCAAAAGATAGCGGAGGAGTCCGGCGAGAAGACCCCCGAAGACGGAAGACCCCCGGAGCTGTGCAATAAAATATTTTATCTCGTGTGTTGTGTTTTTTTTTTTGGGTACTTTTATTTTACAGGTGAATGGGTAGGGGTACATTGTACCCCATACTCATTCACATAGGGTGGGGGGGCCGGTATCCGGGGGCCCCCTTATTAAAGGGGGCTCCCGGATTCCAATAAGCCCCCCGCCCGCAGACCCCGACAACCAACGGCCAGGGTTGTCGGGAAGAGGCCCTTGTCCTCATCAACATGGGGACAAGGTGCTTTGGGGTGGGGGGGCCGCGCGGCCCCCCCTTCCCCAAGGCACCCCCCATGTTGAGGGCACGCGGCCTGGTACGGCTCGGGAGGGGGGCGCGCTCGCTCGCTCGCCCCCCTTTCCTGGCCGGCCGGGTAGCGTGCTCGGACAAGGGTCTGTTGTGGACTTTGGGGGGACCCCCACGCCGATTTTTTTCGGCGTTGGGGTTCCCCTTTAAGTACATTCCAGGCGGCGGAGCCCGCGACGTCTCCGTCGCGGGCCCCGCCTACCTGCACACGCGCTCGAAATGAGCGGACTGTTGCCTCGTGTGTGGGCGAGTCCGTTCATTTCAAAAGTTGCGCGGACTTAGTACGACAAACAAAGTTTGCCGTATTTGTCCGCTCAAAAAGTGCGTGTGTAGGCGTGTTCGTTCATTCAAAAGTTTGAGCGGACTGTTTGACGAACTTAGTTTCGGCAGACAGTCCCCGCGTGTGTACGCGGCCTAAGGTGATTGATCCGTGTTGGGTCCTCAAACTGAGTTTCCAGGCTCCTCCAGAGACACCAGCCTTGCGCTCGGTCCTCCACTAGAAAAGTCCTCCCCTGGATCCTCCAGCTTTTTTTGGCTTCTCCCCGCAGGCGAGACAGCACAGGACCACCCCTGAATCAGCAGGCCCCAAGACATTCCTGGGCCTACACTCTCAGTTGCGAAGCCTTGGGCCAGCCGGCCCTGAGGCGCAAGACCATGCGACACAGACACCAGGCCAGGAGGGCCCTGGGGTTGGGATTACGGACCCCGGAAAACGAACCCAAAAAAAATGCCATCAGTACCTTAAATACCCTCTCCCAGAATGCACAGCAGGGAAACCACACCCACTGAACCACTGAAGAGGCGGCATTTAATGCATCCAGCCTGCTGCTGTTCCACACCCACCGACGGTGACAGCGACACCTATGGTCAGGTGGGAATCAGTGCAACCCAGCTGGACTGATACAGAAACCAGAACTTTTAGAGAAATTAGTCTGAGTCAAACTACAGCTTCAGATAATTAAATTTGAAAAAAAAAAACAATAGCGTCTGCTCATCAGGAGTAACTACTTACCTATTTTCAGCTTGGTCTAGTCCAGTCACATGATCCAGCTACCCTGTGTCAGTCAGTGGTAGCTGTAGGGGAGAGGAGGGACTGCCGACAATGGACGAGCTATGGAAAACTATGGATGACGACACTGCTTCCAGGCAACCATTTACATTTTTTTTTCTTTGTAAAGATCCCTTTTGATATAGTAGGTTGTATACCTTGTACAGGTGCACCACTTCACAGGTAGGTTTGGGGAATCCCCCAAGGGCAAAATGCACCCAGCTACTTCTTGTGTTGTGGGCATTCCTCCCTGGGCATATACTGCCCCAAACCTTCCTACCATTCAGTGCAGCTCCGTCCAGCCACAGCAGCTGTCAGCCTCTCAGAGAGACTGGATGGTGTGCCCTCCCCCCAAAGCCCATGTGAGCAGACTGGAAGCCGTGTAAAAAAATAAATCCATATTTACTATTTATAAAATGGTAGGAAACTGCATCAAAAAAAAAAAATATTAAATTGGGACCCGGGCAGTTTAAGTCATAATGTACTAGTAGCATTACATACTAGCACATTATGACAGACTTTCCTGAAAACAAAGCCCTCCAGAGGCGTGCTGTCACTGCTGAAGGCACTTCCATCTTCCTTCTGGGTTTGCTGGCTACAAAGATATGAATAGCTAAGCCGGCAATGACGTCACTCCCGCCCATGCATGCAGGGGCATGGCGTGACATTACCGACAGCATCTAAAGTAAAAATCTCCTAAACTGTGCCTTATAGGCCCACCTATAGGTAAAAATCATACAAGGGAGTTATTTCCCACTTTAAGCCCAGTCTGGTCACGTGATCCCCTGTTTCAGCTGGCGATGGCTGTTGGGGAGAGGAGAGAGTGCCAACTAAGGCTGGGACACCCTATGGGTGGCAACACCCCTCCTGCAATTCCCAGCCAGTCGAGAGCTCTCTCCTCTCCCGAGCAGCCATCACTGGCTGACACAGGGGATCAAGTGACTGTACCGGAATAGGCTGAAAATAGGCAAGTATATACATCATTCTTACACATAGCATAGGTCAGCATAGGTGTTCGGAGGAGGGAGGGAGTATTTTTAAGACTACAGGGGGTCTTCAGGTTACAAACAAGATAGGGACTGTAGGTTTGTTCTTATGTTGAATCTGTTTGTAAGTCGGAACAGGTATCTTTTTTAAGTGTAGCTCCAGCCAAAAAATCTATTTGGATAGCATAGGGAAGGGTTATCCCCCCTATAACATTTGTTTAGCTGTCTGTGCCCCTGTACAGAAGATTTCACCTCACTTTCTGTCCCATTGATAAGTGGATTTTGAAAATTTTGGGCTGTTAGGGCCGGTTCACACTGCAGGCGCGGCGAGGCGTCTCCGACTTGCCTCGCCGCGACCTGCGGCGAGCTCAGCGGCGACTTGCAGAGGACTTCTGTATAGAAGTCAATGCAAGTCGCCCCCGAAGTCGCCCAGAAGTAGTACAGGAACCTTTTTTCTGAGTCGGAGCGACTCGAGTCGCTCCTCTCAGAACGGTTCCATTGTACAGAACGGGGGCGACTTGCGGGAGCGCGGCGAGGCGAGTCGTGTCGCCTCGCATCGCCCGCTGTGTGAACCGGCCCTTAGGGAAAGAAGGATTGGTGATAAAGCATCAGTAGGGACACCTTTTTCTCATATTAACACTTAGGCCCCTTTCACACTGAGGCGCTTGGCAGGCGCTAGAGTGCTAAAAATAGCGCCTGCAAAGCGCCTTCAAACAGCCGCTGCTGTATCCCCAGTATAAAAGCCCGAGGGCTTTCACACTGGAGTGGTGCGCTTGCAGGACGATGAAAAATGTCCTGCAAGCCGCATCTTTGGAGCACTGTAGGAGCGGTATATTTACCGCTCCTAAAACGCCCCTTCCCATTGAAAACAATGGGGCAGCGCTCTAAACCCGCCTGCAAAGCGCCACTGCAGCGGTGCTTTGCGGGTGGTTTTAACCCTTTTTCGGCCGCTAGCGGGGGTTAAAACTGCCCCGCTAGCGGCCGAAAAGCGCTGCTAAAACGACGGTAAAGCGCCGCTAAATATAGCGCCGCTTTACTGCCAGCGCACCCAGCACCTCAGTGTGAAAGTAGCCTTACAGGAGTGAATTTACCTTCCTAGGGGTAGATTTCCTCTCACTTCCTGTTATCTCCTGTTATCTCCCTCCTGTTTGTAAGTAGGAGTCATTTGTAAGTCGGATGTTTGTAAGTAGGGGACCCCCTGTAGTTAGTTTTAGCCTAGAAGTCTACATATATTTATATATTATTTTTCTTTATTGCGAATTACCGTATTTAAAACAAAATGTTTTTGTAATATTGTAAAATGGACATGAATTTCAACATTACATAAAAGTATAAACAATATTACACACATAGAAAGCTACAGAAAAATGTCAAGCAATCACACAAAGGGCCTGACTCACTGTTACCCAAACAAAACCAGGTAATGTAAGATGGCTTCAGCTCTGCTCTTCACCCACAGGGAAGGGCCCTTCAGATGCATTTTGCCCCCTAGTGGACTCAACAATTAAGCTCACTAGGGGGTAAAATGCTTTAGAGTACACACGATCGGAAATTCGGCCAGCAAAAGACCGATGAGAGCTTTTGGTCGGAAAATGCGACCGTGTGTATGCTCAATATGTCTTTTGCTGGATGAATTCCAGCCAGCAAAAGATTGAGATCGGAAATTCCGTTCGTCTGTAGCAATTCCGACATGCAAAATTCCTACGCATGCTCTGAAGCATTGAACTTCGTTTTCTCCGCTCGTCGTAGTGTTGTACATCACCGCGTTCTTGACGGTCGAAAGTTCAGGGAACTTTTGTGTGACCGTGTGTATGCAAGCCAAGCTTGAGCGGAATTCCGTCAGAAAAACCATCCAAGATTTTTCTGACGGAAAATCCGCTCGTGAGTGCGGGGCAAAGCGGACCTTTCCTGTGGGTGGAGAGCAGAGCTGAAACCTTCTTACATTTACCTGGTTTAGCTTTGGTCACAGTGAGTTGGCATCTTGTATGCGATCGGTTACCATTATCAGTGTATTGCAGTCTAACAACTTGTTTTGTATGATCTGCACCAGTTCATTGCATGTCATGTTGGCTGATATTAGTGATAGGAGCATTACAATGCTTTTTTTTTTTTTTCTCTGTCTACACATAGAAAGCTATTATATATCACAATGTGAAAACTATTCTTAGCTTGCTGTCTGTATCAGTAATACTTGCTGAATGGGCACACTGACCTCCACGACTTTGTTAGCCCCAGCTGTCCAGTATTTAAAGAAAAAGTGTGTTTTTTAAGCCCTAGTGTCCTTAGAAGCCATTAACACATGGGCCAGCAAATCTGGGAGAGGGCAACTTGTGCACCCCAGCAAAGAAAGTGGCACAATTCACGGGGAACGTGATGATGAATGTAATCTGGTGTTTGGCAAGTTGGAGAGGGAAGAAAATACAGTGGCAGAATGTAAAGAGTTTAGATATAGAGTTTAGGTATACTGTACTGCAGTACAAAATGGCTTGCTATAGATATATATCATACAGCACAGTGTACAGAATGGAGTAATGTGCATTGTACAATCTACAGAAAAAAATGTATTACTGTCAATAATAATAATAACTCATATTATTAACTGCACATAAATGTAATATTTATGGTATTGACCAAACGTGAAGCAACCTACGCACACGTGTTCTTTATGCCTTGCTATGAATGGACATTGAAATAAAATGAATCTGCTTCGTCCAATACACAGTGGCAGATGCTAAGAAGTGCTTGGCTGAAATGCAAGTTTAATATGCAATAGAATTATACATGCTCTGAATCGTAACCACCTTTGGAAGATTTACCCCCCCCCCCCCATTGTGACCAGGGCATTTTTTGCTTTTTGGCAAGGCATTACTTTAACTGACAATTGCACAACTAACAATTATGGTCGGAGCCCTCCGCTGTAAGAGATATGAAAGAACACATAAACACGTCACAAGACTAACAACATAAAATAGACCTGAATTGTGCCCTTGGTCTGCTGTAAGGTAAGCCCTGGTGAGCTGGGCGGTGAGCCCTGCTCTGCTGGGCGATATGCCAAGAGATGGCCGCATACCTTAAGAAAGTAAATGGATGTTTCTGTAGAGAAACGTGTTTTAAGTGAAGTACTCTGAGAAGGGAAATGGGTGGGTGGGTACCTTGCACTGGAACCGACACAGACCGTTGTGGGTGGTCTGATTATATACCCTCCGGGCTCCTCCCATAATTACGGGCCACCATACTGGCCCTCTTATTTATGGTCGGAGCCCTCCGCTGTAAGAGATATGAAAGAACACATAAACACGTCATAAGACTAACAACATAAAATATACCTGAATTGTGCCCTTGGTCTGCTGTAAGGTAAGCCCTGGTGAGCTGGGCGGTGAGCCCTGCTCTGCTGGGCGATATGCCAAGAGAAGGCCGCAAAAGATTTGGTGTAGGGAGGTAATTATTAATTTATGTACAACAAGACACTACGGGGCAAAGTTTCTGAAGGCTCAGGACATTTCCACTTGTGGATTGGAGATGTATCGAGTAAAGCAGGTGGATTCCCGCCTGCCCATCTTTGATCGCGTGGACTGGGACCCCGTTTCGTGAGGCTGCTGATGCTGCTCCAATGTGAAAGAATGTCCAAGAAAATGACCAAGGTCCTGGCCTAATTTGCTCAAAAGGAACCTGACATGACTAATGAACTGGTTGCTGCCTGGGGTACTAATCAAGAACGGTAGTAATGGGCTGTCCTGCGAGGGATCAAACATATGGGCCAAAAATTGATCTAGGATGGACACGGGGCACCAGGCTTTGAGAGTTTGGAAAGGTTTTATGTCAACCCCTGGACCGGACTATTGTGTTTTGGACACGCTGAGGAGCAAGATGAAGTCTGATGGCGTATGAAGTGGTGTCTACGTAACACTTTACAACTGGGATGGTGACAGTATTCACTGGGGCGTAAGAAGCTGTAGAAAGCCAGGTAGATGGCTGCTTGAAGGACCAGGCTGAATTTAACCAAAAGGGGAATGTGACAGGATGAAAGACACGTCTTGGAATATGGCGCTGGTGACGGGTAGCCGTTTGATACTGATTTGGGGTCATTGCCTGTGAATACCACACAACATGGTCTTGACCGTATGGGCGGCGAACAAGACGGTTTTTTAGGATCTCATAAGGGGATGAAATACTGGATGTCAGCTGAGTGGGGTCTTAGGTATTGTGTGACAATGCCAACTGTGTGCGGTGGCATAATATGAAGACCAGGATGTGATGGAGAACTCTTGGTATTGCTCTGGGGTTTGAGGCTAGCAACCTGACATAGAACCTCTAGGCTGCCCGGTAGGCCTTCAGGGTGTTGTGAGATAATGAAAGATTAATAAGGCAGGTAGCGTTGTGAAAGTGTTGTTTGAATCCGAGGTTAGCTACGACCAGTGTGGGATAAGAGACATGGTCGGGTCGGTTCCAGGTTCCTGCAAAAAATAACAAAGCAAAGTTAACGGGTAGTGCGTCGGCCAGATTATTGCGTTTGTCTGGGATGTGGACGCATAGGACGTTAGATTGGTGCTGTGGGGATAGTGGCACCAGCCTGCACAGGAAGGCCACAATGGCCAGCTACTAGGACCTCCTTTATTTATAATACTGGCTGTAGCTTGGTTGTCTGTGGCGAACGTCACTGTTTGTCCTGCCCAGTTGTTGCACCAGACTTGAGTTGCTGCGACAATGGGGTAGAGGTCGAACAAAGAGGAGGACTAACTGAACCCAGGAATCAAGAGGATTTCTGACGGCCATGGCCCTATAAACCCAATTTGGCCAAAATTGAGGCGAGGACCTATGGAGGCTGCGGTGACCATGACTACCTGAGATGAAGAGAGAGATGCTGAGGGAATACACATTGGCATGCTATTCCAATTTGTGAGAAAATCGACTCTCATGGGCAGATCTGCTATAGCTGGCACATCTTAATTTAAGGATTTAGTCAGGGTCTTTGCCTGGAAGAGAAACACTAAAAGATGGGAGGTAAAAGATCCCCTTGAGTCTGGCTGCTGCCTTGGCTGAAAATGAGCAGTGATAGTCAAAGGATGGGCACCCTGCGTACTTGTGACCTGCTGCATGCAGATACGGGTCCAATTCTACCCTCCTGTTGGGGTTGCTCTGCCTAGCATGTCTCTGACTGTCCCCAAGGCCCGCACAAACTCTGCGACAGTGAGCTTGCGATTAAGGAAAGGGTCTCTGGCCTTCAGGATGACGGAGACATCTCCCCACGAATATGATTTGTTCTAGGCCAAGTTGTGTACTGCTATGAGGAGGGATGCTAAGTTAACGTCGTTGTCATCCAAGATGTCCTCCTAGATGCCCTGCTAGGAGAAGGTGTGCAGGGAAGACAATGGTGCAGAAGTTGGGTGTATCTGTAAGTGAAGGTACGGGAATGACGGTGGTGACTGGAGCTGGTAGGGGCATGGCTGGGCATACCTCCAGGGCTGTCACTCTGCTTGGACTTCGGCGACTGCTGCTGACAGTGTGGTTACCCAGGAGTGCAGCTGAGTAGTCGCAAAGAAGATAGACTGAAGTGGTGCCTGGAAGGGCTGCCACTGGCGGTGGAAACAGTAGCCTAAAGGCTTGGTTTCCTGGCTGCAGCAGGGTAGGATTTACTCCTGCGACACTGTTCTGCTATGAGTTTATTTTATTTTTATTTTTTATTTTTTTAATTGGTCCAAGCTCTTGTGAGACTGTAAACCGCCGCTTGCTGAGCCCGTAAAGGGTGATGGCAGGGCTGAGGCAAAGTCCTCACTGTCTGCCTGCGACATGGCGTCAACTAAAAGCAAGGGGGGGGTGCGTATGTTTGAGGTAAGTTGCAAAGGTAGGAGGGGATAGTTGCGTTGGGTAGATAAGATGAAAGGCGGAAGGAAACAAGAAGAATAGGACAAGGAACGACAGCCATAGTGACAATTGGTTTGCGCTTGAGCGCTGTTGAGTGTGACTTTAGAAAACTCAAAAGAATGCGTAACAACCGAGGTGAGCCAGGAGGTGACTGGCTAGGTAACCGATAGCTCGGGTGTCAGTCTGTGCTCGGCACAGACTAATGAACCAGAGCGCCCCAGGGCGGACTGGGGTGGGTAGCTGAAGTCTGGTATACTAAGTAGGAATGTTGCGATCTGTAGTTAATTGACGTGGGTTCGGTCTACTAATGCTTGCACTGCCAGCAAGTATGGAGATTAGGCGACCTTGTCTGCGTATTGAAGGCTTGTGCTTCGAAAACAGAGTGAAGTGCACAGAAGTATGTGACAGTTGCTAACGCCTCAGGAGCAGGTCAAATTCTGTATGTGAAGTAAAAATATGTAGTGAAAGAGTGTTTAAGAGAAAGGGGGAATCCCATTGAACTAAACACCTGACTTTATGCCCTAGTTGTGAAGTCGACTGGTTGGTGGTCGAGAACCGAGTTGACCAGGAGCCTGTAGTAAGGTGACATGAGAATTTCGTTTTGACGATGGGGATTGCAAAGAGCTGTTTGGGGCAAAGCTGGCCCCCTGGTGAAGATGCAAGCCCTCGACAATGGGTTTTTTTTTTTTTTTTTTTTTTTTTATTTAATAATTTTTTTTTTTTTTGGGAGATACTGTCCAAACCTGGTGCAGGGTGGACTAACTGGTGTTCTAACTGGCCTAAAAGGGGAAAGCAACAGAGAAAACGATGAGCAGCCGCGTTGCTACTGGAGACGATGAGTGGCAGTTTGAGCCATTTGCTGAAATGCTTGCAGCGATTGCAAGGAAGCGGCCTTATTTGAATTATAAATTGAATTATGAGGTGAGAATGAATGAATGAATGAATGAGGTGAACAGCTTTGTTGCTACTGGAGACGATGAGTGGCCGTATTAAGCTATTGCAGAGATGCTTGCAGTGATTTGCAAGAAAGCAGCTTTATTTGAATCTATAAATTTAATTATAAGTGTGTAGGAATGAGGAGAGCAGCCGTTTTGCTACTAGAGATGAGTGGCCGTATTGAGCCATTGCATCGATGCTCGCAGTGTTTGCGAGGAAGCAGCTTTATTTGAAAGGTGAAAGCAATGTTTGTGGATTTATAAGTGTGTAGGTATGAGGTGAACAGCAGTGTTGCTACTGGAGACGATTGGCAGTTTTGAGCCAAATGCAGAAAGACTTGCAGCGATTGCAAGAACGCAGCTTTGTTGAAAGGCGAAAAGAAAGGTTATAGAGGAAATGTGATTATGTAGGAATGACCGTGCGCAATACTGAGCAAATTGGTGGAGAGAATTGTGTATGATCATGTATGGATAGACTGAGAAGGTCAAATGTAAGTACTGCTGAATTCGTACAGTCGATGTGACTAGTTTGAACTGGGCTATAGCTATGGAATAGTCTGCGAAAGATTTGACTCATTTGAGTCGGTGATGCAACAGGATTCGGCTTGGTTGCGTTTGGCAAGGACTGGAATCGTTGCGCCGACGCTGCGACTAGACTCGAATCCTCCGTAGATGCGACTGAGAGGCTCGTATATGGGATCCGACCGTATCGCTGAGGATATGGCTGGGTTCGGATTGATTGAATTGTGATGGTGGTTGAAGGGGCTGGTGATTGTCAATGATCCGAAACATAGAAGCGAAGTTGCGACTAGATTCGAAACGGCCGTAGATGCGAGGTGACTACAGGGCTCGTATGACAGATCTGCCCGTGTTGCAGATGATATGGCTGGGTTTGAATCGACTAAATGGTGATGGCGGTTGAAGGGGCTTGTGACTGCCGAGGATCCGAAACATAGAAGCGAAGTTGCGACTAGATTTAGAATCGGCCGTAGATATGAGGTGACTACGGGGCTCGTATGACAGATCTGACCGTATTGCCGATGTTATGGCTGGGTTCGAATCAACTAAATGGTGATGACGGTTGAAGGGGCTTGTAATTGCCGAGGATCCGAAACATAGAAGCGAAGTTGCGACTAGATTTCGAATCGGCCGTAGATGCGAGGTGAGTAAGGGGCTTGAATGTCGGATTTGACCGCATCGACCGTGAAGTGATCGGCTCGAGTAAACCCGCGTTGGGTAGAAAGGATGAAATACATGAAAGATGACATAGACTTATGGTGGCGTAAGTGCGACTTTGCAAAACGAACATGATAACGAACATGATAAGGTAACTATTGGAGTTTAGAAGAGCGGTAACAACAAAGTCCTACCTGCGACAGCGAGTGTGTAGCGGTCCGAGCGTGGGACAATCGATGAAGATATACGACCGATCTCGAAGGTACAACTACGTGGACATGCAGTGAGTTGGCAGAGTCAGCCTCTGCAATGCATTTGACACGAATCAGCTCAAAAATGTATGAGATGAATCTGATATAAATTGTCAGTAAGGAGTATCTGATACGAATTGGTTGTAGAGTGTATGCCATTCCTTACTGTGAAACCAAACACCTATCAACCACCCATCCCCCCAGGCTAGTCAAGTGCAGGAAAGACATCAGGTGGGTTTAATTACACCCCAATCAGCCACAGAAACCCATACAAACAATACCTGTTTATCTCAAAAAAGGAGGAGAACAGTGAATTTTATAACCAGTGAAGCCTATGGCGAGTGATATTGGAGAACGACCGACAGCGACTCGAAGGCTTGGATCTATGAATGAATCGTACGTTTGGTAGAAAGAATTTACGAATGTACTATGCCTGTGCCGAACAATGTCGGGACATGAGTGTCAACAACTCAGAGGTAGGTTTTGCGAAAGGGGTGCAGGATAGTAAGCATGATAAGTCGATATGAAAAGATTTGGATACTACTTATCTGCGACCATGAGCGGGAACCGCCGACGAAGACCACGAATGAAGAAGCCGAAGTGCACCTACGATTGGACGCACGGATAGACGACCGTGAGGGAGCTGAGAAGAGTCGGCCCCTTGATGTGCAGTACCTTGCACTGGAACCGACACAGACCGTTGTGGGTGGTCTGATTATATACCCTCCGGGCTCCTCCCATAATTACGGGCCACCATACTGGCCCTCTTATTTGTACACAAATACATTTTATTTCATTTTTGTCCCACAAATAGAGTTTTAGTTTGGTGGTATTTGACCACCGCTGGTGTTGTGATATTGCTGAACCGGAGTGACTCCATCTTTATAAGTTCATGTAAGATTAACTTGGGTTAAACTCTGTATTTACAGACTGTAGCGGTTTTCCTATAAAGCATACATATAAGAAAATATAGCTTGCATAAGCAGTTTTATTCTGTACTGTCTAAATAATTGTGTCTCAATATGTCTGGGCCACCCCAGACATGACATGGGGAAGCAGGACTCATGACTGTGACTCATGAAAGCAGATGACATAATCAATGATATGTAATGATATGTAATGTACACTTCTGTATTAACCACACCCATGTTCTATGCAATGATTGGCTAATAATAGCACATATAAATTGTAGATCCGCCCAGAATTAAACCAGACAAGCTCTGAACACCAACTTTGACTCATCTCTTCTTGTGTTCAGAAAAATGCTGTCTCCTTAGTACTGCAGTGCTAAGCGGGTTTCGTAAGTGTGGTAATTGCCGTAGTTATACCTAGCTGGTCTTTGTCAGGTATATAGAAACACCATTTTAATCACAACAGCTGGGTTTTTTATTTTTTGCGCTAAAAAAAAAAAGACTGACAATTTTGAAAAAAACTAACAATATTTTTTTAATTTTTTCCTATAAAGCATATCTCATAAAATTGGTGTGTATGGTGACCATAAAGTGATTGTGAACGATCACATTGCAAAGCAACCCATTCAGTTTAAAATAGAAATGACAGGCAAAACATTTTTGTATAGATATAAAAAAAACATTATAAATACCTTATTTGCCTTTTTTTCATAAATTATCCCATTCCCTCTGCTCTCAGCTGCATAAGAGCTGGGGGAAGGAGAAGCAGCAGCACACTGAGCTTCCCAGTGAATGGCTGTGCAGCGGGGGCATGTCAGGACAAGTCTCATTATTGGCGGAGCGTACACTAAGTTTCCAGCATAGCTAGAGAACTGACCATTGTGCTCTCCTGCTTAGAGTGGTCAGTTTTTTAAAAGGAAATCAGAGAGACTAGCTGGAACACCAGGAATTTCACACAAAGGAAGCAATACAAAGAGAACACGATACTTTCACATGCAAGTACATGCAGGCACATATCAGGAATGTGTAGTGTTGGGGTAACAAACGCTTTAAGGTATAGACGTGGAAAAAGGATGCAGGTCAAGAACACTTACTTCACTCTTATTTTATAATCTTGGTGTTTACTCTGAGTCACTTACTCATTATGCATTGACCCTACAGCCCGTAAGAAAGCTTGGATTTTTAGAGGAAGGTCAACAATGGCTCCTTCAGTATTTCTCTCAGTGCAGGTTTTCTTTATGACTTTATACTGGGCATATACTTTATTTTAAAGTAATATTAAAAAATCCTTAGAGCGAGATTTACTAAAACTGGTGCACACAGAATCTGGTGCAGCAGTGTATAGTAACCAAAAAGCGTTTATGTTTTAGGCTCCGTTCATACTTGTACGACTCCAAAGTGGCGCCAACTTTGGAATTCAACTTTGGCGCAACTTTGCTCACTGGCTGTGATTAACAGCAGTGGAAGCCAATGGCTCACGCTGCTGTCTCAGTCAATGAGAAGGGAGAGTCCCCAGAGAGAGCCAAGGCTCCTGTACACAGTGCTGGATCGAGATGGGGCTCAGGTAAGTATTGGAGGGCCTGCTGCACAGAGAAGGTTTTTTACCTTCATGCACAGAATGTACCCAAAAAAAAAGTGATGTCCTTTTTTCCCACAAATAGAGCTTTCTTTTGGTGGTATTTGATCACCTCTGCCGTTTTTATTTTTTGTGCTATAAACAAAAAAAGACCGACAATTGTGAAAAAAAAAACACAATATTTTTTACTTCCTGCTATAATACATATCCCAAAAATATATACAGAAAAAAAACAAGTTTATGCCAATGTGTATTCTGCTACATATTTTTGTTTAAAAAAAAATCACAATAAGAATATATTGATTGGTTTGCGCAAAAGTTAGTGTCTACAAAATAGGGGATAAATTTATGGAAATTTTTTTTTATGTTTTTACTGTTTTTATGTTTTTACTGGTATTGGTGGCAATCTGCAATTTTTAGCAGGACTGCGACATTGCGGCAGACAAAATCTGACCCCAAGTGATACTTTTTGGGGACCAGTGACATTATTACATTGCAGTGCTATAAAAATGTACTGATCAATGTATAAATGACACTGGCAAGGAAGGGGTTAACACTTGGGGGTGCTCAATGGGGTTAACGGTGTTCCCTGGGTATGTTCTAACTGTGTGGAGACAGGGACATCAAAGAGATCATTGTTCCTGATCACTAGGAACAGCAGATCTCAGAATTGTCCCTTGGCAGAACAGAGATTCACCTTGTTTACATTGGCAGATTCCCGTTCTGCCTCTCCTCACCGCGATCGCGGGTGGCTGGCGGACATTGAGTCCGTGATACCCGTGGAATGCAATGCGCGCACCCGCAGTTTAACAAGCATGGAATGACATATGGCAAGTGGTTAAACAAGCTGAAGTTAGAAGCTGATTGGTTACTATGCACAGCCACACCAGATTCTGTGTGCACCAGTTTAAGGAAATCTCCCCCTTAGTTCTCAAAAGTAAATGATACACACCTATTACTTAAGGGCCATGTCATCTATTTTTCATTATATTGATTATTACTGTGTGTTTTGCCTCCTGGTGACATTCTCAGTGAGCTCCTGAACCTTATTTTTTTACCCCTCACATTCATGTGTTTGTAACAAGCAATGAAAGTTTATTGCTGTAGTATGCACTGCTCTTTGCACGCTACAAATTCTATGGTGTGTGGTCCATCTCTGGAGCAAGCAACCTTGGCGAAGGAACATAGCCACCCTTTAACAGGAAGTCGGATCACAGCAGACTGGGAGACCTGACAACAATTAAGAGCAATAAAAGGTACTTTTCAGGTTAAAGTGGTGTTTCCCCCCCCAAAAAATAAAACTACTTAAAATTCTTAAAAAAAATCCAAAAAAAATAATTGGCAAAAAAAAATTTTTTTTACTCACCTCTAAATACCGGTTGCTAGGGGGTCCCTCGTAGTCTGCCTTCTTCATTGCCCGGGCTGGTGACATCACTTCCCCTCGCGCCGCACATTCACCTGGGACCTGTCACGTGTCCCAGGTGACTGTACGGCGTATCACGGCGCCCTGCGCCGCTCGCGCATGCGCAGTGGGTGCCCGGCTGTGAAGCCACAGCCGGGTGCCCACAGTATGCATGACGGCGCCGCGAGCGGAGCGGGGAGCGAGGGGGGGCTTCGTTCCCCCGCATCGCTGGACCCTGGGGCAGGTAAGTGTCCGATTATTAAAAGCCAGCAGCTGCAGTATTTGTAGCTGCTGACTTTAAATTTTTTTTTTTTAGGGGGTACCTCACTTTAAGAATACATACTTGAATTATTCTTTTTTTTCTTTTAACCACTTTCAGACCGGACCAATTTGCTGGTCAAAGACCAGACCACTTTTTGCGATTCGGCACTGCGTCGCTTTAACTGACAATTGCGCGGTTGTGTGACGTGGCTCCCAAACAAAATTGACGTCCTTTTTTTCCCACAAATAGAGCTTTCTTTTGGTTGTATTTGATCACCCCTGCGGTTTTTATTTTTTGCGCTATAAACAAAAATAGAGCGACAATTTTGAAAAAAAGGCATTATTTTTTACTTTTTGTTATAATAAATATCCCCCAAAAATATATAAAAAAAAAAAAATTTTCCCTCAGTTTAGGCCGATACGTATTCTTCTACATATTTTTGGTTAAAAAAATCGCAATAAGAGATTATTGATTGATTTGCGCAAAAGTTATAGCGTTTACAAAATGGGGATAGTTTTATAGCATTTTTATTAATAATTTTTTATTATTTTTTTTTTTACTAGTAATGGCGGCGATCAGCGATTTTTATTGTGACTGCGACATTGTGGGGGACCCATCGGACATTTTTGACACATTTTTGGGACCATTGTCATTTATACAGTAATCCCTGCTATATAAATGCAGTGATTCCTGTGTAAATGACACTGGCAGTGAAGGGGTTAACCAGTGGGTGGCAGTGTAGGGGTTAAGTGTTCCTAGGGGTGTGTTACTAACTGTGGGTGGGTTGGGCTTTCATTTAGTGAACACTGTTCTCTGCTCCAATCACATGGAGCAGAGATCAGCGTCACTAGTTGCTAGGCAGAATGAAGAAATGCTGTTTACAACGGCATTTCTTCATTTGGCCGCTCCGTGAGACGATCGCGGGTATGCCCGCGGCGATCGAGTCCGCGGGTCCCACGACCGGACTCATGGGGGTCCCGACCAGCGCGGGAGCGTGCCGCCGCCGACACGATCCCGATGGCAGGGCGGCAAATTTAAAGGGACGTACATGTACGCCCATTTGCCTGCCCGTGCCATTCTGTCGACGTACATCGTCGTGCGCTGGTCGGCAAGTGGTTAAACCAGAGTGTCACATTGCCCTGGTTCACATTGCAGCGATTTGGCATGAGATTTGACATGTCAAATTGCATGCCAAATTGGCAACAATTGCCGCCAATGGCGCCGTCCAAATTGGTGCGACGCCGCATTATTCCCAAAAGTGGTTTCTGTAATACTCTTGCGACTTCGGCGTGCGATTTGTATAGACATCTGTGTAGGAACCCACACAGATGTCTCTGAAATCCCCCGAAGTTGGAACTGACATGCAGGAATGAAATTGTGCGAGTTCAGATGAACCCCGCTGTCAGTGAGAACCTGGGCTACGTGACACTTTAATTGTTGCAGGGTCTAGCACAGTAAATAGTATTTTAAATTAACCCAAAAATCTCACCTGAAGCTGTCCATGCTAATCAAAGATGAAGAAACCAGACGCAAAAAGGTTCATCAACATCATAAAAAATGTTTTTTTTTATATAACATTCTGAGAGGTAAGCGTTTTGCTCAGGTGTGGTTGCAGTATTTCTAGTAGTGTGAAGGGATTTGTTTATGTAGCTATTTAGATTGAAAGCACTATTTATTACAGATTTGCCGTTCAGCACCATGGACAGTGATTAGATGACAAGCACACAGAAACAGGGATAAGACAAAGTATCAGCAATATTAAAGCAAGATTCCACCCTAAAGTGGAACTTCCGCTCATCGTAACCCTCCCCCCCCCTCCGGTGTCACAGTTGGCACCTTTCAGGGGGGAGGGGGGTGCAGATACCTGTCTAAGCCTTTGTACACACGGTCGGACATTCCGACGGAAAATGTCCGATCGGACCGTGTTGTCGGATAATCCGACCATGTGTGGGCTCCATCGGACTGTTTCTGTCGGAATATCCGACTGACAAAGTTTTAGAGTTGGGCTATAAAATTTTCCGACAACATGATCTCATCAGATATTGTCCGATCGTTTGTAGAGAATTCCAATCAGACAAAGTGCCACGCATGCTCAGATCAAATTCCTAGACCAAAGCTATTGGCTACTAGCCTGAACGTAGTACAGTCGTAACTAAATTACGTCATCATGTTACGAACGATCGGATTGGCCGACAACTTTGTCTGACCATGTGTATGCAACACCAGTTTCGGACAAAATCCGTCGGACAAAATCCGATGGATTTTGTTGTCGGAATGTCTGACCGTGTGTACAAGGGCTAAGACAGGTATTTGCACCCACTTCCAGGCATAGACTCCCACGGCAGTCTATGCTTCTTCCTGTCCCGCCATGCTGTCTGCTGGGACACACACGGGTCCCAGAGACAGTGCGGACCATTCCCATTGCGCTGCGTGACTCGCGCATGCACAGTAGGGAATCGGGAAGTGAAGCCGCAACGCTTCACTTCCTGATTCCCTCACCGAGAATGGAGCCGAGAGCCGAACGATCAATCGGCCTCAGCTGCCGACATCGCTGGACCCCGGGACAGGTGAGTGTCCATTTATTAAAAGTCAGCAGCTGTAGTACTTATAGCTGCTGGCTTTTAATATTTTTTTTTCCAGTGAACTCCCTCTTTAAGTGTTATATTAGCTTTTCAAACAAGGTCAGTTGATCCACTATAACAGTTGATATACTTTTCCTGGGTTGCATAAGCAGGTTGGAAAGTCATGTATAGACAATTTTTCATGCTCTGTGCCAGTTTCATCTGCTTCTAAAGAACATTCTTCAAGTATACTGTAGGAAGAGAAGTCACACCAATACAAGTGCTTATTAATAAGTCTCTGTACTGTGAAGTGTATAACGTTTGTATCACCTCCTTGCAGAGCTGCACATTCACAAGTAGATTGCAAGTGTTAAATTCCCTAATACCCTGCCAGAACTCAGTATTGTAGGTGAAATTGTCCTTTATATCTTTTACAAATAAATATTCCTTTGTTTCGTAATGGGTGTAGACCTTTAAGCTTAAATATACCAGATATATCTCTTTAACAGCTATGAAATATGTGTGCAGATGAAAAAGAAGTTAGAAGTAGTAGTAAACCACTAGACCTGAGCTGTTGGTTGTTAAAGCTAACACCTTTAATATATTCCAATTGTATCAAGTCTATACATATATGGCCTGTTCTGTGAAGCTGGTGTACTTTTACATATGCAGTATATTTTCTGTATAGGGTTATTCAAAAAGATGGAGCAGATTTCAATTTTTTATTTCAAGCAAACTGTAGGGGATAGAAGCACATTCTGCACATTACTGCATAGAGGAAGGTTAAAAGTTTTATGGTCCATGCAGTTGTATGCACTCAACCTGAGCACCATATGTTGCATGACAAACATCAAAATGGTAGACCATTTCTTGCCACACACAAATCAATTGGTCACTAATTATTGAATTCACATTAAATGTGACCTCTAATAATAGAAAATAAAAATAAAAATTTTTATTTTTTATTTTTATTTTCTATTATTAGAGGTCACATTTAATGTTTCTCATTATTGAATTCACAGATTTGACAATTTGATGCCTCAGATCTTAAAGAGTAGCAGGTAAAGATGGGACAAACACACTTTCTTTTATGTACCCCCGCAGATAAAAATCACAGGGGGTAAGGTCTGGTGACCTGGTTGGACGCAGGCAAACAAGATCTTGTTGTCCAAACCCTCCAAGTTCAACACTTGCCCATTTTGTGGATTTCCTAGTTCTCCATTCAGGCCGCGTACACACGCGGGGACTGTTCGCTCAACTTTGTCCGCTGAACAGTGTTTCGGCGGACAGTCCGCTCGTGTGTGGGCTTTCAGCGGACAGTTTCAGCGGACAGTCTGCTGAACAAAGTTTTTCGGAAATTCCGAAAAACTGTCCGCTGAAACTTTGTTTCAGCGAACAGTCCCCTCGTGTGTAGGCTTGTTCGTCAAACTAAGTTCCGCGCATGCTCAGAAAGGATTTACACGCCGAAGTTTGCATTGCAGTGTATAGGACGTCGTTTTCTAGTCCCGTCGTACGTGCCGTTCACGTCATCGCGCACGGTTTCAGCGGACTGTTCGTTCGTCGTGTGTGGCCAAGTCCGTCCATGCTAATTTTGAGCGGACTGTCCGCTGAAACTGTTTGACGGACAAAGTTGAGCGAACAGTCCCCGCGTGTGTACGCGGCCTCAAACGCATCTCGGATATGCTCAACATTTTCATCTGACGTGTTAGGAAGACTGGTGCTTTTTTTCATTTGCATACGCAACCATCATCAACACTTTTTTTATGCCACTCATTAATCTGCTCCATCTTTTTTTGTAGTTCTCCTGCCATGGGCAGCCTAAATTTAGTAATTGGCTTGGCTGTAACCAGCTGAGCTGCAATTTATTTTTCGTTCTGATCAGGTCTATCCCTAAACTTGGGGGTTGATTGCTTCTGCCTGACTCCGGAAGAATGTTCTGGAAATAGTGTAGGAGGATCAGTCACTGGCTTATTAATATTTATTGGACCCTAGCCAATCCCTGACCCCAGAACGCTGGGAGAAAAAATAAATGTTTAGGAGGCTCGGAACAGAGCTCTCTCCTGGGGTCTATCCCCTGGGAGGCTACATGTGTATGATACAGAAAAGCTAAAAATGCTAGGTCTCAGTATGCGCTATGGATGAGGGCCTGTAGGATTCTGGACTTATAGACACTTCCTGGAATACATAACCTGTAGAAGCTGGACTGGAGGGAGGACCCTTTTTAACTGAAGAGTGTTGCAGGGAAACCGGGCAGAAGCTGCTCATGGACATTGTGAATGGGACATTTTGCCTATAGCTCCAGATGTGGGAATATTTGAGGATTAGATGCCAGAGGTTTCTGCTAAGGACTGCGACTGCTTACAGTCTATCAGGTTAACTGCCTATCCCTCCACTCTCAGCATTATTTAGAGTCTGCTACTATAGTGTCCAATATTGATGTAAAAGGGTTTTTAAGGAAGCTGTTCTTCTAACCTCCAAGATCTGTGTGCTTTTTTGAGTATCATTCACCTTCTCCTTGCTGACTATGTTCTAGATCTGTAAAAAGTCTTCAAAAGACACTCAAAGACTGAGCCTGACTTTGCCAGTGTGCTTCTAGGGCAGAATGCATGGTGGGCAGCATCTGAGCAGGTAAGGTGGACCCAATTTATTTCCAGCCACCCCTCCAGGGGGTTATCACTACATGTAGAATCTGTGTAGATAACCACAGGATAACTAGCAAACTAGCTAGATTGGCCAAGGATGTCCAGGATCACTAGCAGGTAACCAGGGGTGAGGTTAAAATGTATGCAGCAAGCACTTTACCAGTGTATTCTCTGGGATTATAGCAATTTAGGCAGGCCATGCATGGAACAATCTTATTGTACAACCTCTATATAATCTTGTTTAGATTTACCAAAACTATGCATTACATTATATGAACATATTTGAACTATCCATTATCCAATCAGCCAGGCCCTTGCCCTACATGACTGATGGTAGATCTACCATACACTTTACAATCAGTTTGTATATTGCATGGTTGGGTGGCACAGTGGTTTAGTGGTTAGCACTCTCACCTAGCAGTAAAAAGGGTCATTGGTTTGAATCCCAACCACGACATTACCTGGCTGGAGTTTGCATGTTCTCCCTGTGCCTGCGTGGGTTTCCTCCGGGTGCTCTGGTTTCCTCCCACACTCCAAAGACATGCAGGTAGGTAAATTGGCCCTAGTATATGAATGAGGACCTTAGATTGTGGGCTCCTTGAGGGTTGGTACCAATGTGAGTGTGCAATGTACAGGGATAGGGACAATTGTAGACACTCACTCAGGATGGACTGGTGTCTTTATTCAACCTTAGAAACTATGAAACTATGGTCAGCTTAAGGCAAGTTGCTAGGTAAATTCATGACCAGGGCCAGGCAAAATGCTACAGAGCCAAAGACAGTACCACAACATTAAAATCAGAGCAACGGGCAAACATACAGGAGAAAACACAGAACAAATGAAAAAAGAGAGTGTTCTAATCGTGATGTTCTCAGGGCTACTGAAATCAGCAACTAATGCCAATCCAAAATGTAAGTTCTCAGCTCACCTGTATGATAATCCCATCATAACTGTATAGAAACCTTTATAAATTCAAATAATTATTCACAGTATGGCATTAAGGCATGCTATTGCCTTGAATCTGCAACCCACTGGCATCTATTTGTGCATCCATTGTCATCTGAAGATCTGCAGCATTTACAGCTGTGTAGATGGAAGAATCTGAATGAGTGATGTGATATATTAGCTTTACAGTATAATAAAGCAGTGTGTTATTATCAACCACAATAATTAGGGCTGTTACTGATTAAAAATTTTGTGTTCGATTAATCGATTTTTTTTTTAATCGATTAATCGACTAATTTCGATTAATTATAACGCACATACAGATCCAGCTACTTTTAGCTGATCTCCTTGCATTGCAACTCTGCATTAGTCAGTGGTAAATGTGGTATACACTATATACAATCACCCGACACTAGTTACTTTCCACAATCCATGACTTAACTTCACAGTTCACACAAACGTTTTAAATTCAAACTGTAGCACTGACGTAAGTAATTATTTTTTCCACAGTAGAGTGACAATCCCTCCACCTCCGGTCTAACTAATCACTCTCACCTTATGGCATGGACCCCTGTCAAACAGGTGGTCATGCATGCGGGTATGAAAAGGGTTAACACAGTCCATAAACTTCTCTCACAATCTCAGGTCATGGGTAAAAAGAAAAGATCTAAGTGCTCACCGCTTAAGTATAAGATTTAATTTTTGTGTTCAAATACAAACTACTCACATAAAGATGATAAAAACACAGCATGTAAAGCCGACAATCGTGTTAGTTCCGTAGGGCAGCAGCGGGTGACGTCATGCATAGCTCCACCCCCGTACACGTTACATTCAATCAGAAACTTCAACGTCACCAGACTCCTCCCCCCTTCCCTTCGTTAGCAGACGGAGGCACGGTGATGTCAACGGATCTCCGGCAGAACTCCCTGAAGGCCCGGGAAGTCGGCGGGGAGGTGAGTACCGGTCAAAATAATTTTGATCGATCAAAAAAAATTTAATCGATCAAAAAAATTAACGATTAATCGAGGAATTAATCTTTAATTTTCACAGCCCTAAATGAAAGGCATGCATTCATTTAATAAATCCCCAATACACAACATGTCTACTGCAACATCTAATACATCTATCTAATACTACTACCACTACTAGGTGATATTCTCTGAAATATTGCCTGTGCCATGCGCAACACAGGAAAGGCAGGGGGTGATTAGAGAGCTGAATGCATGGCTAAAGACCTGGTGTAGGGAGGAGGGATTTGGGTTTCTAGAGCACTGGGCTGACTTTTCATTGGGGTGCAACCTATATGCTAATGATGGTTTGCACTTGAATGGAAGGGGGTCTGCTGTGCTGGGGAAGAGGTTTATGGGAAGGCTGGAGGAGTATTTAAACTGGGTTTGAGGGGGGAGGGTGAACCAGAAGTACATTGGGCAGACAGGTCAGTTAGGGGTCAGACATTAATGGAGGGTGGAATGGGGATAGATGGGGGGTGGGATATGGCAGGTGTCAAGAAATTTCCCATGTTGCAAACAGCCATTGAAAACTATAGTGCAATTTGTACTACTAAAAATAATATGAAAAACACCAGAGCAAAATGTAATAATGCATTAAAGTGTTTATTCACCAATGCCAGAAGTCTGCCAAGCAAAATAGGTGAGTTGGAAGCTGTGGTGCATCAGGAGAGCTATGATGTAATCGGTATTGCTGAAACTTGGCTTCAATCCTCACATGACTGGGCTATTAATATTCCTGGCTATGCACTCTTTCGGAGAGACAGGGTAAAAAGGAAAGGTGGCGGGGTCTGTCTCTATGTGAGAAGTGATCTCAAAGCAAGTGTGAAAGAGGACCTGGTGGATGGAGAGTGTGATGAGTCCGAAGCATTATGGGTGGAACTGCATTTAGATGGGGGTAGTTCAAAGTTAATCGTTGGAGTTTGTTATAGACCACCCAATGTGAATGAGGAGGTGGAGACTCAGCTCCTTGCACAGATGGAAAGGGCTGCAAGGGCTGGGACAGTGATAATAATGGGGGATTTTAACTACCCAGAAATTGACTGGAGTAATGGCACTGCTGGGACAGTTAAAGGGCAAAAAATGATAAACCTATTACAGGACAATTTTATGGTCCAGTTTATTGAGGCCCCAACTAGGAATGAAGCTCTGTTGGACCTGGTAATCTCAAACCATGCAGAGCTTATTACTAATGTCCAGATAAAGGAACACCTGGGTAGCAGTGATCATAACATGATTTCCTTTGATGTTAGCGCTAAACAAGAAATACATACGGGTAAGATAAAAACACTTAACTTCAAGAGAGCTAATTTTCCAAGGATGAGGGCTGCTCTCCAGGACTTAGACTGGGAGAGAATATTCGCTTCAATGGGCACAGAACAGAAATGGGAATTCTTCAAAAAGACTGTTGGGGACCTCACTGCAAAGTATATTCCCATGGGCAATAAGTTTAAAAGGCTAAAAACAAAACCTATGTGGCTCACGGCCAAAGTTAAAAAAGCTATAAACTGTAAGAGAAGAGCTTTTAAAAAATATAAAAATGAAGGATCACTAGTGTCATTTAAATGTTACAAAGAAATTAACAGTATATGTAAAAAGGAAATCAAGGATGCAAAAATTCAAAACGAACGACAGATTGCAAAAGATAGTAGGACAAACCCCAAAAAATTCTTCAAATATATTAATAGTAAAAAGGTCAAGTCTGAGCATGTAGGCCCTTTACAAAACAATCTAGAGTTGGTGACTGGGGACAAAGAGAAGGCTAATTTATTAAACACTTTCTTCAGCTCTGTGTACACAAAAGAGCATGGGGGAGCTCATGTCCATAATGGGGGTGGTAGTGACACAGCCCCAAATGATCCACAATGGCTCAAAAGGGATATGGTCCAGAAATACTTAGACAGAATAAAGGTGGATAAAGCACCTGGACCTGATGGCATCCACCCACGGATCCTAAAAGAATTGAGCTCTGTAATTTCAGAGCCATTGTATCTAATTTTTAGGGACTCATTAATGACGGGAATAGTCCCACTGGATTGGCGCAGGGCGAACGTGGTGCCTATATTTAAAAAGGGATCAAAGTCTTTACCAAGTAACTATAGACCTGTTAGCTTAACTTCTATAGCTGGGAAGATACTGGAGCGTTTAATAAAAGACCACATCGACGAGTTCTTGCTGAACAATAACACTTTAAGCAACAGACAGCATGGATTCATGAAAGACAGAAGTTGTCAGACAAATCTGATTTCTTTTTATGAGGAGGTAAGTAAAACCTTGGACAGAGGGGTGGCGGTGGACGTGGTATACTTGGATTTTGCAAAAGCATTCGATACAGTTCCGCACACACGGCTCATGTGTAAGGTAAAGTCTACAGGTTTGGAAATATCAGTTTGTAAATGGATAGAAAATTGGCTAGAAGACAGAATTCAAAGAGTCGTGGTTAATGACTCTTACTCTGAATGGTCTAAGGTTATCAGTGGTGTACCCCAAGGTTCAGTGTTGGGACCCTTACTTTTTAACATCTTTATAAATGATATTGGGTCTGGCATCAAAAGTAATATTTCTGTCTTTGCAGATGACACCAAGATATGCAGTGGAATAACGTCTTTACAGGATGTCTCCAATTTACAAGCCGACCTCAATACACTGTCTAATTGGGCGACTATGTGGCAGATGAGGTTTAATGTTGATAAATGTAAAGTTATGCACTTGGGGCCTAAGAATATGCATGCATCATACATGCTAGGGGGAGTACAACTGGGGGAATCCATAGTGGAGAAGGATCTGGGGGTTTTGGTAGACCATAAGCTCAATAACAACATGCAATGCCAAGCTGCTGTTTGCAAAGCGAGCAAAGTCCTTTCTTGTATTAAGAGAGGTATGGACTCCAGAGAAAGAGATATAATTTTGCCCCTGTTCAAATCATTAGTAAGACCTCACCTGGAATATGCCGTTCAGTTTTGGGCACCAGTTCTCAAAAAGGATATCGGGGAACTGGAGAAAGTGCAGAGAAGGGCAACCAAACTGATAAGAGGCATGGAGGAACTCAGCTATGAGGAGAGATTAGAGGAACTAAATTTATTCACTCTTGAGAAGAGGAGATTAAGGGGGGATATGATTAACATGTTCAAATATATTAGGGGTCCATATAGTGAACTTGGTGTTGAGTTGTTCTCTGTACGGTCAACCCAGAGGACACGGGGGCACTCTTTACGTCTAGAGGAAAAGAGATTTCAGCTTCAAGTACGGAAAGGTTTCTTCACAGTTAGAGCAGTGAAAATGTGGAATAGACTCCCACCAGAGGTGGTTCTGGCCAGTTCAGTAGATTGCTTTAAGAAAGGCTTGGATACTTTCCTGATGGTACATAATATAACTAGGTACTAACATAGGTAAAGTTGATCCAGGGAAAATCCGATCGCCTATTGGGGGATCAGGAAGGAATTTTTTTCCCCTGCTGTAGTAAATTGGAGCATGCTCTGCTGGGGTTTTTTTTCGCCTTCCTCTGGATCAATTGTGGGCATAAAATTGGGTATCTGGATTGTACGATTATTTTTTATTTTATTTATTTGTTTTTAAGGTTGAACTGGATGGACTTGTGTCTTTTTTCAACCTGGCTAACTATGTAACTATGTAACTATGTACTAGTAATAATAATATTAATAATTCAATTATTATTATCCACGGCAGTCCTATTATTCTAACATATAACAGCTTTATCATACTGCATTACTATTTCTGTATGTTGGATGCTTAAGCAGCTGTCCTCAAAGTACTGTGTAGCAGAAGATTGTACATAGAAAGACATAAACAGAATTTGAGCATGTGCCGTTCTCATGATTGCATGTCAACCCCATATTCCTACAAATGGCAGTTTGCTTTGCTTTATGTGTTATGTGTACAGGCATGCCTGACCACTGTGACCAGCCTCCATGTATCCCTGGTAACTATATTCAAATGTTGGCATCTCAGATCTAATTATATTTTTACCTGATCCTGATATTTTAAATCCGTGTTTTCAAACTCGACACTCTAATAGCACTGAGGTTACAGTATAATTCCATTTAGCCAGACTGTTCAATTAAAAACACAATCCCTACATCAGCACTTGCACAATATGTAGGTGTGCACACACATTGCTAAGGGAATGATTCATCAGACTCTGCAGTGTGTTACCGACTGGCTCTAATTTGCCTCAAGTAGAATAGAATGTCCTATATTATTATGGAGCATGATATATGCCTCCTTGTGGCTTTGTGCCAAGCACATATAGGTATTGGAGTTAGCAAAAAAAAAAAAGGTGATAATCCCTTATCAGAAATAAGGTTCGGGTTTGGGTCAAGAAATGGTGTACATAAAACCCAAATTGTTCGCAGTCCAGTGAAATTATACAGCCATTCATTGCCATAGCAACCAGCTAGGAATATTGCACTTCCTGGACTTTGAACTAAGGCCAAATGGCTTAGAATGGCCAATAATAGGGGCTTTGTCATATACTAGCCCCGTCATTGAAAAATTCTGGACTCCAAGCAGTCATTTGTCACTGTGTGTTGGAAGAAATAGGGAGAGATGCTGCTATACAGTGATACATTGTTTACATCACCATGAACTGCGGAGTGGTGGGCTACATATTATTAGGCGCCTCCCTGATTTCACAGTGCATAGTTCCCAAAGAAAATTTGTGTATGTTATACTATCTAATTACTGTATACAGGGCCGGTGCTACCACTAGGCAAACTAGGCAGCCGCCTAGGGTGCTCTGCTGCCTAGGGCGCCCTGCACTGGTTTTCCTATTCTCTTCTCTCTGCAGCAAGCAACTAAGTCTCAGCATCAGCAGGCAGCCGCCGCTCAGTTTGCACATAGTGTCAGAGGCGCAGCAGTGGCTGAGGATTGTGTCTGTGTCCCGACTCCCGAATGAATGGAAGCAAGCAAACATTCATTGATGGGCTCTGGTGAGGCTGCTTTTGATCGACGCTGATGGGCTGCATTTGATGGGTGCTTCATTAAAAAGGTGGGGTTTACATGGGCAGGGAAAAGGGGTGGAGCCAAGGGGGGTGGCAAAATTAGGTTTTGCTAGGTCCTTGCACCAACCCTGACTGTGTGTATATATATATATATATATATATATACACACACAGTATCTCACAAAAGTGAGTACACCCCTCATATTTTTGTAAATATTTTATTATATCTTCTCATGTGACAACACTAAAGAAATGACACTTTGCTACAATGTAAAGTAGTGAGTGTACAACTTGTATAACAGTGTAAAGTTGCTGTCCCCTTAAAATAACTCAACACACAGCCAGTAATGTCTAAACCATTGGCAACAAAAGTGAGTACACCCCTAAGTGAAAATGTCCAAACTGGGCCCAATGTGTCAATATTTTGTGTTACCACTATTATTTTTCAGCACTGCCTTAACCCTCTTGGGTATAGAGTTCACCAGAGCTTCATAGGTTGCCAATGGAGACATGCTTGGCCAGTCCATCACCTTTACCCTTAGCTTCTTTAGCAAGGCAGTAGTCATCTTGGAGATGTGTTTGGGGTCGTTATCATGTTGGAAAACTTCCCTGCGGCCCAGTCTCCGAAGTGAGGGGATCATGCTCTGCTTCAGTATGTCATGGTACATGTTGGCATTCATGGTCCCCTCAATGAACTGTAGCTCCCCAGTACCAGCAGCACTCATGCAGCCCCAGACCATGACACCCCCACCATCATGCTTGACTGTAGGCAAGACACACTTGTCTTTGTACTCCTCACCTGGTTGCCGCAACACATGCTTGACACTATCTGAACCAAATAAGTTTATCTTGGTCTCATCAGGCCACAGGACATGGTCCCAGTAATTCATGTTGTTAGTCTGCTTGTCTCTGTTTGCAGGCTTTCTTGTGCATCATCTTTAGAAGAGGCTTCCTTCTGGGGCGACAGCCATGCAGACCAATTTGATGCAGTGTGCGGAGTATGGTCTGAGCACTGACAGGCTGACCCCCCCCACCCCTTCAACCTCTGCAGCAATGCTGGCAGCACTCATAGGTCTATTTCCCAAAGACAACCTCTGGATATGACGCTGAGCATGTGCACTCAACTTCTTTGGCTGACCATGGGGAGGCCTGTTCTGTGTGAAACCTGTCCCGTTAAACCGCTGTATGGTCTTGGGCACCATGCTGCAGCTCAATTTGGGGATCTTGACAATCTTCTTATAGCCTAGGCCATCTTTGTGTAGAGCAACAATTCTTTTTTTCAGATCCTCAGAGAGTTCTTTTCCATGAGGGGCCATGTTGAACTTCCAGTGACCAGTATGAGAGAGTGAGAGCACACCTGATTTAACACACCTGCTCCCCATTCACACCTGAGACCTTGTAACACTAACGAGTCACATGACTTTGGGAAGGGAAAATAGCTAATTGGGCCCAATTTGAACATTTTCACTTAGGGGTGTACTCACTTTTGTTGTCAGAGGTTTAGACTTGTGTTGAGTTATTTTGAGGAGACAGCAAATTTACACTGTTATACAATCTGTCCACTCACTACTTTACATTGTGGCAAAGTGTAATTTCTTCAGTGTCACATGAAAAGATATAAAAAAAATATTTACATAAATGTGAGGAATGTACTCACTTTTGTCTAGGAAGGCTGTCCACAAGGTTTAAGAGTGTGTCTGTGGGAATGTTTGACCATTCTTCCAGAAGCGCATTTGTGAGGTCGGGCACTGATGTGGACAAGAAGGCCTGGATCGCAGTCTGCGCTCTAATTCATTCCAAAGGTTCAAAGTTTTTCAACAACGTAATAATTAATTCATGTGTTTATTATTACTAGAGCCACTGTTGAACACTGATGATCATATAACCCACTGAAGAAGCCATTGTTTGGGGAAACATGTAGGGACTTGACATGCATCAGTGACCATTTCAAACATATGGATACTTTGGCCAGTATTACTGTCTGTATATGTCTGCTGTTTTTGCATATCTGTATAATAAAATTTATATTTTTTAAGTAAAACATTGCAAACTTCTATATATATAAGGCACCCCTATAATCCTTATCCTATTCCCCTCCTTTGTATTCTACTAACACAAGGGATGAGGTGCCGGATTACATGAGGTCACTCAACCTCATGTATACCTAGGTCCCACTGGTTTCCACCAGTTTTGTGCTGATGGCACTGCTGAACATCTTCTGATGTCGAAGGGAGTTAAGCATGTTGTGTCTTTCATCTGCTGCATTAAGTTACCTTGATGGATCACTTTGTCTACGGTCCTCAACATTGCCTGTTTCTTCTTTCTTGTGCTTCTTCAAAAGAGCTTGAACAGCACATCTTGAAACCACAGTCCGCATTGAAATCTTTGCCTGGGAGAGATCTTGTTGATGCAGCATAACTATCTTGTGTCTTGTTGCTGTGCTCGAGTCCTGCCATGTTGTATGACCTGTGACATAAAACTGTCTTCCACAACCTCATCTTAGTAGCAGAGTTTGTCTGTTCCTCACCCAGTTTTAAGCCTCCTACACAGCTCTGTTTCAACCTACATATGTGTAGTGCACTACCCCCTTAGGAGCTGCTGAATTAGCTAATCTGCCAATCACCATTACTGCCATACACATCACAACCCATAGACATTGAGACAGTCTGTATAGAATTTTTTATACTTGATTTTATTTGCAAAAGTTAACTTGGTTAGAAGAAGGATTACTTGAGATGCTCTCATACTGCTTATCGATTTTTCACTTGATTACTGTGCTAAAGAGTCACTCCGACTGACTCTTTAGTGATAGACTTTGGTAGGATACATAGGCTGGATGATAAAGAGTCACTCTGAATAACTCTTCACCCGTAGGCCTTTTCCTTTAGAACATTTCTGCATCCCTGACCATACTTGTTGCTCTACCTCCGCCTGTTCACTGCTGCTTCCATTTGTACAGCACTCCCAAGTTAAACAAAAGGCATCTCTCTGAATAATCCCCTTTGCCTGACTGATTGGATTTCTAGACCAGGGGTCTCAAACTGGCGGCCCTTCAGCTGTTGCAAAACTAAAAGTCCCATGAGGCATTGCAAGACTTGGCAGTTACAAGTATGACTTCCTTTAGGCACAGGCATGATGGGTCTTGTAGTTCTGCTACAGCTGGAGGGCCACCAGTTTGAGACCCCTGTTCTAGACATTGATAAAAGCTACAGAAAGTTCCATATAAGCGCTTGGATACTTTAGATGAGGGCATAAAACTGGCAGAATATCATTAGAAAATGTAATGTTTATTTTAAAAGGCATAATCTTGATTAAAAAGCTGTGCAAACCAGGAGCATCAGATGGATATATACAATCATCAGTGGCAAGATCTTCTTACTTGTCCTCAGTTGGAAGAGTCCAGGATGTGTCTCGATGCCTGCAGGCTCCAGCACTGGTGTATAACAGCTGGGCTGGGCAGCTGGATCAGGGGACAGATGGGAGGCAGATGTTGAAAAATTCCACTGGAAAAATAACGGCCATCAGAAGCTGTGGCTGGTCTCCCTTCAGTGAGACTGTATGGAAACGGCAGCTGGCGATGACGTCACTCAATGAGCTGGAGGAACAGAGCGGAAGCAAGTGGAGGGAAAGACACCTGGAGAGCAAGCTGGTAGCCTGGCCCTGTCACTATGACAACATGTTTAATGCTCCTGTGCATTGTCAAGTTACCTTAGGTCTGGTATGGATTTTAAGGGGAACCCCACTGCAAAATTATAAACAAAAAATGGCGTGGGCCCCCCCCCAGAAATCTATACCAGACCTTTATCAGAGCATGCAGCCTGTCAGGCCAGGAAGGGGGGGGGTGAGCAAACACCCCACCCCTCCTGAATCATACCAGGCCACATGCCCTCTACATGGGCAAAGCACCCCCCTTTCCTGGAATGCCAGGCTGCATGCTCGGATAAGGGTCTTTTTTTTTATTTTGGCATGAGTTTCCCCTTAAAATCCATAGCAGACCCAAAGGGCCTGCTATGGATGGGGGGAATGCTGTTTATTTCAAAAAATTTCATAGCCGCCATTTTTTTGTTTACATTCCAGCTGTCAATGGGGAAGCCCACTGACAACTGATGAGTGATCGGTTGTTAGCAGCAGCTGGCTTCCCAGCTCGCTCCTTAACAACCAACTATTCTTTACACAGAATTCAAATCGGTTGATCATTTTTCAACTGATCCTAATTTGAATTGTTCTTAAAATGTATAATTCGAAAATTATTAAACTAAATTAAACAAAACTACAAAAACAAATAAATTCTGAAATGAAATACAGTGGTTCCTGGTTAGGTACCCTAGCTTCCGAGAGGTACTACTATAGGCCAGAAGAATGTATGGCCCCTTTAGGTAGTCATACCTTGCAATTTTTTTTCCTGACAAAATTGCAATACAAGCTACCTGCTAACCCCCTGATATGTGACATACCTGTGTGCTTGTGCGCTGTTGCTCAGTATTGGCCCTGCTGCAACGGCTCACCAGAATGGCAAGCTTTGCTTCTGGACTATTCTGGTGCTCCAGTACTGTAAAAGTGCTACACATAATGTTTTCTCAGCTGGACCTAAGTTGCAAAATGTGTATTGTTTGCCACAGCATAAAGCCTACACATAATGCTTTCACAGCTATACCTCAGGTGCAAAATTTCTAATGTTTCCTGAAGGGTAAATCATGCTCTCTGTCTCCTAGCTTGCAGCATATTCTAGTGCCCTGGTGTTTAAAAATATTTGTGGCTATTATCAGACAACACACTCTAATGTTTGTTTGGAGATCAAAACCTGCCTCATCTCTCCCACTTATATTGCTGTCTAACCAAACTGCTTACATACTGTCCATCCACTATAAAATATTTGTGGCTATTGTCTCCTAAAATAATACGCTCTGTGTTTTACAGAGCTACTTATGTGCATAATTGGTAAGGTTGATTAAAGACATCAGTTCAACCTGTGTAGTTGTGGTACAACTGTGTATGAATTTATGTCTCTACCATTACCCGTACTCCTGTATACTGCATTCACTAAGATGCCCATCTTCATCTCAAGTTTTCAGCATATTTTAGTGTCCATGTGCTCAGAAATATGTGTGGCTATTATCAAACAATACACTCTAATGTCTATTTGAAGATATAACCTGCCTAGATTTCAGATCACCACCATCGGCCAGTGACGCCAGCCATCACCCCGGGACAGTGCGGATGAACGCATTATATACCCATGCTGGAAAATGCCGCTCATTTGTGAAATGCCACTCGTTTCTATGCATATTCTTAACTTAAAATATCTAACTTGCTACACTTTGAGGGCCCTGTTCTTTGTCTTCCCATTGGAATACACTGGCTGATGCCCTTAATTAACCACTTGCCAACCACGTAATGTACATGTACTGCGACAAAGTGGCTCTGTTGCGTCAAATCACATACCCGTATGTAATTTCATGAAATAGCCTCTAGGGGGTGCGCGCACTGCCAGAGACCCAGTCACCTGCTGATTGGACAAAGGGGGAGCAAATCAGCAGGTCTGGCAGAACCGATGTCTGCCCACTGGCCACCCGCGGTCGTTCCCATAAGAGGCAGAACAACGATGTAAACAAGGCAGATCACCATTCTGACAGGGAAGAAAATGGAGATCTTGTGTTTCTGCTAACCAGGAACATGGATCTCTGTTTTCACCCAGTCAGAGCATCCACCACACAGTTATCAAGCACTCCCAGGGAACAAATTTAACCCTTTGATTGCCCCTGATGTAAACCCCTTCCTTGTCAGTGTCATTAGTACAGTGACAGTGCATTATTTTAGCACTGATTACTGTATTAGTGTCACTGAGCCCCAAAAAGTGTCACTAAGTGTCAGATTTGTCAGATGTAATGTTGAAGACCTGCTAAAAATCGCTGATCACCACCATTACTAGTAAAAAATAAATATATATAAAAAAATTCCATAAATCTATCCCATAGTTTGTAGACACAATAACTTTTGTGCGAACCAATCAATATACGCTCATTTACCAAAAACATGTAGCAGAATACATATTGGATTAAATTGATGAAGAAATTTGATTTTTTACATTTTTTAATAGCAGAAAATAAAAAATACTGTTTTTTTTATAAAAATTGTTGCTCTTTTGTTGTTTATATTGCAAAAAATAAAAACCACAGAGCTGATTAAATACCACCAAAAGAAAGCTCTATTTTTTTTGGGGGGGGAAAGGACATACATTTTTTTTTTTGGGTACATCGCCGCATGACTGCGCAATTGTCAGTTAAAGTGACGCAGTGCTGTATGGCAAAAAATGGCCTGGTCATTAAGGGGGCAAAACCTTCCAGAGCTGAAGTGCTGAATATGTTCCTAAAGTACTACCACTTTTCCTCTGTGGTTTGAATGTCAAGTATATCCTCCCATTTAATGTTGTGAAGTATGGAGCAGTGGCAGCCCGTCCATTAGGAGCACCCGCACATGATCCCTCTATCCACGCCACCCCCTATATGGTTAATGGATAGATTCTTGCATAGCATGAATCTATCCATGGCGCCGCGGGGAACCCCCTATTCATGCTTCCGGCCCCTTTCAGGATGCCGGGCGCCTGAATTACAGCATTGGGGGTGTTTTTTTTAAGCACCTGTCATAGGCTCTAATAAGCTTCAAAATAGGGTGAGCTGGGAGCACAGAGCATTGCGCCATGAACCCACCCAGGTGTTACAATAGCGAATGAATATTCGCTGTTGTAACACCGATCCTCAATCTGGCCAATCAGAAGCAGGTCTGAGACCTGTTTTCCCATTGGCCAAAAAGAGAAGAGTCCCGGTTGGCCGCTGAGGAGGAGAGAGGAAACATAAGCCGCCGGAGTGCATGGAGTGCAGAGGAAGGGAAAGCTGTTGCATGCTGCCGCGGCCACCAAGCAAGGCACTGTTTGCCGGCCCTTCAAAAAATAACCACTGGCCGCCACTGGTATGAAGAGCAGTTTGGTAAAGTTGTCTCTCTTGAAATGTAATGTTTTTGTCCTACCTTCAGGTCTCCTTTTCCTATGATTTTCAGTTAACACAATTACCTTGTGAACCCTAAGTTCTCCCCTACTTCCATGTCAGCAATCAGCTCTGTGTTGTTTGTAATTAGTATTTCAATCAGTTCTATTTATAATTGGGGCATCCACCAACTAGCACATGAAGTTGTCCTGCAAAACATACAAGAAATACATCAGTGATAAAGGTGTGGCAATTGCAAATTTATAAACATAAAACAGAACCAAACAGATGGTCCCCGGATACCCCCTTATGGCTCAACCCGCTCCTCGCGGAGTTCCACACTATACCTGATCCGAGCTTATGGGCAACAGGGGGCATTAAGGTACTCGACCATATATGTGATGACGGGGCTATCCTGCCCTTTAACACTCTCAAACAGAACCTTGACTTACCCAACTGTTACTTCTTTAGATATCGGCAGCTTAGACACGCCTTCTCTTCCCAATTTAAGTCTCAACAATTATTCCTGCTTCACTCCACTCTAGAATCCCTCCTCCGGAATGATGAGCCGGTAAAACCCCTATCCACCATATATAAGGCACTACTACCGTCAATGCATTTTGGGCTTGAAACTCTCCAAGCTAAATGGAGGGTGGACTTTCCTGAACTAGACACAGAGGATTGGGAGGATATGTGGGAATACCCTTTTCTCCAATTAGTGGCAGTTAAGGATCGCTTAATTCAATTCAGGACCCTACACGAGGTGTATTTAACGCCTTGAACGGCTAAACAAAATTTATCCTGGGGCCTATCCTAGCTGTTGGAAATGTGGTAATCTAGAGGCCGATTTCTGTGATCCTGTCCCAAAGTGCACTCTTTCTGGGTAGAGGTGATGCAATTTATAGCCTCGCTGTTAACAATCCCAATCCCGCTAACTGTACCAGTCTGCTTGCTGGGCCTGGTGGGCTCTTTAGCGCACCGCACAGCAACTAAGACCCTCATAGGAATTCTGCTCTTTTACACCCATAAAGCAATATTACTAAAATGGAAACATTCAAATGCGCCCTCTCTGAACTCTTGGAAAGCCCTGGTAAATTCTACAATACCGTTATATAAAGCCACATATCACTCCCGTGGGTGTACTGCTAAATTTGACAAAGTGTGGAAACTATGTCTTGACTTTGCCTCTACTAATGCTGTTCAAGAATAGACGGTTTATCTGATACCCATTAACTATTCCAGGGGTGCTCAACCTGTGGCTCTCCAGCTGTTGCAAAACTACAAGTCCCATCATGCCTCTGCCTCTGGGTGTCATGCTTGTGGCTGTCGGAGTCTTGCTATGCCTCATGGGACTTGTAGTTCCGCAACAGCTGGAGAGCCACAGGTTGAGCACCCCTGAACTATTCCTTTCGTGCTAACACCTGCTAAGACCCTCATGACACCCCTATAGTTGAACCCTTAGTATTCTAGGCCTAGTACCAGAGTTCCCTCTTGGGAAACCTCACCTCTATCAAAGACGAGTAGCACATTCTCCTTTCATAATTTCTCCAAATGGAGTGGCTGAGCAGTGATGTGTTACTGTTTGTATCTTGTTTTATTTTTATTTTATTTTTTTGTCTGTTTTTTCAACAGCACCGTTTAGGCAGATAACCTGTCGTTAAGTACCGATTTACGCAGTACCTTTTTGAGCCAGGGAATGCCAATCCCAAGGCTCTGTTTTTGTAAATCTATTAAAATTAAATAATGAGAATTAAAAAACAAAAAACAAACAAGAAATGATGAGCCCTGGGTGACTGGGTAGTTCCATCTGCCCAGTCAATATTTGGACAACTGAAGCCCCCCCATGAATTTCTATTAAAATCTCACCTAATATTCATAATTTATGAAAACATGTATTTTTATTCAGTAAATCTTTGTTTATTATATAAACACCTATGATCACTGATAAAAGCAAAAAGGTTTGCAAGCCTGTTATATTTTGTACTTGTGGAACCTCATTAACCACTTTCAGACCGGACTAATTTGCTGGTCAAAGACCAGACCACTTTTTGCGATTCGGCACTGCGTCGCTTTAACTGACAATTGCGCGGTCGTGCGACGTGGCTCCCAAACAAAATTGACGTCCTTTTTTTCCCACAAATAGAGCTTTCTTTTGGTGGTATTTGATCACCCCTGCGGTTTTTATTTTTTGCGCTATAAACAAAAATAGAGCGACAATTTTGAAAAAACGCATTATTTTTTACTTTTTGTTATAATAAATATCCCCCAAAAATATATAAAAAAAAAAATGTTTCCCTCAATTTAGGCCGATACGTATTCTTCTACATATTTTTGGGAAAAAAATCGCAATAAGCGATTATTGATTGGTTTGCGCAAAAGTTATAGCGTTTACAAAATAGGGATAGTTTTATAGCATTTTTATTAATAATTTTTTATTATTATTTTTTTTACTAGTAATGGCGGCGATCTGCGATTTTTATTGTGACTGCGACATTGTCGGGGACCCATCGGAAATTTTTGACACATTTTTGGGACCATTGTCATTTATACAGTAATCACTGCTATATAAATGCAGTGATTCCTGTGTAAATGACACTGGCAGTGAAAGGGTTAACCAGTGGGTGGCAGTGTAGGGGTTAAGTGTTCCTAGGGGTGTGTTACTAACTGTGGGGGGGTTGGGCTTTCATTTAGTGTACACTGATCTCTGCTCCAATCACATGGAGCAGAGATCAGCGTCACTAGTTGCTAGGCAGAATGGGAAAATGTTGTTTATACAGCATTTCCTCCATTCGGCCGCTCCGTGAGACGATCGCGGGGATGCCCGCGGCGATCGAGTCCGCGGGTCCCGCGACCGGACTCACGGGGGTCCCGACCAGCGCGGGAGCGCGCCGCCGGCAGCGCGCTCCCGATGGCACGGCGGCAACGAATATTGGACGTACATGTACGCCAATATGCCTGCCCGTGCCATTCTGTCGACGTACATCGTCGTGCGCTGGTCGGGAAGTGGTTAAAGGGTCTTTCCACCCAAAACGAATATATTTTTTTTTGTTTAAGACGCTGGGGAGACCTAATGTTTTCTTATATTCCTTGCAGTGAGATATTACTGCTGGAGTATCCAAACATTCCAGAGACTGACTCAGTGCACAAATCTCCAACTAAAATATCAATTTTTAATGAACTGACCCTTTATTTCACAATAACCCTGGCTGTCTATTTTATGTTGCTATCAATCAAGCCTGTGTAGTGACTAGGAGGCATTCTAACCTCCTTCTTTGTACAAACTGTTTTCTAAGTATTTTGGATTGTCATGCTTTCATAGCTTGCTATGAAATTATCCACATTATTTCAATGGAATTGAGATCAGAACTGATATTACTTATGCCGCGTACACACGAGCGGACTGTATGGCATACTTAGTTCGTCATACAATCCGACGGACAGTCCGTCGCACTTTCCACTGAACGGACTTGACCACACACGGATGCACAAACAGTCCGTCGAAAGCTTGCGCGATGACGTGTACAGCACGTACGACGTGACTAGAAATAGGAAGTACAAGACACAGCAAAGCACCCTTCCGCCGTGTAAATCCTTTCTGGGCATGCGCCATTCTTAGTCCGTCGAACTAGCATACTGACGACCGTACTGTCCGCTGAAACCAATGTACGGCGGACAGAATTTCGAAAAAAAAGAAATACTTAGTACGCCGGACTGCACGCTGAAAAAGTCAGCTGAAGCCCACACACGAGCGGATTGTCCGCTGAAATGTGTTTCGACGGACTAAGTATGCCATACAGTCCGCTCGTGTGTACGCGGCATTAGTTTTGAGGCACTCAGTTATTGGAAAGACTGAATAAGTGAAAACCCCATTAGTCTCCCCTGTTCTGTGTAATGGCACATTAAACACATAAAGATGGCCAAACATATTACAATCTGATTGTGCAGGGATTGCACAATCTCCATTAAAGTGTTTGTAAACCCTCCCCTACAACTTTGTTCCATGTGAATCAGCATAAAAAACCCTAATGAACACTGCTTGTAGATATCTCCTTACTTGCTTAGTATTGTTGTAATCCTTTTTGTTCCTTAGAATGATGTCACTGAGCATGCCCAGATCTCCCCTGATTTACGGCACACGCTCTATGTCTTATCTATCTGTTATCAGGACTTCCTACGGCACACAGCACTGAACTCCCAGCAGGCTGCTAATCACTCAGAGCTTCCTCCTACACACCATGTGACCATGTGACCTCACATACAGTGTAAAGCAGGGAATGGGACAGCAGTACTGCAGTATTATCAGCTGAAGCTGATAGGACTCATACAGGCAAACACTAGGTAATCAGCACAAGTAAATACTATGAAATAAACAAGTCAGCTATGAACAGGGAAGCAGGGTTGCCATAGAAACGTTGGATTGAGAAGGAGGCTTGGTTAACAGTACAGGAAGTGCTCAATTTAAGGGCGGAAATACACTTCACTGTGGCCTCAGAAAACAATACTTAAGATGGCGCTGCCTAACCCCTGGAAACAAGTTTTTTCAAGTTTCTTTAAACAGTAAGTAATATGCAATTTGGGCTGGATTACAGTGTCTATAGTTTGATTATTACTTATTATAATGGACTAAATGAAAAAAAGCATCAGAGTGGGAGCTCCTCTTTAAAGAGGAAGTAAAGGCAAAAAAATAAAAAAATAAAAAACACACCCTGTAAGGCAAAGGCATAATGAGCTAGTATGCATAGCATACTAGCTCATTATGAATAACTTACCTGAGAACGAAACCCCCAAAGTGGTCCTCCATCTTCCTCTTCGCCGCTGCCATGGATCCCGGAGCGACTTCCGGGTCTCGCTGCTAAGAAATGCGCCGTAGACAGTGGTGGCTGTCTTCGGGTAAATATCTCCTAAATAGGTTTAGGAGATATTTCTTGGACCTACAGGTAAGCCTTAATCTAGGCTTACCTGTAGGTCAAATTGGTTTGTAAGGGTTTACAACCACTTTAAGCTCATCAAACACATTATAATCTACCAACAGCTACTGTATGTAGTGCAAAGGCCTGTCTGATTAGATAGTTAAGGTAGGTCAATATATTACATCGTTTTGGTAAATCTAAAGTAGATTTACAGTTGGATGCAGCGGCGGAACTATAGGGGTCGCTGCAGTCACACTTGCGACTGGGCCCTGCCGTTCTGCCGCTGTGGGGGGGCCCAAGACCTGGCATTTCCCCTGCACCTCTGGCTGGCACTTTAGAAAGCAGTGGGGGGGAGGTGGAAAGCGGCGATCGGCAGCTCTATGGTGCCTGTGAGCTGCCGGATCTGCCTGGGGCTTGTAGTTCTCTCTTCCCGAGTGTCAGTGTATACAGTGGAGAGGAAAGGGGAGGGGCCTCTGACCCTGGCAGGTATCAGTTTCACTTTCAGTGAGTCGCTCTGCTTGTACACTGTTTCTGATACATGCCCTGGTCAGAGGCCCCTCTCTTCTCCACTGTATACACTCGGGAGAAGAACTACAAGCTCCAGGGAGATCCCCCTGCCTGTGGACACCATAGAGTTGCCGATTGCCGCCTCCCACCTCCACCAGCCAGGTACAGGGAAACCTCTGGAAGGGGGAGGTCAGCTGTCTGGGTACCCTGATGTAAAGGAGGGCCCTCTGGGGACACTAATGTAAGGTAGGGGCCCTCTGGGGGGAGACTAATGTAAGAGGGGTTGCTCTCTGGGGATACTAATGTAAGGATGGGGCTCTCTGGGGACCCTTATGTAAGGAGGGGGCTCTCTGGGGATCTTGATGCAAGGGGGGGCTCTCTGAGGACCCTGATGTAAGGAGTGACTCTCTGGGGACCCTGATGTAAGGAGGGGGCTCTCTGGGGACCCTGATGTAAGGAGGGGGCTCTCTGGGGACCCTGATGTAAAGGGGGGGCTCTCTGGGGACTCTGATGTAAGGAGGGGGCTCTCTGGGGACCCTGATGTAAAGGGGGGCTCTCTGGGGACTCTGATGTAAGGAGGGGGCTCTCTGGGGACTCTGATGTAAGGAGGGGGCTCTCTGGGGACTCTGATGTAAGGGGGGCTCTCTGGGGACCCTGATGTAAGGGGAGGCTCTCTGGGGACCCTGATGTAAGGAGGGGGCTCTCTGGGGACTCTGATGTAAGAAGGAGGCTCTCTGGGGACCCTGATGTAAAGGGGGGCTCTCTGGGGACTCTGATGTAAGGAGGGGGCTCTCTGGGGACTCTGATGTAAGGGGGGCTCTCTGGGGACCCTGATGTAAGGGGAGGCTCTCTGGGGACCCTGATGTAAGGAGGGGGCTCTCTGGGGACCCTGATGTAAAGGGGGGGCTCTCTGGGGACTCTGATGTAAGGAGGGGGCTCTCTGGGGACTCTGATGTAAGGAGGGGGCTCTCTGGGGACTCTGATGTAAGGGGGGCTCTCTGGGGACCCTGGTGTAAAGGGGGGGCTCTCTGGGGACTCTGATGTAAGGAGGGGGCTCTCTGGGGACCCTGATGTAAAGGGGGGGCTCTCTGGGGACTCTGATGTAAGGAGGGGGCTCTCTGGGGTCTCTGATGTAAAGGGGGGCTCTCTGGGGACTCTGATGTAAGGAGGGGGCTCTCTGGGGACTCTGATGTAAGGAGGGGGCTCTCTGGGGACTCTGATGTAAGGATGGGGCTCTCTGGGGACTCTGATGTAAGGGGAGGCTCTCTGGGGACCCTGATGTAAGGGGAGACTCTCTGGGGAACCTTATGTAAGGAGGGGGCTCTCTGGGGACCCTAATGTGGGGAAGGCTCTCTGGGGACCTTGATGTAAGGGGGCTCTCTGGGGACCCCTTATGGAAGGGGAGGCTCTCTGGAGACTCTGATGGAAGGGGAGGCTCTTTGGGGACCCTAATGTAGGGGGAGGCTCTCTGGGGACTCTGATGTAAGGAGGGGGCTCTCTGGGGACTCTGATGTAAAGGGGGGGCTCTCTGGGGACTCTGATGTAAGGAGGGGGCTCTCTGGGGACTCTGATGTAAGGAGGGGGCTCTCTGGGGACTCTGATGTAAGGAGGGGGCTCTCTGGGGACCCTGATGTAAAGGGGGCTCTCTGGGGACTCTGATGTAAGGAGGGGGCTCTCTGGGGACCCTGATGTAAAGGTGGGGCTCTCTGGGGACTCTGATGTAAGGAGGGGGCTCTCTGGGGACTCTGATGTAAGGAGGGGGCTCTCTGGGGACTCTGATGTAAGGATGGGGCTCTCTGGGGACTCTGATGTAAGGGGAGGCTCTCTGGGGACCCTGATGTAAGGGGAGACTCTCTGGGGAACCTTATGTAAGGAGGGGGCTCTCTGGGGACCCTAATGTGGGGAAGGCTCTCTGGGGACCTTGATGTAAGGGGTCTCTCTGAGGACCCTTATGGAAGGGGAGGCTCTCTGGGGACCCCTTATGGAAGGGGAGGCTCTCTGGAGACTCTGATGGAAGGGGAGGCTCTTTGGGGACCCTAATGTAGGGGGAGGCTCTCTGGGGACTCTGATGGAAGGGGAGGCTCTTTGGGGACCCTAATGTAGGGGGAGGCTCTCTGGGGACCTCGATGTAGGGGGAGGCTCTCTGGGGACCCTAATGTAGGGGGAGGCTCTCTGGGGACCTTGATGTAAGGGGGCTCTCTGGGGGCCCCTTATGGAAGGGGAGGCTCTCTGGGGACCCTGATGTAAGGGGGGGCTCTCTGGGGACCCTGATGTAGGGGGAGGCTCTCTGGGGACCCTGATGTAAGGAGGGGGCTCTCTGGGGACTCTGATGTAAGGAGGGGGCTCTCTGGGGACTCTGATGTAAGGAGGGGGCTCTCTGGGGACCCTGATGTAAAGGGGGGGGCTCTCTGGGGACTCTGATGTAAGGAGGGGGCTCTCTGGGGTCCCTGATGTAAAGGGGGGGCTCTCTGGGGACTCTGATGTAAGGAGGGGGCTCTCTGGGGACTCTGATGTAAGGAGGGGGCTCTCTGGGGACTCTGATGTAAGGATGGGGCTCTCTGGGGACTCTGATGTAAGGGGACTCTCTGGGGGCCCCTTATGGAAGGGGAGGCTCTCTGGGGACCCTGATGTAAGGGGGGGGCTCTCTGGGGACCCTGATGTAGGGGGAGGCTCTCTGGGGACCTTGATGTAAGGGGGCTCTCTGGGGGCCCCTTATGGAAGGGGAGGCTCTCTGGGGACCCTGATGTAAGGGGGGGGCTCTCTGGGGACCCTTATGTAGGGGGAGGCTCTCTGGGGACCTCGATGTAGGGGGAGGCTCTCTGGGGACCTCGATGTAGGGGGAGGCTCTCTGGGGACCCTAATGTAGGGGGAGGCTCTCTGGGGACCTTGATGTAAGGGGGCTCTCTGGGGGCCCCTTATGGAAGGGGAGGCTCTCTGGGGACCCTGATGTAAGGGGGGGCTCTCTGGGGACCCTGATGTAGGGGGAGGCTCTCTGGGGACCCTGATGTAAGGAGGGGGCTCTCTGGGGACTCTGATGTAAGGAGGGGGCTCTCTGGGGACTCTGATGTAAGGAGGGGGCTCTCTGGGGACCCTGATGTAAAGGGGGGGCTCTCTGGGGACTCTGATGTAAGGAGGGGGCTCTCTGGGGTCCCTGATGTAAAGGGGGGGGCTCTCTGGGGACTCTGATGTAAGGAGGGGGCTCTCTGGGGACTCTGATGTAAGGAGGGGGCTCTCTGGGGACTCTGATGTAAGGATGGGGCTCTCTGGGGACTCTGATGTAAGGGGACTCTCTGGGGGCCCCTTATGGAAGGGGAGGCTCTCTGGGGACCCTGATGTAAGGGGGGGGCTCTCTGGGGACCCTGATGTAGGGGGAGGCTCTCTGGGGACCTTGATGTAAGGGGGCTCTCTGGGGGCCCCTTATGGAAGGGGAGGCTCTCTGGGGACCCTGATGTAAGGGGGGGGCTCTCTGGGGACCCTTATGTAGGGGGAGGCTCTCTGGGGATCCTGATGTAAGGGGAGATCTCTGGGGACCCTGATGTAAGGGGAGGCTCTCTGGGGATCCTAATGTAAGGGGGGGCTCTCTGGGGACCCTAATGTAATTAGGAAAGTTCTCTGGGGTCCCTGATGTAAGTGGGGGACCGTACTCAGTTATGTAATGACACATATATATATATATATATATATCTAATATACATGTGTATGCCCGCCCAAGTGTATGACTTTCTTTTCTTTGCTGCTATGGGCTCTAGCCCCGAGATCTTTTGTAGACCCAGCAACTTCCCTGGTGGGGGCCCTTCATGGTTTCTTGCACCCGGGCCCTGAAGATGCTAGTTACACCTCTGGTTGGATAGCAATGTGTATGGTAAGCGTGAATTTTTTTCAACAAATGTAGTGTAAGAGCCTACCTCATCAAGCCATTGAATTTATTTCCAATCAGAAAGGCCTGTGATCTACATAGATATTGGGAAGTCTAAATCAGATTGTGCATTGACTGTATAGTAAGTCCTATTAAATACGTGAGTCCTGTTTAAAGCAGGTTTTGTATACATATACACATTGGACTCTGGGAACTGAAAATGCCTCAAAATACTGGCTGTTGAGTTTAAGTTAGCTATGGCTACCAAAACCAAGCACCGTTTCAGGAGATAATGAACCACTCTATACATACTGTACAATAATTGTAAAATTGTAATAAACATGTATCATATGCATGTATTTTTCTATTTTTGGAAGCATATTTTGCAATAAATATTAACTTAAAAGACAGATAGAACCTTAGAATGAAAAATCTAATCAATCTACAATGCAGAAATGTATGAAATGCATACTATAGGTATCGGAGTTGAAACCATAGACATGCGCACAGGGTGTGCCAGGGGTGCCTGGGCACACCCTAATCATTCCGTGTGGTGCAGATTAACAGGGTTTAGACACCTGATATTTCACTAAAGCCCCCTAATGGGGCTCCTAAAAGAAATATAATAATAATAATAATAATAATAAAAGTAAAATTGTAGAAAATAGTAAAAAATAAAAAGGACTGATATTGTCCACTGCCTTACTGACACCAGTCTCTGCCTTACTGACACGGTCTACTGCGCTACTGACACCGTCAGTATATATACACATGCACATACATGTATATGTGTTTGAGCTTTGGGGTGCACACCTAATGTAATAGGTTGTGCACACCTATGGTTGAAATCTAAGATATTTTCCAGGGTGAATTCTAAAAACCAGAATCTTTTAAATTCATTTTTAAATTCATTTTTTGAAGGTAGTCTTATTGTGGCTATACATGTCACTATCTGATGAAACAATTATTCACAAAATCAGATAATATGATCTGATCTATGAATTATCTAAAAGACATATACTGTGTCATTGAACGATCTTGAGCAAAACTGATTGATCTAATCAAAATGTATATGACAGGTGTGGATGGTATATCCAATCATAGGAAAGTGGATAATTCAGTATGATTGGTAATTGTATGGCGCTTTTGATGATCAGTAAATCTAACAACAATATGATTGCATATAAAATTGTTCTGTGTATGGCCATCATAAGGCTGCATGATGTATAACCAACTTATATGCTGCCTAGATCTATTTTTTTTCCTGCATTTCAATGTTTCTGCTTAAGTTTAGCAGCTTTTATATGCATTAAAGCATGTTTTTTTTTTTCTAAACAGGTCTTGAATGAATAATGCATAATTCTATTTTCTCTAAACACAGCTAAAATGACTGCAGTTGTTGGAGTGGTGGAATTACAGATCGCCCCCTAAGGGCCCCTGAAGACACTGCAAGCTACAACTTTGTAAATTAGGGGCACTTACCATACTTTGTGTGAGCATTAAGTCTTTACAAGGCAGAAGCCACTTCTCCATTATAGAAACATACTCACAGAATGACCACATCTCTCTCTCTTCAGCCAGTTGTTAGGTCTGTTCTGACCTGCCCACCTGCCCCGACCAGGGACTACTAAGTGTTTTGAGAAACTAATGCAGAGTATGTCCTTAACTCAACCAGCCTATCTCACACTTCCACTTTACACTGTTCATTTCTTTCTCATCTGAGAGTGCACAGGGAAGTTACCACTAGGTGGGAAATGTGAAGTACACCTGTTCCCTCACTACCAGGGTCCCTGTCACCTGCCACCCACTTCCAATGCCACTTGGCCACCACTCCTTATGTTACACCACTTTGCTTCTAACCATAAAGGTTGACTGAAATGTTCCTTTGTGAATACATAACCTCAAGGGTTAACTTTTCTCTTTAACCCAGAAGGTTAAACATGGCTTGCTTGCTCCCCTCTCTCAGTTCTTTGCAATACACCATAACTACACCTTGTCCTTTTGCATGATTCTGCCCTCCCAGTAATTCACATAGACAACTTCTTCCTTAATAAAATTTCATTTACTGACCATTAAATATGACATACTTGGAATTTTTCAGATAATCCTGTACATACATAGCGATATGGTATATAAAACATCTTGCTGGCTTTGCATAACCTTAGGCTGTGCTGTTGCTTTGTGGTGCTGTTCATACCTGGAAGTATAGAAAGAACCCAGCAAACGTCTATTTTAGCGGTTGCCCTAAGTAACAGGTTCTGTAGGAGGGTGCGTGGCAAAAATAGGGGCTCACATCTTGTGCAGGTCCTCTCTCTATTCAGCTACTGCATTGGACCAAAAATACCTTGCTCACATCTTGTACAGGAGAAACCAGGTCACAAAAACACATCAATCCCAGCTAGTACCAGCCACGTTTTTAAGGGTACATTTGAGAAAAACACTTTAAACTGCAGAAACATAACATTTAGTAGGCATCTACCTACACGTCTAAATGCAGGTAAACACAGAGTTTGAAAAACACCAAAAATCATTATCTGTATTTATATGCATTTAGAAATGCCCTCTAAAAGCATATAATAAGAAGTGCAATATTAATACTCGGCACCTACACCACATGGTAAATTGTATCTTCTTTGTTTTGCAGATCTACACCTACCTTCTTTGACAAACTTCTGGTTTTGTCAAAGGCCTGGGTCCCTCCACTGCACACTGTAGTTCTATCTGCTATTAAAGAGGAAGTAAAGGCTATTTAAAAAAGAAAATGCAACCTGCAAGGCAAAGGCATAATGAGCTAGTATGCATAGCATACTAGCTCATTATGAATAACTTACCTGAGAACAAAGCCCCCAAAGCGGTCCTCTGTCTTCATCTTCGCCACTGCCATGTGTCCCGGAGTGACTTCCGGGTCTCGCTGCTCCAGTGCTGTGATTCGCCGGAGCCGCGATGACGTCACTCCCGTTCATGCGCACGGGAGCTGACACGAGCGGCATATCGCCGTGATCTGCGGCTTGCCCAGTGCGCCTGCGCGCTGCTGTCTACGGCACATGCGCCGTAGACAAAGGTGCCTGTCTTTTTGTAAATATCTAGGCTTACATGTAGGTCAAAGTGGTTTGTAAGGGTTTACAACCACTTTAACTACATCACTAGTATGTCCCAGAGGCTCTTAAGGATCATGCTAGTGATCAGTGGATGGAATCACAGCATATAGCTTGTAGACTTTTTTTAAATGGTTTTCTAAAGGAAGCCTGTGCTGAGGGCTATGTCATTGCTTGACTTCTTCTGAAAATGCTAGTTTCGTCTGGCCTTCTCTGATTTAAGTACTAAGTCATTGATCTAGAAAATCTATGCAGCTTTGAAAGTCACAGTGACATCAGACCTCCTTTAGATATACATTGTTACTCCAGGTCTTCACATTTAGAAAGTATTAAAACCATTGAAACATTCAGGCAACCAGAAGTTTTTACAAAGAGAACGGCATCTGTATTCTCTTCCCATAGATGGTTTGCTTTAACACTTTACAACATCTATGCCATATTGATGGTAATGAAAGTGGTACCCCAACCAGCACTGAGGATAAGTGGTTAGCACTTTCACTTTGAAGGCTCTGGGCCCAGGGTTTGACAAAAGGACACTGTGTACATGGAGTTTGTATGTTATCTATATGTTTATTTTTTATTTGTGCACTGTTCATCCAATCAGCACACAGTTGCCAATATTTATTCTTCAAAGAGGATTATTGCTTCGCTATATATACATACCAAAATTGGACAGGATTAAATGGTACACGGGTCACCAACTATATAGGATTATAGGATCACAATATATATATATATATAAAGAGAGAGAGAGAGATTTTATATATATATATATATATATATATATACACACACACAGTAATATATATGTACAGTACTGTTTGTTTTAGGCACATGTGAAGAAATGCTGTAAAGTAAGAATGTTTTCAAAAATCTATACTTTAATTGTCTATTTTTATCAAGTTACAAATTGCAAAGTCAGCGAGTGGAAAAAAAAAATCTAAAACAAAACACTATTTGGTATGACCACCCTTAGGCCGCATACACACGGGCGGATTGTCTGCCCAACTTAGTCCGCTGAACCGTGTTTCAGCGGACAATCCGCTCGTGTGTGGGCTTCAGCGGACTTTTTCAGCGGACAATCTGACAGACTTAGTCTTTCGAAATTTCCGTAATTTTGTCCGTCCAAACTTGGTTTTGTCCGTCCAAACTTGGTTTCAGCGGACAGTCCGCTCGTGTGTAGGCAAGTTGGACGGACTAAGTATGGCGCATGCTCAGAAAGGATTTACACGGCCGAAGGTTGCATTGCAGTATATTGGACGTCGTTTTTCTAGTCCCGTCGTACGTGCTGTACACGTCATCGCGCAAGTTTTCAGCGGACTGTCTGTTCATCGTGTGTGGTCAAGTCTGTTCATTCAAAAGTTGAACGGACTGTCTGTCGGATTGTCTGACGAACTTAGTTGGGCAGACAATCCGCCCGTGTGTACGCGGCCTTAGGCTTCATACTAGCATTAATTCTTCTAGGTACACTTCCACACAATTTTTGAAGGAACTTGGCAGGTAGGTTGTTCCAAGCATCTTGGGAAATTAACCACAGATCCTCCTGATCCTGAAGAAAGAATTGATGATGTTAAGATCGGGGCTCTGTGGGGGCCAACCCGTCATTTCCAAGCATTCTTGTTCTTTACACTACGGGCACTTTCACACTGGGGGGGGGGGGCGGTAAAGCGTCGCTAGTTTTAGCAGTGCTATTCGGGCACTAGCGGGGAGCTCTATTAACCCCCGCTAGCAAAGGATTAAAAGTGCCCGCAAAGTGCCGTTTTAGGAGCGGTGAATTCACGGCTCCCGCAATGTCCCAAAGATGCCGCTTGCAGGACTTTCTTTCTTTGTCCTGAAGGCGCACCGCTCCAGTGTGAAAACACTCCGGCTTTCACACTAGGGTAGTTTGAGAGGTGATTTTTCATTTTTAGCGCAAAAACGCCTGAAGAGTGCCCCAGTGTGAAAGTAGCCTATGGTCCTCAGCGTTGCCCAATCAATGGTGTCCTCAATGCTGAGAAATGCAGGCAGATACTTATCCATCATGCCATGCCATCAGGGAGGTGTGTGATTGGCCCCCAAGTGTATTCTGCAGAAGGACAACTATCTCAAACATACAGCAAATGTCATATTAACTATCTTCGATGAAAAGAAAAACAAGGAGTCCTAAAAGTGTTAGTTTGACCTCCACAGAGCCATCAACTTTATCAAGTCTGTCTGGGATTACATAAAGAGACAGAAGGATGTGTGGCAGCCTACATCCACAGAAGATCTGTAATTAGTTCTCAAGAGGTTTGGAACAACCTACCTGCAGAGTTCCTTCAAAAATGATGTGCAAGTGTACCTAGAAGAATTGATGCTGGTTTGAAGGCAAAGGGTGGTCACACCAAATATGGATTTGATTTGGATTCTCTTCAATTTATTTACTTTTTGTTTTGTTAACTGATAAAAATAAACTATTAAACACTTCTATTTCTGATAATAGAATTTTTAATATCTATTATAAAATCTATAATAAAATCTATTTTTAATAAACTATTAAATCACTTCTATATAGCATCTATTTTAATGCTATACCTTTCCCAATCTGCAAGTATTAAATACAGCAGAGCATATCTAAATTTTGCAAATTTCAAACCAATTGGATTTCAGTTTATCAAAGTCGAATCAGGGAAACTGGAATCTGGTTGGCTAGCAGCAGGTAACTGTACTTTACCCACTGCTGTCTGCCTTATTGAATAAGTCTGTGACATCCATTCGTAGCCCTTAATGGACAAAGCTGCACTTTTCTCAGGCAGTTGAGAAGATTGACGTGTGCTAATAATTCCGTGGGCTTGTTGGCATCCGCGAGCAGATGAAATGAAAGCAGAGACTGCACTGTCAATGCAAACGACTCTTTATTGTATTACTGGTAAACTTAATGGCAATCTGCAAGATGAGTTATTTGCTTGCCAGTGTCAGTTCAAATGTAAAGCGTTCGCTCGCAGTTAGTCATGGTGTCATCTCGGGCACATTTTGTAAATATGTGTCATATTTCATCGGATCTAAGCACACATTTGCGCTGTCTGCTAAGGCCTGAGACATAGTAGTTAAACAAATCTGCAATGTACAATGGTAACCGCACGGGGTTGAGGGAACCCTGCCAACTTCATTATTTAAAATACGAAAGTCATTAGAGAAGAAAATATGTAAAATGTTTTAATGCAGCAATCTGCTGCTTCTGTAAGAATGAGTGTTCCAGCGCCGCCGTGTTGGTAGAGCTCCCTCTGCTTGCTCAACATAAGCATCTCCATAGCTTCTGAGCAAAAGGAGCATTGGGGGGGGGGGAGGAGGGCTGGAAAGACAGGAGAGAGGAGGAGGAGGGAGAGAAAGAGAGAGAGAGAGAGAGAGAGAGAGGGGGGCTGATTCCTCTCCAGCTGCACTGAGCTACCCAAATCACAGAAATAGACACAACGGGGAGGGGGCATGGAGACACATCTATCATTCTATCACCTTCCTCAGGACTACAGGGGATAAGACAATGCACATCAACAGGTAAAGAGACCCTTGCTCATTTTTTTTTACCTCCCTAATTATTAGCAATGCATGCTGGACAAGTGTCCCTTGCTATATTATCAATGAGACTAGTGTATGTATATATATATATATATATATATATATATATATATATATATATATGAATGAATATAGAGAGGGACATATTTGTATCAATAATTTTAACATCATTTCTTAAATTGTGCATGTGAATATTCAAAAAAAAAAAATCAAATATTCTGTCCTTAGAAATTGTTGTCTGTATTTACTACATAGGCCTCCTAGGAGAAGAAGTAAAAATCATGGTAAACGGCATCATGTGAAGTCTCGGTCTATGTGCAGCTATCGGTCCTGATGCAGAAGGAGAAAAAATGGATGTACAAAGCACATACAGAACTCTTTCTGTGAGTGTGATGCATCATGTAGTGATGGAATAATAGAAGTCCCAACATCATTCAGCGCTGCTGCTAACAGCTATTTGCCCCCCACTCTGGATGGAGGTGTGATAAGGGGCTCGGGTTCACCATGCAGAGGCTGGGTGACCGCAGGACCACCGAGAACCAAAGTCATTTCTCAGTAGATCAAGGATCACCCTCTATGCCCGACACAGTACTCAGGATTGCCCTCATTATTTCTCTGCTTTGCCTGTCTCTCTTTGGGAACATTATGCTGCTGGTGGTTTTTCACCGCAAGCCACAGCTGCTTCAGGTTGCAAACCGCTTTATTTTCAATCTGTTGGTTGCCGATCTTTTACAGACCATTCTGGTGATGCCTTGTGTCATTGTTACCTCCCTCCCGGATATATGGCCTTTGGAACATGGCCTCTGTGGTGCCGTGGTGGTGCTCATGCACCTCTTTGCTTTTGCCGGAGTCAACACCATCACGGTAGTGTCCATTGATAAATACCTGGCCATCATCCATCCATTATCCTACCCTGCCAAGATGACCCCAAAAAGGGGGAGTCTGCTCATCTTTTTCACATGGATTCTTAGCGTCCTCCAGAGCACCCCTCCTCTTTACGGATGGGGCAAAGTTGAATTCGATCTTCAAAACCACTACTGCAAAGTACTCTGGGCTTCAAGTTATTCCTACACCATCCTCAGCGCCTTATTTTCTTTTATCTTACCAGTGAGCATTATGTTGGCGTGCTATGGGATGGTGTTCCGAGCAGCCAGGAGGCAAAACGCGTTAGTTCATCCAGTTCAGGCAAATGGATGTGACAGGTCTGATGGGACAAGATCTTCTGCGCTAAATGCGCTTGACAAAACAAGTCATCACAGACCGCTCTACCATTGCAAAGCAGCCAAGGTTATCTTTGCTATCTTGTCCTCCTACATAATCAGTATGGGTCCCTATAGCGTCCTGAGCATTGTCTCCTCCTGTGCCAGTACTATTATCCCTAAATGGGTAGCATCTATAGTGCTTGTTCTCTTTTTCCTACAGTGTTGCATCCATCCCTATATCTATGGATATATGCACAAAAGCTTAAAGAAGGAATTCCTCTTGTTATTGCATGGGTTTTTCTGCAAGCAAGTGCACCCTCAAAATGCCATAGTAGATAGTTACATTATACTCACAGATGGTCGAATACTTCAATCTCATTTTTCCACTGGGCCTACAGTAAAATTCCTAGAAGAAGAAACGACCATATCTGTAATCACCGGTAAAAGCCTAAACAACCTAAAGATTAAAGACGGCAAAAAAGAGAGCAGTTCTGCCAATATATCCCCTGAAAAACAGTCGATTCAACGAAAGCTAGATCCTGATCTGCCACAACTTATTAGCTGCTAAACAATAGACAGAATGATGTTTCTATACTATATCATAGATATGTTAGGGGATTTTTCTGTATTTAAAATGGGTATAAAAAGTGTTCAAAGTGGGTTTAGATTGTAATAATCCTGTGTGTGAATTTAACCAATTTTACTGCTAAAATGTATTCCCAGTAAAAAGGGTTAAATTTGTCACTTTGTGGAGCAAAGCTTTGCCCATCATTGTGGATGATAATTTTTGTAATAAAATAAGAAATGACCTTAATCTAACGAATCAGATATTGTTAACAAGTTGCAGAGTGATAAAAGGAATCTGCCAATGGACTAGACTTTAGTAGGTGCCTGTAAATGTATGGTAGAAATATGTTCTTCCATAGTATAAGTGCCAAATATATTTTAGGTTATATTTTATTTTTTATTTTATTTATTTTTTGCCATTTTTACTGATAGATTGTAATCTGTATTACTTGAAGTCTAACATTCTCTTTGCGACTCTCTGCTCCTAACTTGTGCAGTCTAGGAGTGAAAGTGTTAACTCTAGTCTTACCATTGTGTAGTGATGCACTGAACAGCAATTTGTCAGCTTTTATTAACACGGCAAAGAACAGTGTGTGAAACACGGTTATCCAGATACACATCTGTAATTGTTCAGACTAGTCCAAATTGAGTAAAGGTAAAATGATTGGTTGCTTTGATTTAATGCGCTGTTATTGCATTGGGCCTAGGTGAGTGCAAGCAGCTGAATGGCAAGCAGCTCTTTTCTTGTAGCACTAGAGTCCTTCAGCGGCTACCTGGTACAGGTACACTATCTGCATGGAGTTTGTATGTTCTTCTTGTGTTTGTGTGGGTTTCCTTTAGGTATTTCTCCCACAGCCCATAACATGTTAGTAGGCCAATTGGTATTTAACTGGTTTTTATTTTTAGAATGGCTGATCTTAAACCTTGTTTGAGGACTAGGGAGGTCTGGGAACAGAGCTAGTATCTTGGCCCAGTAAAAAATAGATTGGGTGGCACAGTGGTGTAGTGGTTAGCACTCACACCTAGTAGTAAGAAGGGTCACTGGTTCAAATCCCAACGTGGCACAGTGGTGTAGTGGTTAGCACTCTCACCTAGCCGTAAGAAGGGTCACTGGTTCAAATCCCAACCACGACACTACCTGCCTGGAGTTTGCATATTCCCCCTGTGCCTGTGTGGGTTTCCTTCCACAATCCAAAGACATGCAGGTAGGTTAATTGGCTTCTGTCCAAAATTGGCCCTAGTATATGAATGGGGACCTTGGATTGTGGGCTCCTTAACAGTGGGGACGTGTGCAATGGATAGGGACAATTGTGGACACTCACTCAGGTTGAACTTGATGGACTGGTGTCTTTATTCAGCCTTACTAACTATGAAACTATCACAAGGCTAAAATTTCCTCCTGAAAATGCTAGCTGCCTGGCTGTCAGTCAAGTTCTTAGGTAAGGAATCCTAACTCTTCTATGACTTTTATTACCTGTGCACGTTATGGGTCAGTGAATCAGATAGTTGTGTTGCCATAAAAATTATTCATGCGTTTGCAAATCTGTGCCAACTAAACCCCTGTTTCTAACGCAGACTGTTGGACAGGTTAATTTGGTCAGTTGGCAGACTGGTTGGTGAGTTGAGCTATGGAATGTTCTGTTTTTGTCTTTCAGAAAAAGCACTATAACTACCCAGCAAATTGCATTTTCAGCAGGAGGTTAGCAACAGCAGTTCCCATATTTCTCTTTGGAAGGTTTAGTTGAGGCTGGGTTCACACTATCTTCACATGCGGCTCACAGCAGGGGTCCGGTGCGTCCTCGTTCACCATTTCAGGTCCGATTTCAGCTGAATTCGGACCTGAAACGGACCAAGAGACATGCAGGACCCCTGTGCAAATTCGCCCCGGAGTCACAGCAGAGATATGTGAACCGCCTCCATAGAGAGCCCGTCAAAATCTCCTGCTATTGTGAATTGGATGCGGAAAATACCACATCCAACTCGCAATAGTGTGAACCCAGCCTTAAAGTGACAAACTCATGAAAATGTATTTGTATTACTGTTGTTACCCTAAAAAAGGTAGTAAGTACCACTGGGCCACTGAACACCACTCCCCACTGCTTTCACTGGTTCCTTCTGTGACCTCACATCACCACTCTCGCCTAAGGCCTCTTTCACACGGGCAGACTCCGCTAGCTGATACACCTGCTCAGCCAGGAATCTGTCCGCTGATCCCCCCTGAGCAAGCAGATGACAGGTCTGTGTCCACTCCACTTATGCAGAGCAGACTCAGACACAGCCTGCTTTCCTGTATGGGCAATTGGATGTAAATGGACCACATGACCGTTTACATCCCACTATCATCCAATCCCGCCAGACGGATGGGGAATGGATCCCCCTTCCGTCTGTTTTTAGCAGAAAGGATCAGATGTCGCTGGGTCCGTTTACATCCGGCACTCCATAGAGGGCAATGGATGATTCAATCGGGTTCACCTAAAAAGCGGACAAGCAGACCTGATCATTCCGCCTATGAGGCCTAAGGAATAGCAAGGCATTGCAGTCAAATATGCTAAGTAACACGGGAAAGAACTAGAAATGATGAGAACAGCCTCTCTAAATGTTATTAGGTGTGGTGTGTTACAGACCCCCAGCCTGTCACTGAACAGTGAAGGCTTAGTTTACACTGCGATGTTATTTTCATGTGATTTTCGGTGCAAATATGTAGTGCAACTTTCATGCTACTTTGCATATTCTATGGGGTCAAATTGCACTATAAATCACACCAAAGTAGCACAGAAACCTTTTCTAAAGTCTCACCATGCTGAGTCACATTGATGGGAACGGGCACCATTGAATATAATGAGGGGGGGGGGGACTTAATAAAACTGCTGTGCCACTTTTCTGGCATGAATCCCTCTTGTTAATTGATTGCTCCAAATTCATTAAGTATTTGCAACACTTCTGGTTCTGACAATGACTCGTGCACCAAATTGAGGAAGTTCTAAAATGTGCCATTTTTACATTGAATGCGCCAAACGTAAAAGATGAGCTAATTAAGACCAACTCTCTTTTGGCATACAGAGAAAAACTGTCTCAGACCAATTTTGCGATAGTGTATCACGTCCATTCTTAAAGTAGCTCAGCATGGGCCAAATTTAAGTTCTAGACAGGTATATGAATTTGGCGCATTCTTCACCACGAGAGACACTTATAAAATCTGTCTGCACCATTCTTTGTGAATTCCAGGGAATGTATTATGCCTTATAATGCGACTGTGTGACTCAAGTCTAATCAGAGGTCACGCTAGTGGGAACCAGCACTTAAGGCCCCTCATACGTGCGGACTGTATTTCCGTATTTCATCCATTCGTTTTCGGATGAAATACGGACATACATGCATCACTATGGGATAGCGGGTGTCAGCGGATGAACATCCGCTGACACCCGATATCGTCCATCTCCGCTATGGTCTGATTCTGCAGACGGAGGAAAATCCTATTTTTCTATCCGTCTGCAGAGCAGATCGGATGAACACAGACAGACAGTCCATGTTCATCCGATCTCCATAGAGGAGAGCGGAGATCTGACAGTGTGCAGGGACCGCCCTGTCATCCGCCGACACAGCGGGGATAAAAACGGAGCGATCCCTGCTGAGCAAGCGGATGTTCACGGGGCAGATCACGGATCCATCCTGTGTGAAAGGGGCCTAAAGGAGAAGTCTAGCCTGAGCTCGTTTGGCTGGGCTTCTCCTATGGATCACATGAGTGCCATTCGTTTTGCACTCCTGTGACCCGTTTTCAGCAGAGAGCAGACTTCAGTCTCTGCTGACGTCACTGGAATCAGTCCAGGCACCGCCTCATCCCGATAATGGGAGTCTGGATCTGCCAGGTGGACTGATACCCGTCTCAGCCAGCCACTGAGGGACTGAGACTGCCGCTCCCTGCCCCTCCACAGCTCAGTGCTCCAGTGAGCAAGGAGAGCTGCTGATTGACAGTCAGCAGCTCTCTCCTCGGAGAGCCGAGAGAACCAGGCCATCGGCGATGTGCGATGGCTCGGTTCTCAGTGCAGAGGTGGCGGGGGACAGATGCTGCATCCACCTAGGTAAGTATAATAGGTAAATAAAAAAAGAAACCCATACTTCTCTTTTAAGGATCAGCATCTGACTGATGATGTCAGCCCTTTGCTCTCCTGTCATACTGTCAGCATGTTACCTGCTAACAAATGATCACTGCTGCACACCTGATTGGCTCCGAGCGCGGACTCTTCCAATCAGAAATCTACAGTATGAAGGATTACAAGTTAAATGAACCTAGCTGCATTTAAAATTACAGATAATTTTTTATAAATACATACTATTTATGGTTTTATTTGTGCCTGGAAATCACGTTTTAAGCTCCAGTTTGGGAGTGTTGTATAAGACTATACCAGGAGCGGTGACCTTTGCTTTATTACATTTTTACATTAAACTTTACAGCTGCCATTGCTGAGGACCTGCCTTTTAAAGTTTCCTGACCATCTATGACTTAAAGAGGAAGTAAACCCTGATGAGTTTACTTCATCTTTTTCTCCCTGCAAAGGTAAAGCATAATGGACTACTATGCATCACATAGTACCCCATTATGTGTCACTTACCTGACACAGGAGCCAGCGATGTCACCGCTGTCCCTTGTAGTCCGGAGCATCCATCTTCTTCCGGGTATCGCTGCTCCGGCCACTCACAGCCCCAGAGCAGCGATGACGTCGCATATCGCCGTTAGCAGTGGCATGCTGCTAACGGCGATAGTGCGCCTGCGCGCCACTGTCTACGGTACATGTGCCGTAGACAGCTGTGACTGTCTTTTAGTAAATATCTCCTAAACCGTGTAGGTTTAGGAGATATTTCTTGGATCTACAGGTAAGCCTTAATCTAGGCTTAGCTGTAGGTCAAAGTGGTTTGTAAGGTTTTACAACCACTTTAATTCTAATGCCGCGTACACACGAGCGGACTGTATGGCGTACTTAGTCCGTCGAAACACATTTCAGCGGACAATCCGCTCGTGTGTGGGCTTCAGCGGACTTTTTCAGCGTGCAGTCTGGCGTACTAAGTATTTCGGTTTTTTCGAAATTCTGTCCGTCGTACTTTGGTTTCAGCGGACAGTACGGTCGTCAGTATGCTAGTTCGTCGGACTAAGAATGGCGCATGCCCAGAAAGGATTTACACGGCGGAAGGGTGCTTTGCTGTGTATTGGACTTCCTATTTCTAGTCCCGTCGTACGTGCTGTACACGTCATCGCGCAAGCTTTCGATGGACTGTTTGTGCATCCGTGTGTGGTCAAGTCCGTTCAGTGGAAAGTACGACGGACTGTCCGTCGGATTGTATGACGAACTAAGTATGCCATACAGTCCGCCCGTGTGTACGCGGCATAAGGAGTTTTTACTTCAGTCTGACTTGCTAATGTGTGTTCTTGTTCCAGGTCAGTAACTGAAAAAGTAGCTGGTATTCTTATACTGCGTATACATGGTTGGAATTTCGGCCAGCAAAAGACTGAGGAGAGCTTTTCGTCGGAAAATGTGACCGTGTGTATGCTCCATCAGAATTTTGCTGGCCGAATTTCCGCCAGCAAAAGATTGAGAGCATGTTCTCATTTTTTCAGGCGTAAAAAGTTTCTATCGGAAATTCCGATCACGTGGCAAAAACTCACGCATGCTCAGATTCAACTACGAGATGGAAGCTATTGGATACTGGGTATTGAACTTCCTTTTTCTAGTTCCGTTGTACGTGTTGTACATCTCCGCGTTCTTGGCGGTCGGAATTTGGTGTGACCGTGTGTATGCAAGACAGCTTGAGCGAATTCCGTCGGGAAAACCATCAGAGCTTTTTCCAAACAAAAATTCCGATCGTGTGTACGCGGCATTAGAAGGAGGTCAGCCATGGTAGTCCTGTATTTTTCACAGTGCCATTTTCTTTTTCAGTAATTTTAATTAATACCATTCCTTAAAATAAGCTTATGTGAAATCATTTTAGACTAGTTTCTTTTGTTAAATGTTTTATTTTTAATTCTATGTAGCATAGAGAACCTGTCACTTACCTGCCTGCTAATGACATACCTCAACATATATATACCCTATATGATCTACTATCACTGCTTTGTACCTAGCCCTTCTGGACATGTATGTGCTTCTAATTAACCTTTTTAGTTTTAGTCTATACTATAAAAAAAAAATGACGTTTGGAATCTTGTTATGGGTATGTGTACAGCAGCCAGTCTTTCTAAGCCCTTGTACACACGGTTGGACATTCCGACAACAAAATCCGTCGGATTTTGTCTGAAGGATTTTGTCCGAAACTAGTGTTGCATACACGCGGTCGGACAAAGTTGTCGGAAAATCTGTTCGTTCGTAACTTGATGACCTTATTTCGTTAGGACGGGACTACATTCAGGCTAGTAGCCAATAGCTTTGGTCTAGGAATTTGATCTGAGCATGCGTGGCACTTTGTCCGATCGGAATTCTCTACAAACAATTGGAAAAAGTCAGATTGGATCATGTTGTCGGAAAATTTTATAGCCCAGCTCTAAAACTTGTCGGTCGGATATTCCGACGGAAACAGTCCGATGGAGCCCACACACGGTAGGATTATCCGACAACACAGTCCGATCAGATATTTTCCGTCGGAATGTCCGACCATGTGTACAAGGGCTTAGACAGTACATCAAATGTAACTTCCTGTCCCATAGCCAAATCAGGAAGCAGAAATCCTGTCAAAGTGAGGGGTTTTCACCAGAGTTAGTGTCCATTTTGGAAGATTTCCACTATGTTCCTGTGCTGGTAACAACCCAAAATTTGAGACCTTTACTTTCACTCTTGGTATTAATGATAAATAGGACAAATAGAAAGGATGACTCCAATAAAAAACCTGACAAGTGTTCTAATCCTTCTCCACTCTAAAACTAGAAAAAATGTCTTGTCTTTGGTTATACTTTAAAATGATACTAAAGGCTAATTTAAAGTGGTAAAGAGGTTACACTTACTTGCTCTGTGCATTGATATTCTTCTATTCTGGCAGTCCCCCGCCAAAGCTGTCAGCTTCTCCTTCCTTCCGAGAGGAGCTGTGTATCCATAGACACACACAGCACAGGTAATCCACACCCCTGGTCCTTCTTCACAGGAGTTTGACTGACAGCAGCAGGAGGCTATGGCTCCACTGCCCTCCGTTTCTCCTGTGAAAGCAGGAAGTAAGGGGGGGGGGGGCAGAGCTGGAACCGGGGACAGCACTGGAGCAATGACAGGAGCCAGATTAGTGTTTAGGGACAGGAACCAGGACAGGAAGAAAATTCATTAAAGTGGTTGTAAACCCCATTCCTGAAATTTAAACTAAGCATTATATATGTAGTGTTTACTTATCTCTTTTCAAAGTTCTAAGTCTTGTTTCTCTCTGGTGCTTCGTTCCTCTGTCACTTCTGACAAGTTCTCAGACACATGAGATAACATGGGTTAAAAATTTGTGTCGGGAAGGGTGCTTAGAGGGAAATAAGCACTGAGCTTGTCTATTCAGACTACAGCTCCGCATTTTCTTTTCTTCCTCTACCTATGTGGAGTTGGTGTGTGTCCTATTCCTCCAATCAGCTCTGACACAGTAACTGCAGTCTCTCCACCCTTCCCTATGTGCTGCTTGCAGATGAAGAAAGATTTTTAACAGGATCTGCACTTTTGAAAGGGTGTAGAAAGGGAAGACAGCAGATATACAAGTATAACTTACTTAGGAGGATTTGTTTCATCTCTGTGTATCATCTGATACCAGTCACATCACTGGGTATATGTGAGGGTTTACAACCACCTTAAGTTAAAAATCATTCAGATTTTAGTACCACTTTGTAACAGAGACAGCCAGGGCACTAGCATTTTAAGGAGGTCGGCAATAGCAGCTCCTATATTTTCTCTCATGACAGGTTTCCGTCAAACAAATCACAGCTCTTCCTGGGTGTTTTGATAATTAGAAAAGAATATTGTTTTTTTTTTTTTGGCCCCTGCTTAGACCTGTTTTGCATCAGTTCAGGCTGGTTTATGTTACCCCTTAAAGCAGTGGTTCTCAACTCCTATCCTCAGGACCCACTAACAGGCCAGGTTTGCAAGATAACTAAAATACATCACAGGTGATATCAATTGCTGCTCAGTGATTGCAGTATTCTAGTCTGCATCTCCCCAAGGTAATACATAAAATCTGGCCTGTTAGTGGGTCCTGAGGACAGGAGTGGAGAGCCACTGCTTTAAAGTGTTACTAAACCCACACCAGTAAAATCAGTCTGTATATGCAGTAAAGCATGCTTGTTATACTTACTGTTGGACCCAAGGGGTTAATACTCTACATTGTGTAAAAAGGCTGTTTGATCCTGTCCTCGCTGATCATCCCCTACTTTTACTGACCCCAATCTATCTGCTGATAATACAGAGCCTTGGAGGCACATAGCACATGCTCAGTTTGGTGTGTAGTGCTAGAGAGTTTTTTTTTTTTTTTTGTGAGGGTGCATGTGATCAGCACAGGGTCAAGCACTGTGCAGACAGAAAGTCAGTGGTCCTGTAGCCTTATAGGACTGCCAGAGGAGAATGAGAACTCCTCCTACAAGCCTTAACCAGACACTGATAGAAGTCACAAGACTGCTATATACTGCTGATGAGAAAATATCTTTAGCAGTTTATATTTACTAAAATAATTGCATCTCCATGTTCTGTGTACTGTAGGAGACCAGATATAGTGAATGCAGGGTCCTGGGTTTAGTAACACTTTAAAAGTTTGGCCTTTGAACAGAGCTTGGCCATTCTAGCTGAGAGACATCCCATGTGGCAGCACTCTAAATAAGTTTCAACAGAATTACAAAACCAGTATAGAAACTGGTGACAGGTTCTCTTTATAGTCCAACCAACGCATTCTGTACAGTGCAAGTGGGGTCTACAAGTGGGGTCTATCTATATCCCTCCCTAATAATTATACAAGTCCAATAGAACAAAGTACAGTACAGCGAGTGATGTTTGGAATTATTTAATAAAATATACAGTAGCAAAGTGCATTGACAAGTAGTAACCAACAATAATCAGGCAGGTTTAACCTTTTATCGATTTAGATAAGTCATAACATTAATGATGACTGCTAATTTCTTACAAAGGTTTCTGTACTGTTCACACATCTTGTTGCTCCATTAAAGCAAAAGTAAAACCCCTGAATTAAAAATCTGCTAACAGGATTTTTAGGACAGAAGAGGCGGTGTATATCTCTTTTCCTTACCTGTCATGTTATGTTTTTTCTGAGTTTACACTAAGACCCCTTTCACACTGGGGCGTTTTTCAGGCGTTTTTTCAGGAGCTTTAGCGTTAAAAAAAGCGCCTGTAAAGTGCTTGAAAGAAACCTCATCTGCAATCCCAATGTGAAAGCCCGAGTGCTTTCATACTGAGATCCCTTTCACACTGGGGCGTTTTTCAGGAGCTTTAGCTTTAAAAAAAAAAAAAAGCGCCTGTAAAACGCCTGAAAGAAGCCGCAACTGCAATCCCAATGTGAAAGCCCGAGTGCTTTCACACTGAGGCGTTGCGCTGGAAGGGCGTCAAAAAAAGTCCTGCAAGCAGCTTCTTTGTAGTGCTTTTGGAGCGGTGAATACAACACTCCTAAAGCGCCCCTTCCCATTGAGATCAATGTGAAACGCCTGCAAAACGCCTAAAAAACCCCTGAAAATCGCTATTGGCAGCAGCGCTTTGTGGGTGCTTTTAACCCTTTATTTGGCCACTAGCAGGGGTTAAAAGCGCCCCAATAACGCTCGAAAAACGCTGGCAAATCGCTGCTAGTTTAAGCGGCGCGTTACGAGCGTTTTTCGGGCGCTGACATTGTGAAAGGGCTCTTAGACCCCTTTCACACTGGGGCGTTTTTCAGGCGTTTTTCAAGCGCTTTAGCGTTAAAAAAAGCACTTGTAAAGCGCTTGAAAGAAGCCTCATCTGCAGTCCCAATGTAAAAGCCCAAGTGCTTTAAGAGCCCTTTCACAATGTCAGTGCCCGAAAAACGCTCGTAAAGCGCCGCTTAAACTAGCAGCGCTTTACCAGCGTTTTTCGAGCGTTATTGGGGCGCTTTTAACCCCTGCTAGTGGGAAAATAAAGGGTTAAAAGCGCCCACAAAACGCTGCTGCCAATAGCGTTTTTCAGGCGCTTTTCAGGCATTCTACAGGTGCTTCCCAATGATTTCAATGGGAAGGGGCGCTTTAGGAGCATTGTATTCACCGCTCCAAAAGCACTGCAAAGAAGCTGCTTGCAGGACTTTTTTTGACGCCCTGCCAGCGCAGCGCCTTAGTGTGAAAGCACTCGGGCTTTTACATTGGGATTGCAGTTGCAGCTTCTTTCAGGTGCTTTTTTTAACGCTAAAGCGCCTGAAAAACGCCCCAGTGTGAAAGGGATCTCAGTGTGAAAGCACTCGGGCTTTTACATTGGGATTGCAGTTGCGGCTTCTTTCAGGTGCTTTTTTTAACGCTAAAGCGCCTGAAAAACGCCCCAGTGTGAAAGGGATCTCAGTGTGAAAGCACTCTGGCTTTTACATTGGGATTGCAGTTGTGGCTTCTTTCAGGTGCTTTTTTTAACGCTAAAGCGCATGAAAAACGCCTGGAAAACACCCCAGTGTGAAAGGCATCCTAAAGCCCTCGGGCTTTCACATTGGTATTGTAGATGAGGCTTCTTTCAAGCGCTTTACAGGCGCTTTTTTTAACGCTAAAGCGCCTGAAAAATGCCTGAAAAACGCCCCAGTGTGAAAGGGGTCTTAGATGCACATGCACAGCTTAGTTTACAGTCTTGGCACAATACTGTTCCAGGACAAAGTGACCCTTGTGCACCCGTGCAGGAGTTTTGTCATCCTGACCCAGTGATTCAAGATGACTGGAGACTCAAAAACCAGAAAAAGACCAGGTGAAGTTGTAAGCACCAGCAATGGAGGGCAGAGCAGACATTGCAGCGCAGGAAGGGTTCTCTAAGCTAGCTAAGTGTGTCATAATGTCCACATGGTAAAGAGCTGGGTACCCAAATTTTGCATTCTCGCTTTAAATAAAGGCCTCTATGTCCATCTGTAGTTTTGTTCTGGTTGTACTATCTTTATTCTATGCATTTCTGCAAAATCTTCCTAGGTTATTTATGCGTGTAAACTGAGAACCTTACCATTTAAATGTGTGCAAAGCCAAATATCCTATCAGATATGTTTGTGTCTGTGCACCATTAAAGCGGAAGTAAACCCATCCATAAAACAGTTTCATTTCCGGGGCATGCCAGAAATGTAACACTCCCATTGGTTGTGCTCTCAATCAAACTGTTAAACCATCCAATGGCTGGTGTCATGACTGATCACATGTGCCGCATCATGGTAGTTTTATATTAAACAGAGGCAAAGATGGCAGCTTCCTTGGCTGAAACCGATAGGTGGGTTTACTTACACTTTAAGGAGGATTCCCTTTACTTTCTGTTTCAGGGACACAAAAGGAAGTAAGAGATAATCCCTCCAAAATCAGGAGACAATTATCACCAAAACAGGTTTCCTTATTGGAAGATTTTTCTTCACTATATGTTCTTGTGACAACGCAAACATTTTAAACTTCCCATCACAGTACTGAGGACAATGGTCATCAGAACAAGTTGGCTGAATTAGATCAGGAGTTTCCAAACTTCCTAAATAAAGTTACTGTACTTTAGACTTTAGGGGATTGTGGACAGTGGATGCAAAAAAAAGCTCCAAGGTTAGTGAGCGTAGACAATGGTGCAGGCTTGGTGGCCAGTGGGATTAAAAAAAAAAAAATTACAAAGCGTCTGTGGTCAGTGGGATAAGGGATCATATCTCATTGTTGGTGTCAGTGGGATAAGGGATCATATCTCATTGTTGGTGTCAGTGGAAGGAACCGTGCCCCATTGTTGATGTCAGTGGAAAGAATTTAGCCCAACTTTTGTTGTCAGTGGAAGGAATGGTGCTCTATCATTGGTGTCGGTAGGAGGAATAGTGCTCCATTGTTGGTGTCAGTGGGAGGAAACTTGCCCTATTGTTGGTGGTGGAAAAAACAGTGTCCCCGGTGTTGGTGTCAGTGGGAGGAATAGTGCCTCATATCAGTGGGAAGAACTGTGCCCCAAGGGCCAGATAAGGACAAGCAAAGGCCGTATCTGTCCCACGACTGCAATTTGCAGACCACTGAACTTGATGGACCTTTTTCAACCTAACTATGTAAGTTGAGAGGTGAATCTACTCAGTAAAGACAAAAAGAGCAAAAATAAGACAGGGGTTCTTAACCTTCACTATACTATCCAAGGCAGAAAAAAAGGGTTGGGATTTAAATGCACTTTAAGCATACGAGATACTTTTATGATGAACTCCCTTTTCCAGATGTTAGGTGGAGAGAAGTTGCACTGATTAATTGGCTCTAAAGACAATGCCAATTCTGCATATATTTTTTTTTGAACATGAATCTTCAGGGGATAAACTATAACATCAGTGTAGCACAGAGGTCTGTTGAGACTTTATCTATCCATATCAGAAAAAGGATCTTTTGTAGAAAAAAAAAATACTTTTTGTAACATAGTGGAAACGAATGAGGCAGCCAATCACAAAAGACTTGGTATAATTAGTTCACTTTGTACTGAATACGTGATTGGCTAATATTAGTTACTGCACATAATTAAAAATTTGCCCTGCTCAAACGGGCTTGTATACACAAGAGCCTAAAGCTTAACTCCAGGAAAATCAAATATTTTCTAACTACAAGGGGTGTGTATATCCTTACTTGAATCTTGGTGTGCTTTGTGTATTTCTTCCAGATCTGTCCAGTAATTCAGTGTAAAATATTACCTCCGTGCTGGAGCTTCCTGTATAAGGACCAGTCACTGCTGCTCTCTCTCTCTCTGTGCTGAGTGATTGGTCTTATATCCGCCCTCCTGTAGTTAATTGCAGGCGACCTGTAGTGGGCGGGGCCTGCTGGGTCCTTCCCACAGCTCCGCTCCCTGCACAGGCTATGTACAGCACATTAACAATTTCACTGCTACTTCTACAAGTAATAACTGTCTTTGGGTTTGTGTGCGTTTGATGCACACAAAGTAGATTTGTGTCCCTTGTGACTATTAGGCCCCTTTCACACTGGGGCGGTAAAGCGCCGCTATTTTTAGCACACTTTTCCATCATTTTGACGGTGGTATGCATGTGGTTTTAACCCCCGCTAGCAGCCGAAAAAGGGTTAAAACCACCCACAAAGCGCTGCTGCATTGATATCAATGGGTAGGAGCAGTTTAGGACCGGTGAATACACTGCTCCTTTTACCGCTCCAAAGATGCGGCTAGCCGGACTTTTTTCACCGTCCTGCTAGCGCACCGCTCCAGTTTGAAAGCCCCTCGCCGGGTTTTTCAGGCACTATTTTTGGTGCTGTAGCGCCTAAAAACCGCCCCAGTGTAAAAGGGGCCTCAGGGAATATATTTAAATGAAAGTTTTTGTACCCTGTGTTCAGCTTTATGTTCGTCGGCCTTCAAGGGTGTTGAGCACAACTCAGTGGACTGTGTTATCTGGTTTTATAGGTTCTTTGAAATGTATGGGCATTACTTTAGTGTGTACACTTGAATGATATGTATTTCCGCTGATTTTAGTGGAATATAATTCAACGGGTTGTCAATCTATAAATGTCATTGTCCATGTGCACAGCAACAGGTGAGATGCCCATATTATTTAATGCATCCCATAGCACCATTCATTCAGTACATTGAGGCTTCCTAAATACATATAAAAGCTGATATAACTTTGGGTTAAGTCAGGACTCCAAGTGTGTTCAGCCTCTAAACGTGACTTGGTGACCACACTAAGGCCGCGTACACATGCGGGAACTGTTCGCCCAACTTTGTCCGTCAAACAGTTTCGGCAAACAGTCCGCTCAAAATTAGCATGGACGGACATGGCCACACACGACGGACGAACAGTTTGCTGAAACCGTGCGCGATGACGTGAACGGCACGTACGACGGGACGAAAAATACGACGTCCTATACACTGCATTATAACTTTCGGCGTGAAAATCCTTTCTGAGCATGCGCGCAACTTTGTTTGACGAACAAGCCTACACACGCGGGGACTGTCCGCTGAAACAAGGTTTCAGCGGACAGTTTTTCGGAATTTCCGAAAAACCTTGTTCAGCGGACTGTTCGCTGAAACTGTCCGCTGAAAGCCCACACACGAGCGGACTGTCCGCTGAAACTTGGTTTCAGCGGACAGTTTCAGCGAACAGTCCCCGCGTGTGTACGCGGCCTTAGTGTGATCAACCTCCAAGTGTTCTAGCACACCTCTGGTAAACTCTTCATAGGGTCTCTGTATCCCATAAGCATCAGTCCTGCTGTGTACATGAATAATGTTTTTTTTCTGCTGAATATAGTGGGATATAATTCAACACATGTTCTAGGGCAAGGATATGCAATTAGCGGACCTCCAGCTGTTGCAGAACTACAAGTCCCATGAGGCATAGCAAGAGTCTGACAGCCACAAGCATGATACCCAGAGGCAGAGGCATGATGGGACTTGTAGTTTTGCAACAGCTGGAGGTCCGCTAATTGCATATCCTTGTTCTAGGGGGTTATTTACTAAAACTGGAGCATGCAAAATCTGGTGTAGCTTGGCATAGAAACCAATCGATTTCCTTTTCTTTTCTTTTTTTTTGTCAAAGCTTAACCACTTCAGCCCTGGAAGATTTGACTGCTCAATGGCCAGAGCATTTTTTGCAAAATGGCATTGCGTCGCTTTAACTGACAATTGGGCGGTTGTGCAACGCTGTACCCAAACAAAATTGACATCCTTTTTTTACCACAAATAAAGCTTTCTCTTGGTGGTATTTGATCATCTCTGCGTTTTTTATTTTTTGCGTTATAAACAAAAAAAGCGTAAAATTTGTACTTTTTGCTATAATAAACATCCCCAATTTATTTTTATTTTTTTAAAGCAAATTTTTCTCAGTTTAAAAGCAAGTTTTATCGGTTTAGGCCAAAATGTATACTTCTACATATTTTTGGTAATAAAAATCACAATAAGCATATATTGGTTGGTTTACGCAAAAGTTATAGTGTCTAAAAAATAGGGGATAGATTTATGGCATTTTTAAATTATTTTTTACTAGTAATGGCAGCAATCTGCGATTTGTATCGTGACTGCAACATTATGGCGGAGAGATCAGACATTTTTTGACACATTTTTGGGACGATTGACAATTATACAGCGATCAGTGCTATAAAAATGCACTGATTACTGTATAAATGTCACTGGCAGGGAAGGGGTTAACACTAGGGGGCGATCAAGGTGTTGACTGTGTTTTATAACTGTAGGGGGAGGGGATTGACTAGGGAGGTGACAGATCGTGGTTCCTTGCTATAAGGAACTCCCAATCTGTCTCTCCTCACAGAACAGGGATTTGTGTGTTTACATACACACACGTCCCTGTTCTGCCTCTTGTGCCCACGATCACCCATGGCCGATGGTCATTGCGCACCCCCACAGTGCAGCGGGCACATGTGCGCCTGCTATCCCGCTTAAAGGAGCCAACATATAGCTACGGCGGCTCACGAGAACATGCCAACCTGCCGCAATATAATGACGGCGGCTGGTCGGCAAGCGGTTAATTGAAATGAAGTTAGAAGCTGATTGGCTATCATGCACCGCTGCACCGAATTTTGCACTTTACAGTTTTAGTAAATCAACCCTACGTTATGTTGATCTATATCTATAAATGTCAGTGCCCAGTGCAGAGCAGCAGGTTACATGGTCATATTATTCAATGCTTCCTATAAGCAGCATTCATTTACGGCATTTGAAGTTTTCCAAATGCATATAGATGCTGAGGTAAATTGGGGTCAGGTCAGCACTCAGTGTTTCCATTATTGGAGTCTGTAATCACACAAACTTTGGTCCCCAAACAACAGCCCTCTGCTAGAATCAACTTTTTATACGCCCGAACATTTTCTAGAGGGGGTTATTTACTAAAGAGTGCAGAATCTGGTGCAGCTGAACATAGAAATCAATCAGCTTCCAGATTGTATTGCAAAAGCTTAAAGTAAAAAAAAGGCAAAACTTTGTTTAAAAATGAGTAAGGAAGGATTATAACTCATGTAGGTTTTATTTTTGCCATCTTTGTCGCACTGGAGAGATTTCCCTTCACTTCCTGTCTCAAAGCCAAATAGGATGTGAGAGGAAATCCATGCAAATTAAGGGACCCCAGGTCAGAAAATCTAGTGGTAAACAGGACAAATAGAGAGGGTGAATCTCCCTACTGGGGGCACAGACAGCAATACAAACTGACAAGGGTTCTACTCCCTCTCCCCTCTATCCAGAACAAAAATGTTTTGTCTTTAATTATACTTTAATTGAACAACCTGAAGTTAGAAGTTGATTGGTTCCCATGCACAGCTGCACCAGATTTAGTAAATCTACCCCTATGTTCTAACCTAGCTTAGAATATTGTGACAAGGTGCAAAGTGACCTATATGAGATGCCTGTATTTCCACTGAAGTTGAGACAAATACCTAGACAGAGGGGAAAAAAAAGCCTCTTGGCCTCTCCTGCTTATGTTACGTAACAGTAAATATGGCCTTGGAGATGGTTGGCACAAAAAATGTAAATCTAAAATGTAAAAATGTCTAGGAGGAAAACTGTTGGCAGCATTTGACAGAGTGGCTAAAGCTGATTCAGATAGTCTTTGTTGTTTTTTTTGTTTTTTTGCTATAGGACAGTGATGGCGAACCTACACTGCAGAGTGCATGAGCATCATGGGAAATATCGTTTCAAATCATCTGGAGTGCCAAGGTTCGCCATCACTGCTATAGGGTAACATCAACTCTCTAAGGCCTGATTCACAACTATGCATTTTTAGTGCTTTTTGCATTTTGCAGATTTGCACTACAGTCCATTTACCATGGTTTCCTATGGAACACGTTCTGTAGAGCAAATCTGCAAAATGCAAAAAGCACTAAAAATGCATAGGTGTGAATCAGGCCTAAGACAGCTCATATGTTTCACTTCCCACTCCTACCTTCCAGATACATGAAAGAGAGAAGTTGTTTGCTATCTGAAATACATTTCTTTTTTAGATCATTTTATGTATAAGGCCTTAAGCCTAGTACACGCTACTAGGTTGTTTTTTCTGTCAGCCCAGCAGGGCTGAACAAAAAAAAACTGACAGCTCTGGAGGAGCCGCTGTACTAATCTTGAGATTTTAGTACAGCGATCTCCCCTGCTGTGCTATTGTGTTATGAAAGGAGCGGCACCCCCCCTTTCCCGCTAAAACACTCTGGTCAGCGCTCTCAGCCACTGGCTGAGAGCGCTGATCAGGACCCGATCGGCAGACCTTTTATGGTCATGCCCCATGGAACAGCTGGCTTCTGTCCAACCGGCTGCAGTACATATGGGCCAAATGTTGAATTCTACTGAACCGGCTGATGCCACCCGACATTTGGCCCATGTACTCCAGGCTTTAATCTGTCCCATTCGTTTTTCCAGGGTAATAGAAATTACGGCATGTAAAAATTCCTTTTTTTCTGGATGGGTAAATTGGCTAACTAGCTGCTATAAAATAAAAAAATAAATAAAAAAAAAGTAGGACAGCCGACCTTCAGAACCTGAAACTGGAAGTTAGAAATGGGTATAGTCTTGGGTGACAATGCAAGATTTGGAGCATAGCATGGGAAAATTAAGGATGTAGCCTAAATGTCTAAAATTTTTAACATCAAATGATGAAAGGTGTACTTATTTTTACAATGAATAATGGTATGGCATGCTGACAGTTTAATGGAGACCCAAAGATTGCATATCTGTGTCTTGCAGCATTCAGTCTGCTTTTATATGCACTTTATACTGAATAAAAACAAGAATTTGATGGGCAAAATAAAGAACAGATACCATTTGTACTGAATAATTCAATAAACTATTTGAATAATCAAACACTTCTGAAATTCTGTATAAAATAATAACAAAGGTAACAAACAGCAAAAATGAATGTAAAATGTAATGAAACTTTTCTGTACCTTGGATTCCTTGGTACTTGATACTATGTGCATCGTAAACAGTCAGAACCGTGCATGTTTGTTTATATCATGTATGCTGCATACATTTATTATCATGCATGACCAACAAGGAAACCAGAAAGGTTGTTCAAGGCTGCTTTTACACTGGGGGGGGGGCGGGCTTTGATGGTAAAACGCTGCTAGTTTTAACGGCGCTTTACCATCATTTTTAGCAGCACTGTTCGGCCACTAACAGGGCACTTTTAACCCCCACTAGCGACCGAATAAAGGGTTAAGTGACCCGTGTAGCGCTGGTGCCGAAGAGCTTTGCAGGCGCTTCGGTAGCAATGCCCATTCATTTCAATGGGCAGGAGCAGTGTATACACCGCTCCTCCACCGCCCCGAAGATGCTATTTGCAGGACTTTTTATAATGTCCTGCAAGCGCACTGCTCCAGTATGAAAGCACCCGGGCTTCCACACTGGGGCTGCAGATGAGGCATTTTTCAGGAGCTTTACAGGCGCTATTTTTAGCCCAAAAGCGCCTAAAAACGCCTTAGTGTGAAAAGGGGTCTATTGAGACACGTTGAACATGTTCACATCAATGCATTTTTGTGCCTCTGCGTTTTTGGAAAGGGTCGGGGACTTTTTTCATGCAAAATGCTGCATTTTGCATGTAATAGAAGTCAATGGACCTGCATCAAAAACGCAAGTACTGCTTTTTTACCTCGTTTTTACTGCGTTTTGCCGCGATTTTGCCGCGATTTGCGTTATTTTTTCCGGTTTTTTTTCACTGTATATATCTGGTTGCTAAGCAACCACAGTGTAAAAAAAAATAAAAAAAACGCAAAAGCAACAAAAGCACTGCAAAAACGCTCAAAAGCAACATGCATAGATGTTAATCGAGCCTTAGGCTGGATTCACAGCTATGCATTTTTAGTGCTTTTTGCATTTTGCAGATTTGCACTACAGAACGTGTTCCATAGGAAACAATGTTAACTGGACTGTAGTGCAAATCTGAAAAATGCAAAAAGCACTAAAAATGCATAGGTGTGAATCAAGCCTTAGCATATATTGAAAAATGAAAAATGCACATGCAATATGCAAACTGTAACCTACATAAGTGTGAACCAAGCCTTAACCAGGCCTCCTTGGATGGTCTGCAGTAGGGATGAGCTCAGGTGTGTTTGCATGGACCATGTGCAGAGCCCGCCAGGAAGTCGGCGCAGCGCTGCGCTAATCACAGGCAGTGAGACATTGCCTGATCTCTGCAGCCGCGCATCGGGGCAATGTCTCACTGCCTGTGATTGGCGCAGCGCTGCGCCCACTTTCTGGCGGGTTCTGCACGTGGTCCATGCGAACACGCCTGAGCTCATCCCTAGTTGCAGTACTGTTTTGCTTTCATGGACTTCTTGGACTGTGAAAACAGCTTAATGTGGTGAGGGTGAGGGGGTAAATCAGGCCCCAGGTGACCCCTAGAAATGATATGTCACTTAGAAAAAAGATATGAAACGGGCTCTGTCATTTTCCTTTAACCTTTATCATCAATTGATACTGTAGACCTTATTTAACTCAGAATGTTCAAATCACTATGATCTAAAGTTTGTGTTTTTTTACATAAAAACCTAAGCGTAATTCGTTAAGCAATGCGACAATTATTTTTTACATTTTTCTTTTGCTAAAAATAAAAGTCATTATGACATATATTGATTTTAGTAAATTTAGCCTTCAGCCTTAGGTGCTAATTCTTAAAAAGTAACTCCACCTTTAATTGCATTACACTTATTACACTTTGATGTCCTCCTTCATTTCCTCCAACAAGTCTCACGCTTACATGCCCCAGTCTGCAGAGTGTTTTCTATGTGTTAAGTAATTCTGCCACTGGCAACATGCTGCCAGCAACAAAATTTCCATCTGACTTGAACCTTGGTATAACTACAGTAAGCCATAGCAAGATATCAGAATCCATTGTGTACAGTACTGCACTAGTCCGTCTTCATGAGCAAATTGTAAATGGTGGCACTTAAGAATTAGAATTCCTTAAAATAGGGCCATTAGTGTTGTAAAAGCTAACCCCATGCAAAAGTGATATTTTGTGCTTATATCAAGCAACAAATTTTATATTGGTTAGATATTCCTGTGCTAAAATCTCTCAGCTGTGTTTTGTGGTCAACAGGGCCACAATGATGTTGTCACTCTCTTGAAATGAAACATATCTTTTACCATTTGTTCTGCTGTATGTCATTTTTTGTGCACCCTACACAGCAAATGAGGACAAAATAGGTTAGCATGCGGAAGGTCTCTCTAGGCAATGAAGAATCATTGATAAAAATCAATAATTTATCATTCAAAAGTGGCAAATGTGTCGGAGTGATGTGTCAGGAGATAGCATAGGTCATATTATAAATATAGCGCATTAATCGTAGGCGCCTGAAACCTAGCACCAGAAGTTAAGACTAGAAAAAAGCAAAGCTTCCATTTAATCACCTATGGCCCCCTTGCCCCCCCAACGGTTAACTACCCCTAACAAGTAACCTTCACACTTAAAGAAGATCTACACCCAAATCACTAACCTCTTATGTAAGCTTTACCATGTTATTGTATTTAACCCCTTCACGCTGACGTAAAACATATATGCAGCCTCAATTCATTGGAATTTTTTCTGTGAGGCTGCATATATGTGTTTCACCCCTTGGGCTGGGAGCATGCTGCGCGGTACGCTCCGAGCACAGAGACCGGGGTCTCACCAAGAGCCCCGAGCCCCGTTATAACAATTGGGACCCGGATTTCCTGATTCTCCTGACTGATCTCCTGATCAGTCACTGTGAAGCCCACCCCTGTGTTTTTTTTTCTTTCTGTGAATGGAGAAGGATATAATGTATCTTTCTCGTTCTTTGCAGACAGAAAAAAAAATAGTTTTGTAAAAAAATGTAAAATAAAAAAATAAAAAAAATAAAGAAAATACTTAGATCAAGGTCTGATCTAGGTCAATGCCAGGGCTAGTGTTTAGGTAAAGCAAGGGTCAACGGTCACGTTTGGGGTCAAAGGTCAGGGTCAGTATATTTTGGACAGGATTTTTTTTTAATTATTAGCATCAGTGTCAGCAATGCCACGTACACACAACCAGACTTTTTGACAGCAAAGGTCCGACGGAACTAGTCCGTCGGACAATTCGATCGTCTGTGGGCTCCATCGGACCTTTGCTTGCCAAAAATCTGGTGGACTTTAGAAATAGAACATGTTTTAAATTTTCCCACCTGAACTCCGCCAGACCGAGAAATTCATTTGTGTGTATACTAGTCCGACGGACAAAAAACAACGCTAGGGCAGCTATTGGCTACTGGCTATGAACTTCCTTATTCTAGTCCGGTCATACATCATCACGTTCGAATCCATCGGACGTTGGTGTGATTGTGTGTGGCCAAGTCCGTTGATTGGGAAAGTCTGTCGGAAAGACCGTATTTGTGTCGGTGTGTTTTAGGTATGACAAAAAAAAAAAAGAAAGGTGTGCACTATTGCTTCTGGACTATACTACGGGTACAAACAACATACACATATGTGGTATCCTTGCGATTGTCAGGAGCAGAAATGTTTAGTTTGGGCTGTTCTTCGGTGGTAGGTTATGATAGTAACAAGAAATATACAGCTAAATTTAAAATATATATATATTTTGTTTTACTAGTTTGGGACAGTTTCCTTTTGATAATAAAAAATAAATAAAATCAGGAGATATCCATAACTATTTACTACCAAATGAAAGCCCAATTTGTCCTGAAAAAAATCAAGGTATAATCCATGTGGATGCACAAAGTAATTGTGATGATATGTATAGTTTTGCTAACACATGTCAAAATTGCAAAATTGAGCTTAGGCATTTTGATTTGCTGTACCCTTAGGTGTGAAGGGGAGTAAATAATACCTGTCGGCCTAATTCCTTAAGTTCTCCCTGTTATAGGGCAAAAAAATTCTGTTCCTGACTCCTATATGTTGTCGCCCCATCACATGTGGCATTGTTGGAGACTACAAGCAGCCATGTTGACACACATGGTCCACCTTTGTCATGGTCAGAAAATTTGTTCAAAGCAATGAAGTCCAGCCAAAGCTGGGGCGAGTGCTGCAACAAGGAGGTCAGAATCACTGAGATGCAGAAATAGATGGAAATTTAAAAAATGGCACTTATTTTTGATAAACAGTGCATTAGTAAACTTAATATCAGCCAGTTAGGGTTTGAGTTAGGGTGTTCTACTTCAATCTACCCCATAAAATGAAGCCTTAACCCCCCCAAACAGAATTTTAACAACTAACCTAAAGGCCCGTACACACGGTCGGACTTTTTGACAACAAACGTGCAAATTAGCTGTTTTGGAGCAACATCCGACCGCGTGTACGCTCCATCGGACAAACTTTTTTTGTTTTCATCTGACTTTTAGGTACAAACACGCATGCTCAGAACCAATGCAAAAGATTAGACTACAATACAGAAGTTGACCAAAGGTGGCGCTGGAGTCATTGAACGTCCTCTTTTGAATTGTCGTCAGTACGTTGTGACGTCACTACATTCGTGTTTGTTGTCAAAAAGTCCGATCGTGTGTATGCAATACAAACTTGTGGACTACGCCCTTTGTACAAAAGTCCACGGGAAAGTTTGTACAAAGTCCGATCGTGTGTATGAGGCTTTACACTGAAAATAAACCTAAACTAACCTTTAAAATTAGATGCCTAAAATGTATTCTAAATCTTAATGATATATATAAAGCTCTTAGCCTAATCCAGTTCTTAAAGCTCATGAGCAAATATTGACCCACCTATTTATTCCACCCTTTTAGACATTGTTTTTAAAGCTTTTTTTTTTTAAACTCACCCAAATTAGCTGTCAAATAACACTACATAGTGCCTCTGCTGGGTGTGAATACCAGGGGGCCACAGCTGCTAGAGTAGGTGTGCTGCAACCCTGTCTTTTGGCCCTCCCTGTTCTAACATCATTGTGCCCCTGCTGGCATTTTTAGAACCATATGAGGAGCCCACCGATGGACAGCCAATGGGAACTGCCATCAGCAAGAAGATGGGCACCCAAAGAAGGATACCAACTATCTGCAGTCCAGAAATTAGTAAGTGGGACATTAAAAGGAAAAAAAAGAGTTTAAATATAATTAGGGGATTAGCTAGAGGGTGGGATGAGTACATTTTACTGAAGGAGTGTGGTGTGAGCTTTCCAGAAGTTAACACTGACTCTCTAACCTTTAAGATGAACCTCTTAACATAACTCAGAATTAACCCTCAATACTTAAACTAATCCCATTGTTTAGCCCTCCCTTGGTTAACGCCACTAACTAACACCTGAACTACTGAGACAATATCTTATCAGCCCAATATTTTGGCAATGATATATAACTGTCTTGACTATCGATGTAACTGAGGAGCTAAATTAGCAGTGACTAAAAGTATTTGTCCTTATCAACATGGTGAATGCTACTAAGTCCTGAACTTCCCGTAGAAGAATGAAAGGTATAGATCTAGGCAAAAAAAAAACAGCAAATTTAGCTCCGCTGAGAAAAAAAAGTGTAGAACAGTGCAGATGGCAAATATGTTTTACAAAATGCCTTTTTTTGATTTGGCAGACAAAAGCATTATATGACTAGCAAATCAATCATTGGTAACTGAAATGATACATATGCCCCACAGATATTTCCAAAAAACAGATTTTCACAGATCAGATGATGAGCTGATCAGTCACCTGCATTTCCACTGGTACCTCTGCTTCTACAAGCTTGTGGTTTATCCTTACCCTCCTTATTGCTTTTCTGCTGGTACCTGTGGTACTATAAGCATGTGTTCTGTTCTTGCTTCCTTGAAGCACACAGCTAGTAGCTATAGGCATTGTCTGCCTCACTTGCTGCCATATACCTTACTCTATGGCATCTTCCTGCCTACCCTCCCAATCTTCCTAATTGTTTCATGTCATGCACAGATCCCATGGCCTGAGCAATAAGGTATAACTAGCCCTAGGCTCCTGTTCCAGTTTGAGTTCCTTGTTTCTAGTTGCAGAATCTAGATTTTATTTTTATTTTTCCATAATTTTTTTTATTTAAGAGAAGACGTAACATACAGAGAATTTGAACAGCAGTAGTTGTATAATAACAATTAGTGATACAGAGTCATGTTATAAGTGAGCCATTTAACAATGCATAAACTTTTAAAACATTGGTCCAGTTCTGAATCGTTCTACGGGTCCATGTAAACAATAGCTTTGAGCACCAAAAAACGTTGTTCAGAGATCTATCTGTATTTGGAGATGGTAGCCATAATCATTGGTTTCTAAGAGGTAAGTTGGCATAGAGGTTGTGGTGTAGATTGGGTCCATTGTTGGGGGAGGTTCGTAATAGATCAACTTCGTATTGAATGTGATGAGATGGGCTTATGTGGTGTATGCATGGTGGTCTTTTGAGAATGGCTTAGTCAAGGGAGTAGGGCAGAGGGAGGGGAAAGCATAAGGTAGGGGGGGTGCAGCAGATGGGAAAGCAAAGAAAAGAAGAGAGAAAAAAAGGAGGGGGGAGGGGTGGTTGTCTCTTACTTCCCTGAAGGGAAGGAGTGTCATTATTATTGGAGGACAAAAAGTGGCGTTGGATGGTTCTATTCTATTGCTGGCTGGGCACATTGTTCAGATGGTAGAATTCCGTGGTCGAATGGAAGTGCTTCCAACATGCTCATTTGGTCCCAAAGTTTTTAGGGGTGTTTTGTGTAATGTGGATTCATTCTTCCATTTTAGCGACCTTATCAATTCTATTGAACCATTCCTTAATCAAGGGGGGTGGGTGGGAGAGCCCCAGTGTATTGGGATAGATTGTTTTGCTGAATTTATTAAGTGCATAGCTAGTGATTTATGGTAGTTTTTGTGTGGTAGGGTGAGTGGTGTAATAGGAATTGAGCTGGAGATAATTCCAAGTCATAGGTTGTTACATGAGAGGTAATACAGCAGACTTCCTTCTAGAAATTTTGGATGTGTCGGCAGGACCACCAAATGTGTTATAATGTGCCTCAGTCTGTTTGGCATCTCCCGCAAGATTCTGGGATTGTGGTTTTAAATTTGTGTAGAAGGGATGGGGTACGGTACCAGTGGGATTTAATTTTATATCCATCCCCTTGAGTGGAGACATTTATTGAACCTTTGTGTATATTCGTTCCCAGTGTTCTTGTGATAAGATCAGGGATAGGTCTCTTTCCCATGTTTTACATGCTTTATTATCATTAGGTTGGTGATCCGTGTGGAGAAATTAGTGCATGGTGGATATAAGATGGTGTTGTGGGGATTTTTGTGTGCAGAGCATTTCAAAAGGCGTAAGTTGCCTTCAGCAGGAAGAGTTTTTGTCTAGGGATTTGAGATAGTGTGTGAGCAGTAAGAGGAGGGAATGGGCTGTTTGTCCATTTGGGTAGATAGGCGAGAGATCGATATGTAGTTCCCATGTTCCCATATAAAAGTGATGGGCTAGAATTTGGTCCTTCGACTAACATTCTTTTATGAATTGGTGATTCATACCTGGTGCGAAGTCTGAGTTCATTCTTATTGGAATTAGTGTGCCCGGGATAGTCGATAAAGAGGTGTGGGTACATACTTTTCGAAAGCATTGTTTGGTGGGGCCAATTAGTGGGTGTGAGTGTTTTTCAGGTAGCGTAGTCTAGATTTTGACTTCCTTTGACCCTACTCTCTCCTGAAATCCTAATGTCTCCCGTGTGTCTGGTTCCCTGTGTACCTATCTCCTGTCTGTTTCTTTGTTGGACTGACCTCCCATGCAACAAACTTATCTCTCTCTCTCTCTCTGGATTCACTTTTCTTGCACCTGCCCTAGTTTTTGGTCTGCTTTCTGGACCTTCTTATATCTCTTGCCTCTTCAGCTCCGTCAATACCCCTGCTCTGTGTATCGGCTTGCACAGTTATGTCTCTGTACCTTAAGGAGGGTGAACCTGGCAATCATAACCCAGCACCAGCAATTGCAAAACCAATCTCCACCATCAGAAGATTTGGTGAAATGTGTCTGGTGCTTACACTCCATGCCCCAGGGAATCCAAACTGATCTACTCACCACCACGTACCTGCAAATTGGCATAGTGGGTCCACAATTCTACAGCCATATGTGACACAAATGCAAGACATACATTATCCACACATCTAAATGAAAGTGTTTTTTTTATATAATTAATCTGATAGTTTCCTCTAATATACAATAAATCAATTATTTTGAAAATAATTATTATTACCAGAACTACATTCTGGTCTAAGTTGTTTTATACATGTAATCCCCAGCTGTGGAGTGAGATGTAGAACATTCTATGCTGACCTCTGATTCATAGACTGTTCAGCTTCCAGCAAAACGATTCAGTCACTCAACATCTTGCCCAAAGTGTGATAATAATCTCTGTTTCTGGCAAATAAAACACCAATCAATCACTATTTACTCCACAATGCCCAGGACTCTTTCCACATTACATCTGGAAAATATTTTGTTTGGCAGCAGTCCATTTTAATACCAACTGCATTACATTAGCATCCAGATATCTACAAAGTCAATTATTTCACAATGCTCCCCAACAAAATGTCAACAGGCAGAAGCTGGCTGGAGAAATTGACTGGAGACGAAAGAATGACCAAAGGACCATTTCATTATTTGTTTAAAGCCCAACACCAGCCAATATTTTTTTTCCGTATAGATAGGAGATGTTTTTTTTTACTGCTGCATGAAACCGTCAGAAAGATTTTCCTTAACTTTTTATCCTCGTGGTCCAGGACATGGAATAAGGAAAAGGGGGGCATTGAGATAAGAAGCAGAAACACACAGGATTAAAAAAAAAAAAAAAAAAAACAGGTGCTCTAATATTGCCCACAGAACATGCACTATTAAAATCCAACAGAGGCTCTAAACCTCCACAATTTAAATAAAACAAAAGTTTGGGCTGGAGATGAGCTAGATCTTCATTAGATCTTCTCCATAAAATATATAGTTTTTTTTGGGGTGAAGAAATGGGGTATACACTGCTGAGGGCCTATATTTTAAACCTCAGACATGACATATAGGCTAATCCCTCTATAGGGTGTACTTGTCTCAATTAGGAGCACTATGTGTCGATTATGTCTGCTGCATTGTTCCTCTGCTATCAACATAAATCACTTCTGACAAGTTTTTCTGACACCAAGAGAAAAATGGTGACAGAGGGGGGATCGCCAGCTAATTGTGCGTGTGTGTGCTGTGTGAAGGGGGTGTGTACCTTCCGTCCAATCGGCTCTCAGCTCTCCTGACTGAGTGTAACTTCAGCTCCCCACCCCTTTTTTTCTGAACTTTTAGACAAGCTTTACAATTCAGCACTTTCAACGAATGTAAAGAAGGAGCTGCAGAAAGACAGGTACAACTTATGCAGGAGGATTTGTTTCATCTCTGTGTATTACCTGAGGCCAGTCACTTCAATGAGTATATGTAAGGGTATAAAACCACTTGAAAACATTTAACTGCCCTTCATTAGCCATCAATTTACCTAGTATGCTTGGCCCAGGATGCCATTTTTGTCAGGATCCATCATCTCCCCACTGTGTTCTGTTTATCACATCTCCCCATATCAGCCATGTCCTTGCTGGCCACTCCAGTTCTTTACATGTTACTTAAAATGTAGATGAACTCTCTCAATACCCACTAAAATTTTAAAGTGGGCCTGTAGTCTTGGAGAGAACAATCTGTCCTAAGTGTTTGACTAAAAAGTCTTACTTACTCGAACTGCTTATTTGGACTTAGTATAGTACAAATAAAGGAAATGACACAATAACCTTGAGCACTAATTCCTTTGTTTTAGTTACATATCAACAGGGAAATGGGAATTTTCTCAACATGGATTTTTAACTGGTGAATAGTTTCCTAAGGCCCTTTTACATCAGCATGCTGTGGATCAGTGGCAGCCGGTAGAATTTTTTTTTTCGGGTGGACGGTAAGTCGGTAGCCCTTACCCCATCACCGACGGCTTCTCCTGCTCTCCATGGGTCATCGGGAGTCTTCTCTTTTCGTCCAAACGGAAAACAGGTCTCACACCTGCTTCTGATTGGCTGGATTGAGGATCAGTGTTTCAAAAGCAAATATTAATTCGCTCTTGTAACACACCCAGATGGGCTCCAGGAGCATTCTCTGCAACCCAAGCCCACCCTATTTTGAAGCCTATTAGAGCCTCTGACTCTAATCAAGTGCTTCAAAAAAAAAAACCTGGCCACTCTAACTTATGCACCCGGTGCCCTGAAAGGGGCCGAATGCATGAATAGGGGGTGGCCACGATGGCCGTGGATAGATTCATGTTATGCCTGAATCTATTGCATATAGTTGGTGCCCTGGAGAGAGGGGGCAGTGTCTGGGCACCCCTAATGGATGGGCCACTACTGCTGTGGGTAGGCCCAATCTGGGTTGAATCCCTTTAGGCTTTATGCACATGGGCGATTAGCCATTGTGAATCCCAGCAGTAAGAGTCTACCGATACCTGCGGCTGGGATTGATAGCTGTGTACATATAGCTGTGGCCGACAAGTCTGTAGGGTGCAATGACAGGCTGTCAGCGGTCTTGACTGTTCAAACAGCCAGCGATCACCTATGGTACACAAAATGCCTCCAGCTGTGATAACAGTCACAAACAGCTGTGACCACCGACGGTCTGTCATTGCAGTGTATGGGCTTGGCGGCCGCAACTATCTGCACACAGCTATCAACCCCAGCCTTAGGAATCATCCGATTCCTGCTACTGAGTTCCACAGGATGGCTGAATAGAGCCTTATGGGAAAATAAACCCACTCATTAGTAGTGGTGATAAACCAATTTTTTCTTCCATAAAGGCACTAATTGCCACCTCATTCTCCGACATACAAAATTCTCAATTAACCCACTGCACACTTATATACATCCTTCCTGCAAGCATTTGTAGAACACAGCGTTTCTTGGTTTGCATACATTGCAATACATGTTCAAGCTGGCCAAGTGTGTTAAAGGGATCACGCTCCCTCTATCACTTCATATGTTGTACAGTTACATGTATATATTTGAGCACAGACATGGCCAGGGAACATTTGTGAACTGGTTACGAGATAAATTATTCCCAAAATGCTAGAAAAAAAACTAAAAAACAAACATAACTCTCATTATAAGTAATATTTGGAAAACAAATACTTTGCTATTATTATGTATCGGAATGTAATTTTCCATTCATTTGATCATTTAATTAATATCTTTTGCAATTGTAAATAAAGTGAACCCCCCCCCCCATCAGATCATTAAAGCTAAACCCCAAGACTTTTTCTTTATTTTAGAGCCCCTTTCACACGACCAGGTTGGTGCAGCTGCCGGATTCCTGCAGCAAGAGTCTGTGGATTCTTGCTGCTGGAACGACCGCATTATGCAATGCTGTTGTTCGAATATAGCTGCACACAGAGTGGTTAGGGAAAGTTGGCCAAGTTTGGATGCAGCTGTCAGCCTGCCATTAGTTTAAATGAGCTGAGCGTCCACTGCTGATTGCAAACCCAGTCATTCCAGCAGCAAGAATCTACCGATACTTGCCGCAAGAATCCGGCGGACGCACCAACCTGGTCGTATGAAAGGGGCCTATTGCTGAAGTTTAGTGAAACCCTTTTTTCTTTAAAAAAAAACCAGTACTTATGGTCGCCCTTGGTCTCCCCTGTCCTGGGGTGACCCTGAGCCCTTTGACTTAGCTCCATGTCAGCAAAGATGGGACCTGTCGCTGCCAGGTCTCAAATTCTTTTTTGTACTTCTCCCGATAATTGTTCACCCCGTCCCCTGTTGGGGGTGTCCAGTAGACCAGCTTGTATATTGCCCTCAGATGTAAGCTAGTGCACTTGCAACATGGGCTCCCATTAGTTGGTCTTTGGGCCCAAGCGACATATATGGACCTTTGGTTTATCCCACCACTAGGTCACCAGTGGACATTTAATACTTATAAAAGTCACCTGCTCTGACTTTCTCAGTCCATGCCTTTTTGTTATGTTTATTATGCTGTACCCCTGCATGGGTGAACAGTTGTCTTTTATGTTCATTACAATAAAAATTATATACCAGGAAGAAAAAAAACAGTACTGGGGACAATACTTACCATGAATGAACAAGAGATTTGTAATTGCAAAAAGTAACCAATAAACTCTAAGCCCTTGTACACACGGTCAGACATTCTGACGGAAAATGTCCGATCGAACCGTGTTGTCGGATAATCCGACCATGTGTGGGCTCCATCGGACTGTTTCCGTTGGAATATCCAATGGACCAAGTTTTCGAGCTGGGCTATAAAATTTTCCGACAACATGATCCGATCGGACTTTGTCCTATCATGTGTAGAGAATTCCGATCGGACAAAGTGCCACGCATGCTCAGATCAAATTCCTACACCAAAGCTATTGGCTACTAGCCTGAACGTAGTCCCGTCATAACGAAATAATGTCATCACGTTCTGAACGATCGGATTTTCCGACAACTTTGTCCGACCGTGTGTATGCAACAGTTTTGGACAAAATCCGTCAGAAAAAATCCGACGGATTTGGTTGTCGGAATGTCCGACCATGTGTACAAGGGCTTAGGTAGTGAAATCCTGGCTGAAAGGTTATCACATCCAAAATAGGTGGATCAGGGGTTAATTGAGCTGGTTTCAATACTCTTAAAGCGAAGTTCCCCAGCAGCTAGAAGACATATCTGTAGTAGTACAAAGAGACACCAGAGGGCGCAATCTAAGTGCATTATAATATATCTTTATTAATACAAAAATGTAATTGGCTGTTCACATGTAGTAGAATAAAAACCATCTGCAATATGCTCTAAAGCTGTCTTCAGATGGTGATCCTGTGCAGTGTGAAAATATTCTATTTATGCTCCCAGCGGCTGGGGAGCTCTCATATGACCAGAGGTGGATTCCACCTATGTGACTACAAGGAGCAGCGGAACCAGTACACAACTAGACTATAAATAGAATATTGTGTTACAGGTAGGCAGGCTTGAGAAAGAAGTTTTACTGCCTTGAAATGCATAGCCATGTCCCCTTAATGCCTCCCACTATCTGAATTCACAAGGTCTGTTCCCATGCTCTTTGATCGGCTGCCCTACTTGAGTGTGCCTTGGGGCCAGCGGATGTTTCCAATTCAGGGGTCTTGAGACTGCAAGACCCCTGTCCCTTTGTCTAGACAGTGCGGATTGGCCCTGTGCTGATCACATGCACTCTCCCAAGAAATAAAAAAACCCTCTCTAGCAATACACACCAAACTGAGCATGTGCAGCCTGACACCATAGGTCCTGTGTTATCAGGAAATTATCAGGGGAAAGTGGAAGAAGGGAAGGATCAGGGAAGCCAGGATCAAACAGCCTTTTTTTACACAATGTGGAGGATTAACCCCTTTGGTTTCATAGTGAGTATAACAAACATGCTTTACTGCATATACAGACTGATTTTATTGTTGTGGGTTTAGTAACACTAACTGTAACCCAAAACACAATTCCAGCCTCACTGGGTACAGTGAGCCAAGCTAGATTTACCTAAAAGAACAATTTAACCCCCAAGTGACTACAATAGGCACAAACTAAATTTACCTATCCTAGCACCTGAGCAGCAGGGTGCTACATACACTTTAAGCAATCAATTGCAGTGTGTTAGCATGCAATATATTGCACATTCATGTTCATTGATTTAGAAACAAAAGTCCATTCATTATGAATGGGCTGCCAATGCACATCAACAGACAATGTAAACTTTATTTACAACATAGCACTCTGAAATGCACATTTTGCATTGGCTGCTGCTGTACAATGTGTTGGGCGTCATTCCCAATGAATTGTACAGCAACACACTACAAACAGTGCATTGCATTGACATGTGTTGCTCTACTGCTTTGTAAAACGTGTATATATTGTGCAATGTACAAGTGCGAATGGGCACATAATGCTACTAAATCATTGACTTTAACCGCACTAATATTTCCACATGAGCGTATACATTATTTTTGAAAGGGTTAGTTCCCTTTTACAAAAAAATAAAAATCCTATGCAGATAAGGGGCGTCTGTAGATAAAAACAAACTGTGCATCTTTGACTAAAGTTGAATAATGCCTCTTCAATAGGTGTAGGCCATTTATTTACCTCTTGAAGCCTCACCCGAAAACTACCAGGATGTTGCTAGGACATTGCTAAGCGAGTTCTAGCTTTACTGTTCATCTCCACCGACCCAGAAGTGAATTGTTAACTCTGATGATCGGTGCAGCAGGAGGGACAGTTGTAAACACCGATCTCCCTGTATAGCCGACATCCGCTTCTCCTTCTCTCCCTCCCGTGGCTGTCAGCTAAAAAGCTATAGAAGGAGATCAGTGTTCACAGCTGTCCCTCCTGTTGCACCGATCATCCCAACTGTTCCCTGTATCCTCCCCCCCTCTTCTTCTACAGCTCCCTTGTCCTTCTCCTCCGCCCTCCCTCACCCCCCAGCACCGGCTTCTCTCCTCTCCTCTCCTGCCGGCTAAGGGGATCTGTCAGGATGGGGAGCGGAGGAAGGGACCGGTCATTTACCGGCCCCTGCCTTTTCTGAATTGGACACAGTGAGCGAGATCGCTCCTGTGTCCTTATGAATATCCAGGAGCCTCTGTCTTCCGTCCATTCATCTTCAATGCTGAGAAAGGGACTGGGGAATCTGTGTCCTCAGCCTCTTTCTCTGTCTCAAAGGGGAGATGTCAGGAGTCTGTTTAGATCCCACAAACAGGGTTGATAAAAAAAAATAAAAAATGCAAAAAAATATAAAAAAAAAGGAAATTGTAAACAAAAATTATAAAATAAAAAACTACTGACACCATCCCCCTGCTCTACCAACACTGTCCACTGCCCCAACCCCCTCCCCCAAAAAGCATAAAAAAAAAAAGAAACGTAATTGTTAAAAAAAATATATGTAAAAATAAAAACTACTTACACCATCCACTGCTCTACTGACACCATCGCCGCCACATACTCCCCACCCTTTCCCCAGAAGTGCTGTGAAAAAAAATCTAAAAAAAAATTATTAAAAGAAAATAATAGACAACAAAATTGTAAAAAATAATAGAAAAAATAATAAAAACAAAAAACTACTGACACACTGCTCTACTGATACTGTCCACTACCCCCACCCCCAATCATTGTGAAAAACAAAAGATACAAAAATAATTTGAAAAAATTAATAAAAAAAATAAAATTGTAAAAAAAGAATAATAAAAAATAAAGAACTACTGACACCATAAACTGCCCTACTGACACCATCACATACTACTCACTGCTGTATTCTCCACACTCCTCACATGCACAATATACCCCCCATACATACACTCCACAATCCCTATTTAACATTACTATATTCTGCACTGCAAAGTCATCTCAGATTCTAGAAAAACCACACCCCACGGTTTAAGTCACGTCCACCTTCCTGAAATTAGTTTTTGCAGGGTGGGATGTCTGGTACTAGCTAGGCCTTGTTTACCAATGTCCTAGCAATGTCCTGATAAGGTCAGGCTTCAGGAGGTATGGAAATGTCCTACACCTATAGCAAGGGCATTGTTAAATTTTGATCAAAGCAGCACAGCTTGTTTTCATCTACTGATATTGTGCTTGGATCCTGTGTTCATCTTTGTGACATTGTGTGATTCTAAAAAGTATTTGCGTTGCTTAACCACTTGCTGACCTGCTCACAGATATACTGTGGCAGGTTGGCTCTCCTGCGCAAACTGACGTACCTGTACATCAGTCCATACAAGGAGGATAGTGGGTGCACGCAGCGGCGCAGCGGTGGCATGCCTGCAGACACGATTTCCACTGACGGCCCGCGATTGCATTGTAAACAAGGCGATCCCCCTTTCTGTCTAGTGGCATGACAGAGATCTACTGTTCCCAGTGATCGGGAACAGTGATCTGTCATGTTCCAGTAAGCCCACCCCCCTACAGTTAGAACACTTTGAGGGAACACACTTAACCCCTGCCCTGCCAGTGTAATTTTTACATTGATCAAAGCATTTTTATAGCACTGATCAATGTAATAATGTCACTGGTCCCCAAAAAGTGTAAATTGGGGTCAGATTTGTCCGCTGCAATGTTGCAGTCCCGCTAAAAATCACAGATCCCCGCCATAACTAGTAAAAACAATAAAAAAATAAATAAAAGTACCTAAATCTATCCCGTAGTTTGTAAATTTTGCGCAAACCAATCAATATATGTCTATTACGATTTATTTTATTTTTTTTACCAAAAATATGCAGAAGAATATATATTGGCCTAAACTGATAAATAAATATATTTATTTATTTTTTGGATATGTATTATAGTAGAAAGTAAAAAAAAAAATATTTTCTTCAAAATTGTCACTTTTTTTATTTTGATAGCACAAAAATCAAATACCAGCAAAATTTGTGGGGGAAAAAAAACATAAATTTTGTTTGGGTACAACATCACACAAATGCTTATTTGCCCAACCTTTTTAAAGCCAATTAGAGCCTCCGGCTTTATGAATGTGCTTAAAAAAAAACAAAAAAACAAAAAAAAAGCTCATAGAAATCTATGCGTGCAGCGCCCCACATGGAGCTTAGGGGGGCGGCGGCCCTGCACCCCTTATGGACTGGCCAAGGCTGCTTAAACGCTTCATTGCTCATACAGCTCAACTTTCATAGTTGAATATATCTGTATTGTGTAGAACTGTTAGCTTTACCAATTCATTTTATGATCCAGAACCAAAAAATTACATTTGTAAATTACCATTCTACATAGTATAGTGTAACACTAAAATACCCAGAACTCACAGTCTCTTTGACGATGAAATTCCTGGTAAGGGCTCAGCCATTCTGGCTTCTAAGAAAGGCGATTAGATGACTTTGCGACTTGAAGACAAGGTTGTCATTAAAATGCGAGTTGATACCCCATTACATGCACAAAACTACAAGGTTTTATCTACAGCGTGTTTTCCTAAACAGCGTACTGATCATGAGCACAGGTTCAATGTATCCATGACAACCTGCTCATGTAGGGCGAGGGTGGTTTATACGCCATACTGAATCTATTTTCTTTCTGTTGAGTTTAGGACACTGTTCACAAGCTTTGTTATAACATCTCCTGAGGAGGGTCTCTTCATAGGAAATGTTTATCTATTTGTACACATCAAGGCTAAGTTGAATCCTGATTGCGCAACTGATACCATTAATGTAGAACTATAAAGTTTTCCCTATAGAGCAAATCTAGATGACAATATCGCTTCGCAGCTACAGTGAAATCGGAAATTCCCAGGAAAAATAAAACTTTTGCCTTATATATATATATATATATATATATATATATATATATATATATATATATATACACACACACACACACCCCATGTCTCACAAAAGTGAGTGCACCCCTCACAGTTTTGTAAATATTTTATTGTATATTTTCATGTGACAATACTGAAGAAATGACACTTTGCTACAATGTAAAGTAATGAGTGTAGAGCTTGTATAACAGTGTAAATTTGCTGTCCCCTCAAAGTAACTCAACACACAGCCATTAATGTCTAAACCATTGGCAACAAAAATGAGTGCACCCTTAAGTGAAAATGTCCAAATTGGGCCCAAAGTGTCAATATTTTGTGTGGCCATCATTATTTTCCAACACTGCCTTAACCCTCTTGGGCATGGAGTTCACCCAAGCTTCACAGGTTGCCACTGGAGTCCTCTTCCACTCCTCCATGACGACATCACTGAGCTGGTGGATGTTAGAGACCTTGCACTCCTACATCTTCCGTTTGAGGATGCCCCACAGATGCTCAATAAGGTTTAGGTCTGGAGTAGGGATGAGCCGAACACCCCCCGATTCCGTTCGCACCAGAACATTCGAACGGACCGAAAATTTGTGCGAACTTTAGAACCCTATTGAAGTCTATAGGACTCGAACGTTCAAAATAAAAAGTGCTAATTTTAATGGCTAATATGCAAGATATTGTCTTAAAAATGGTTTGGTGACCTGGCTCCTGCCCCAGGGGACATGGGTCAATGCCTACATTTTTTTTAAAATGGCTGTTTTTTCGGGAGCACTGATTTTAATGACAATTAAAGTGAACAAAAAAAAGTGAAATATTCCTTTAAATATCGTGCCTGGGGGTGTCTATAGTATGCCTGTGAAGTGGCACGTGTTTCCTGTGTTTAGAACAGTCCCTGCACAAAATGAAATTTAACTGAAAAAAAGTAATTTAAAACTGCTTGCAGTTTTAATGTAATATCTGGTTCCGGCAATACGGATGAAAATCATTTAGAAAAATGGCATGGGTAGCCCCCCTGCCCATTACCAGCCCCTTTGGGTCTTGTACGGATATTAAGGGGAACCCCGTACCCAAATAAAAAAAAGGAAAGGTGTAGGGCCCCCAGGCCCTATATACTCAGAACAGCAGTATACAGGCGGTGAAAACAAGACAGGGATTGTGTAGGTTTATTGTGTTAAGTAGAATCTGTTTGTAATTTTGAACTGGTACATTTTTAAAGTGTAGCTCCAGTCAAAAAATCTATTTTTAAGCTTTTTGGAAAACATAGGGAAGGGTTATCAACCCTGTATAATTTTTTTGTCCGTCCGTCTTTTTTCATCTCACTTCCTGTTGTCTCATTCTGTTTGCAAGTAGGAGATGTTTGTAAGTTGGATATTTGAAAGTAGGGGCCTGCCCTATATGCTTTGCAGAAATGGGGGCCTAAGGTGTTGGTGTTGCCACAACACTGTAAGCCCTCAAATTGACTCTTGGTGGGCGCTGGAGCGCCCTGCTGTGAATGATTATATCAAGAATTGTAATTACATGCCATTGTTGAACAGTGGTAGAAAAATTAGGCCTTTGGTGGTTGTGGTGGTGCAGGTGCCACAACACTATAAGTCCTCACAGTTACTCTTGGTGGGCACAGGAACTGGCCCTACTGTGAAATATTATATCAAGAATTGTAATTACATGCCCCTGTTAAACAGGGGCTGAAAAATTTAAATTGGGCCTTAGGCACTGCTTGCTGGTGCCACGACTCTGGAACCTCTCCCAGATACTCTAGTTGGAGTGCAGGAATGAGCCCTGCTGCAAAGCATTGCATCAAAAATTGTATTACATGCCCCTGTTAAACAGGGGCTAAAAAATTGGGCCTTAGGCTCTGGTGCCACGACACTGCAACCTCTCCCATATACTCTAGGTGGAGTGTAGGAATGAGCCCTGCTGCAAAGCATTGCATCAAATATTGTAATTACATGCCCCTGTTAAACAGGGGCTGAAAAATTGGGCCTTAGGCACTGGCACTGGTGCCACGACACTGCAACCTCTCCCATATACTCTAGTTGTAGTGCAGGAATGAGCCCTGCTGCAAAGCATTGCATCAAAAATTGTATTACATGCCCCTGTTTAACAGGGGCTGGAAAATTGGGCTGGTGGCATCACCCAGAACCAAAAATGTTCTTCCAAGATATCATCAGGATCATTGAAGAGGAAGAGGATAGCCAGTCAACATAACAGGACAGTCATTCAGCATCAGCATAGGCAGGCTTGAAGGGACATTTAAAAAAAAATTATTCGGTTACATCAGCTTCAGGTGCTTGGTAGCTGGTGGTGATTCAAGATTGATTCATCTTTATGAAGGTCAGTCGATCAACCGAGTCGGTGGACAGGCACACCCTGTGACCGGTTATAAAGCCACCAGCAGCACTGAAGGTGCGTTCCAAAAGAACGCTGGATGCAGGACAGGCCAGTAGCTCAATTGCATACTGTGCAAGCTCTGGCCAGTGATCCATCCTCAAGACCCAGTATGCCAGAGTATTTTTGGTGGGAAAGGTGTCCAAGTCTGACCTTGCCCCTAGGTATTCCTGCACTGTAAATCAGACGCTGGCAATGGTTGCTGGAACCAAATTATACCTTGGGGCTGCGGACTAAAAAATTGTCTGAACGTATCGGTCAGACGGCCACCTTCTCCACCGCTTCTTCTGTGACTAACTGAAGCCTCAGCAAAACATTGTCCAGGACCAGGAGTTTGTAACCTCCCAGTCTCTGGGAACGCGTTGCACAGACCTTTCTGCAAGGCCTCCCGGAGATGTCTCATCCTCTGCTCCCTCTGTGATGGCAAGATATGGTCCGCAACCTTACCCTTGTACCGTGGATCAAGGAGAGTGGCAAGCCAGTAATGGTCCCTCTCCTTGATCCGAAGAATACGAAGATCCTTCCGCAGGCTTTGCAGGATCAGGGAGGCCATGCAGCATAGGTTAGCTGAGGCATTTGGTCAGGAGTCCTCTGGGTCACTAAGGACAACATGATCCGCAGCCACCTCCTCCTAGCCATGTACAAGTCCACGTGTTTCTTAGGACTGTAAATCATCCCTAAAAGACTGCTGCTGCTGATGCTGAGTGCCAGGCTCCACCTCCATGCTGACACAAGCCTCCTCCTCCTCGTCCTCTTCCTGTGTGATGGGTGGGACAGCAGGAACACTGTCTGGATAAAGGGGGCCTTGAAAGGCAAGGAAGTCTTCCTCTTCCAGCCTCTGTTCTGCTTCAAGTGCCCTGTCCATTATTCCACGCATCGTATGCTCCAACAGGTGGACAAGAGGTACAATGTCCCTGATGCATGCACTGTCACTGCTCACCATCCTCGTGGCCTCCTCAAATGGTGACAGGACCGTGCATGCATCCCTGATCATGCCCCACTGGAGTGGTGAAAAAAAGAACAAACTCCCCTGACCCTGTCCTGGTGCCGTAGTCGCACAGGTACTCATTGATGGCCCTCTGCTGCGTGTGCACCCACTGCAGCATGGCCAACGTTGAGTTCCACCTGCTGGGCATGTCACATATAAGGCGGTTCTTGGGCAGGTTCAACTCCTTTTGGAGCTCAGCCAGCCCTTAGCACTGGCATTAAATGATTGGTGGAAATGCACACAGACTTTCCTGGCCTGCCTCAGGACATCCTGTAAGCCTGGGTACCCACCCAAGAACCGCTGCACCACCAGGTTAAGGACGTGAGCCACACAGGGCACATGGGTCAGTTGTCCCTGTCGGAGGGCGGAGAGGAGGTTGGTGCCATTGTCGCAAACCACCATTCCTGGCTTAAGCTGGCGTGGCATCAACCACCTCTCGGCCTGCCCCTGCAGAGCTGACAAAATATCTGCCCCAGTGTGGCTCCTGTCCCCCAAATAAACTAGCGAAAGCACTGCATGGCATCTTTTTTCCTGCATACTTGCGTAGCCTCTTGGAACACCTACGGAGCACCACTAGTTCCGAGGGCAGAGAACTGGAAGAGGCCATGGAGAAAGAAGAAGAGGAGGGGGTGGAGGAGAGAGGTGTGTCACAACCAGTAGTAGCATTTTGGAGGAGTGGTGGCGGAACAACCTCCAACACTACTGCACCTTGTCCTGCATCCTTCCAAGCTCCCAGAAGAGTGACCCAATGGGCTGTGAAAGATAGGTAACGTCCCTGTCCATGCCTGCTGGACCAGGAGTCAGCGGTAATATGCACCTTACTGCTGACCGCCCTGTCCAGCGAGGCATGGACCTTGCCTTCCACATGCCGGTAGAGAGCCGGAATCGCCTTCCGTGAGAAAAAGTGGCGTTTAGGGACCTGCCACTGAGGAACCGAGCATTGCACAAACTCACGGAAGGGGGTCGAGTCTACCAACTGAAAAGGCAGCAGTTGAAGTGCTAGCAATTTAGCCAAGCTAGCATTCAACCGCTGGTAATGTGGATGGCTGGGAGTGAACTTCTTTCAACGGTCCAGCAGCTGGGGCAGGGAAATTTGCCTGCTACAATCGGACATGGGTGTACTGCTAGCAGAGTGCCCGCAAGTACTTGGCTGTGACACACTTAATTCTACACCTTCATTCCTCTCAGTGCAGGTTTCAGAGAGGACTGAAGGTCTAGTGGGGTTGGAGATTCCAGCTGATGAGGAGCAAGGAGAGGTCTGCTTTGTTCTTTGGTGTGGGTCTTTAAGGTACGCTTGCCAATGAGCTGCATGGCAGGTCAACATATGTCTGGTCAAGCATGTGGTGCCCAAGCGGCTGATGTTTTGGCCACGCGAGATACGCTTGAGGCATATGTTGCAACTAGCAGCGCTGCGATCTGATGCACTGGTCTCAAAAAAGGCCTTTTGGAGTAACGCGCAGAGGTAGCGCCCTATACAGGCTGGGCTCTGCGGTGTGATTCAGTCGGTGTGCTGCCCCTATGCTGGCACCTGGAGGGCATCCTGCCTCATTGGAGATGTGCCTCCTCCTCCTCCTCTCTCCTATCAGGCACCCACGTGGAGTCAGTGACCTCATCATCCCCTCCCTCTTCATCACTGGAGCAAACCTGGCAGTATGCTGCAGCTGGTGGAACATGACTGCGAGATTGCTGTCCTTTTTGAGCATCCCCTCTCTCTGCGCTCACACTACTGCCTTCCTCTAGCTGGGCATCATCATCAGAGCCTTCAAAACGCTGGGCATCCTCCTGGAGCATGTACCCAACACTGTGCTCAAACAGTTCGGGGGACTTCTCAGGAGGACATGGTGGGTCTAGGGAAGGAGTGACTGATGATGCGTTGGCAGCTGCTTTGCTAGTACCCTGAGCCTGGGTGAGAAAGGATAAGGAGGATGAGGAGGGCTTGGATGGGAGAGGATGGGAGAGGATGAGGTCATCCACTCTACCAAGTCTTCGGCATGATGCAGCTCAACACGTCCAGCTGCCGAAAATAAGGACAAGCGTGTCCCATGGCCACGTGCTGATGACGATGCATCGCATCCACGACCAGCACTGTTGTCTCTAGACACAGAGCCTGCTTGCCCTCTTTTATTGGCTTGTGACTGTCTGCCTCTCCTTGTTGGCCTTCCAGACATAGTAATGGCCTGCAGGGAGATGGAAAAAACAGAAATTGGGTAGTGTATATTGTGCTGGAGGCAGACAACACCCACTGTAAAGGCTGCAGATGCCTGTATTAGAGAACACCAGCAAAAAAGGGTAGATACAGGTGTATACTGTGCTGGAGGCACACAACACCCACTAACTCCTGCAGATGCCTGTATTAGAGAACACCAGCAATAAAGGGTAGATACAGGTGTATACTGTGCTGGAGGCACACAACACCCACTTTAACTCCTGCAGATGCCTGTATTGGAGAACACCAGCAATAAAGGGTAGATACAGGTGTATACTGTGCTGTGCTGGAGGCACACAACACCCACTAACTCCTGCAGATGCTGTATTTGAGAACACCAGCAATAAAGGGTAGATACAGGGGTATACTGTGCTGGAGGCACACAACACCCACTTTAACTCCTGCAGATGCCTGATAAAAGAGCACACTGTCCCTGCCTATCTTGCTCTTTCCCTGTACGTAGAACACACTACACAAGGCCGCCGCCCTGGTGGCCTTATATAGTGTGGGGCGTGTATCATACCCCTGAGCTATAATTGGCCATGGCATCCTGCCTGTGGCTAATTATGGCTCTCTTCGCTGCCAGCGATGTGATTGGCCAAGCATGCGGGGTCACAGTGCATGCTTGGCCATTTATGAGCCAGCAATGCACATGCGTTCGACCCGAACACCAAGCTCATCTCTAGTCTGGAGCTATGCTTGGCCAGTCCATCACCTTTTCCCTCAACTTCTTTAGTAAGACAGGCAGTGGTCATTTTATGCCGCGTACACACGACCGGACTTTTCGATGGACTAGGTCCGACGGTCTTCCTAACGGAGTTTCGGCGGAGGTCCGACTGACTTTCTGAACGAAACGGACTTAGCCACAGACGACCGGACTAAGTCCGTTAGTTTTGAACGCGATGATGTAAACGGGACTAAACAAGCCAGTAGCCAATAGCTACTAGCCAGTAGCCAATAGCCAATAGCTGCCCTTGCGTCATATTTGGTCCATCGGACTAGCACAGAGACGAATGGTTTTCCCGATTTTTAGTCCGTAGGATAGATTTGAAACATGTTTTATTTCTAGGTCCATCAGACTTTTGGGGAAAAAGTCTGCTGGAGCCCACATGCGATCAAGTTGTCAGACGGATTCCGGTCCGCCAGACCAAGTCTGCCGGAAAGTCCGATCATGTGTACACGGCCTTAGAGGTGTGTTTGGTGTTTTTATCATGTTGGAATACAGCCCAGGGGCCCAGTCTCCCGAAGAGAGGGGACCATGCTCTGCTTCAGTATGTCACAGTACATGTTGGCATTGATGGTTCCCTCAATGAACTGTAGCTCCCCAGTGCCTGCAGCTCCCAAGACCATGACACTTCCACCACCATGCTTGCCTTTGTACTCCTAACCTGGTTTCCGCCACACATGCTTGACAGCATCTGAACCAAATTTCGCTTGTCTTCAGCAAACCGTCTGTGGGCTTTCTTGTGCATCATCATTTTTTTTTTTCCTTCCTTTCTGGCATCTGACAGTACAGAGAGAAACATTCACTGTGCTTTATTTTAATAGGATGCAGAGTCGGTGTTGAACCTAACAACTATGGCAGCTGCTCACTATAGAGCAGTGATGGCGAACCTTGGCACCCCAGATGTTTTGGAAGTACATTTGCTATGATGCTCAGCTACACTGCAAAGTGTATGAGTATCATGGGAAATGTAGTTCCAAAACATATGGGGTGCCAAGGTTCGTCTTCACTGCTATAGAGATTATGTCTACGGTGATGCAATTGCAGTCTTGGCCCTTGCAGAGCTACCACTGCATTTACCTTAGATCTTGTTCACACAAACACTGAATGATAACGAGGATCAAGGATTTGTGTGGAACCAGGGACATCAGGCTTTCCATGGAATCCAATACAACCTAAAAAAGAGCAGTAAAAGGAATTAAGAATGAAACATAAAGTTCTCATTAGCAGTGGAGTAACAAGGAAATCCTGCCCCTGCCCAGGGCTGGACTGGGACAAAAATTTGGCCCTGGACTTCATCCAGACCAGCCCACTTTAATTTTTCAAACAAGCACACAAACAGTATATAAAACTATACGCAATTGTGCAAAAAAACATAAGTAGCATAACATAAGGAGTCCTCACTAACCTCTTTTATTATTTCACTTATTCTCCTCTGTATTTTTCTCATCTTTCTCACATCACTGCGTGAAGTTGAGGGTGAGCCGTGCAGCCATTACTTTGTCACTGAAACCGGCCTAATGAGCCATCGGCCCCCCGGAAAACACCCTGTAGTCCCAATGGCCAGTACATGCCTGCCCCTGCCTGGTTGTCAGCACTTGTAAATTGTTAGCACAGTTTTAGGGCCAGTTTAACCCTTTAGGAATGTCAATTGGTTACTCTAGTTTTGTTAATTTAAAACATTCCTCTTAATTTTTCATTTTTATTTATATTCACTGCAAGGATTTGGGGGCCTCTGTACACTTTCTTGTCTGCTTATGTTCTGCAGGTACTAAATATGCACCCCTCTAGCTATTTGGCCAGTATGCAATAAGTGAACTTATGAACAGTACAGAGAATGCCATACATTTTACATAAATCTTTGTGCAGACTTCTAGAAATAGCAATGATTGGCCCAATCAGCAATGGGACATCTTCGAAGCACTCAGTACTGAGAGAACTGTTTCCATGGGTGCAAGAAAAAAGTAAAATTCTGACAGTTTAAAAAAAAAATTGTAGCAGGCTGCAGAATTAAATGGAAATACAGTGTCCTCAGCCAATTGCCACCTATCAATGCCCACCAGTGGTGCCAATCAGTGCCACCTAGAAGTGCTGCCTATCAGTGTAACCGATCAGTGCCCATCACTGCTGCCTCATCAGCGTGCATCAATGACGGACAAAAATTACCAGTTTTAACATTTTATAACAAAATAAAATAAAAAATGTATTGTCTTTTTCTATTTTTTTAACAAAAAATTAAAATCGCACAGGTGATCAAATACCACCAAAAGAAAGCTCTATTTGGGGGAAAAATTATACAAATGTAATTTGGGTACAGTGTTGTATGACTGTGCAATTGTCATTCAAAGTGCATTAGCACTGAAAGCTGAAAATTGGTCTGGATAGGATGGGGGTTTAAGTGCCCAGTAAGCAAGTGGTTAATCTACTATTTCTAATCTCTTCTAAACAGCCTCGTTTCCAGGCTTAATGCCAATTTTATAGGTTTTAATACTTCCTAAGTTTCGGACCTGAAATCTTGGTAGTCGGAGTGTTGAGCCACCCTCCACATAGCAGTTTGCAGTCTTCTGCTTTACTACCTATAATTTATATTCATGGTTTGAGGTTCTTCTTTAACTGAATAAAGCTGCAAGCAAGCATTGAAATAATTACAAGAGATGAAAGCTCAAAATTCACAAACCTTGAATTAAAATATCTGCTTATTACATACTGGCCCACACCTCATAGCCAAAATGCAACATTATACCTACCAATAGAAACACCATCTGTGGACAAAAAATTGAAAATATTCTTACTTCACACCTGGCTTCCACACTAGAGAGGATAAGAGCACAATCCTTCTGCAGAGATCCTGGGAACGGTTAGGATGCCAAATCTCACAATAAGTAGCTTCAGCTTTCAGCACAGTGGCATGTCTTCTTACACGATATGGCATCCTCTGCATTCCCATGATCTCCTATCTGCCTAGGCACTGTGGACAGAAGATAGGTGCAAGCAAGTAGGCAGGTGCAGTCTATTTTCTCGCTGCAGGTGGCACTCAACCGCAGCAGCTCTGCACCTAGAGAGGAAGTCAAGAGGAACCTAGTTCCTCTATAATTTCTTGGGTCCTTGGGAAGCGATCCGGTTGGATGGTGTGAGTCTGGCAGTCATCTTGGGTCAGCCAAAACCTATTTATATGGTTTATGTGAGTGGGTAGTGCAGGGAAAGGTACCCCATTTGTTAGGGATAGTACTAGCAAGGTTCCTGATGAGATGGGAAAGCATAGAGTCGCATCCTTCTGGACACCCTCCGGACTGGGTACGAACAGCCAGGCCACATTCTGCATTGTCATTCTGGCTGGAACCCGCTCTGTTCACATTTCTGTAACCGTGAGTGCACCTGGTTGGGCAGCCTTCCTCCTGGGATTGTTGTGAACTGTTGCTGCTTTGCTTTAATGCAAGTTTATCACCATACCGGACTGTGAAATATTGTTGCCGCACCCCGCCTACAAGTAAATTTTCAAAATTTTTCCCACAGGTGTTTCTTTTAAAAGGTATTATACAGCAATCTGACAACAGGCAGACCGATTTGTATTAAAAGGCATAATAAATAGGTTTCAGTTAGCGCATACTTTTCCCTGTGTCATTCTATTTTATTACACATAACTTAAAATGGTTGTTAAGCCGCTTGTATAAAAAGCTCCCATCCCCTCTGTATTAGAACAGTAAGTTCTCCTGTGTCCTATCAGTACAGATAAGCATAGTTATGATATCACAGCGTCTTTCTGCGATCATGTGACTTCTCGGCTCTGTCTCGTCTCTCCCCTACCTGGCTGACAGTTCCAGCGGACGGGGGGGGACATCAGCCGGGGGGGGGGGGGGAGGGGAGAGTGAAGGAGATGCAAGTGCCCGGCGGTCCTGATGACCACCGAGCTCCCGCAATCGCTCGTGACACGGCAAGAACCGGGATCTCTGTGTGTAAACACAGAGATTCCGCTTCTCTAAGGGGAGAAGAAACCGATCGTGTGTTCATACAAAGTATGAACACCGATCTATCTCTTCCCCTAGCAAGTCCCATCCCCCCTTCAGTTATAACACATAGCAGGGAAAATTAAACCCTTGATCGCCCCGTTAACCCCTTCACTGCCGGTGCCATTTTTTTATAGTAATCAGTGCATTTTTATAGCACTGATCGCTGTATAAATGCCAATACTAGTAAAAAAAAAAATAATAATAAAAATGCTAGAAATGTATCCCCTATTGTGTAGATGCTATGACTTTTGCACAAACCAATCAATATACGCTTATTGCGATTTTTATTACCAAAAATATGTAGAAGAATACATATCGGCCTAAACTGAGAAAAAATATGCTTTTTAAAAAATAAATAAAATGGGGATATTTATTATAGCAAAAAGTACAAAAGTGTTTTTTTCAAAATTGCCGCTCTTTTTTTTTTTGTTTATAGCGCAAAAAATAAAAAATGCAGAGATGATCAAATACCACCAAAAGAAAGCTCTATTTGTGGGAAAAAAAGGATGTCAATTTTGTTTGGGTACAGGATCGAGCGACCGTGCAATTGTCAGTTACAGCGATGCAGTGCCGAATCACAAAGAATTGCCTGGTCATTCAGCAGCCAAATCTTCTGGGGCTGAAGTGGTTAAATTAATAAATATGCTGCTGTTTTTTAAGCAAAGTAATGTCCCTTTCCAGGGAACCTATTAAGTTAATCAAACAGTCGTCTTCCCTTTACAATTCACATTCGATTTGGTCCAGGTTTTGGTTTCCATATATCATGTTATACATCCAAATGCCTTTTCAAAATTATAAAAAGCTTCTTTTCTGAATTCGGTCACTTTTTTTTTCTGTATTTTATCTTTTTTATTTTTTTTTACTTGTTTCTTCATCATGGGTGACATCTCATTTTGTCAATACTATGCAAACATCCTCATTATGTATTTGTATATAAAACTGTGTCAATCGAGTTAGTGGCTAACACAGGGCTTTTTATTCTATCCAGTGCATTTGTTCAATACTGAGAATTCAGCACAAAAAATTATATATAGTACTTTGCAAATACCTTTGCCCTGGCGCCAAGCATCTGACAGCTTTGTCTGTTACAAAATAGCTCCCTCCCAATCAGCTATTATAAATATAGACCCCAGCCTCTCGCAGGTGCTATGAGGCTGGATTCATACCTATGCATTTTTAATGCTTTTTGCAGATTTGCACAACAGAACATGTTCCATAGGAAAACATGTTAAATGGACTGTAGTGCAAATCTGCAAAAAGCACTAAAAATGCATAGATGTGAATCAGCCCTTAGGCTGGATTCACACCTATGTTTTTTTAGTGCTTTTTACAGATTTGCACTACAGAACGTGTTCCATAGGAAACAATGTTAAATAGACTGTAGTGCAAATCTGCAAAATAGCACTAAAACTGCATAGGTGTGAATCCAGCCTAAGGCTGGATTCACACCTATGCATTTTTAGTGCTTTTTGCATTACAGTCCATTTAACATGGTTTCCTATGGAAGACGTTCTATAGTGCAACTCTGCAAAAAGCACTAAAAATGCATAGGTGTGAATCCAGCCTAACACCACTTGTCCTTTTGATTGTAGTGCTTTCTTTTTCTCCAGCTTGTAGTTACCTCTCACTTAAAGGCCAAGTTCATCTTTTAAGGCTGGATTCACACCTATGCATTTTTTGTGCTTTTTGCATTTTGCACTACAGAACGTGTTCCATAGGAAACCATGTTAACCACTTTCAGACCGGACCATTTTGCTGGTAAATGACCAGAGGTCTTTTTACACTTTGGCACTGCGCTGCTTTAACTGGTAATTGCGCGGTCATGCAATGTTGTACCCAAACAAAATTTGCGTCCTTTTCTTCCCACAAATAGAGCTTTCTTTTGATGGTATTTGATTGCCTCTGCGATTTTTATTTTTTGCGATATAAACGTAAAAAGACCGCAAATTTTGAAAAAAAATGATATTTTCTACTTTTTGTTATTAGAAAAATCCAATAAACTCAATTTTAGTCATACATTTAGGACAAAATGTATTCAGCCACATGTCTTTGGTAAAAAAAAAGTCAATAATTGTATATTTATTGGTTTGCGCAAAAGTTGTCACATCTACAAACTAAGGTACGTTTTCTGGAATTTACGCAGCTTTTAGTTTACGACTGCCTATCTCATTTCTTGAGGTGCTAAAATGACAGGGCAGTACAAAACCCCCCCAAATGACCCCATTTTGGAAAGTAGACCCCCTAAGGAAATTGATAAGAGGCATGTTGAGCCCATTGAATATTTTATTTTTTTGCCTCAAGCGATTGAATAATGACAAAAAAAAATTTTTTTTTTTTTTTTTACACAAAGTTGTCACTAAATGATATATTGCTCACACATGCTATGGGCGTATGTGAAATGACACCCCAAAATAAATTCTGCTGCTTCTCCTGAGTACGGGGATACCACATATGTGGGACTTTTTGGGAGCCTAGCCGCGTACAGGGCCCCGAAAACCAAGCACCGCCTTCAGGCTTTCTAAGGGCGTCAATTTTTGATTTCACGCCTCACTACCTATTACAGTTTTGAAGGCCATAAAATGCCAAGATGGCACAAAACCCCCACAAATGACCCCATTTTAGAAAGTAGACACCCCAAGCTATTTGCTGAGAGGCATGTTGAGTCCATGGAATATTTTATATTTTGCCACAAGTTGCGGGAAAATTACAAACTTTTTTTTTTTTTTTTTTTTTTTCACAAAGTTGTCACTAAATGATATATTGCTCATGCATGCCATGGGCATATGTGAAATGACACCCCAAAATAAATTCTGCTGCTTCTCCTGAGTACGGGGATACCACATATGTGGGACTTTTTGGGAGCCTAGCCGCGTACGGGGCCCCGAAAACCAAGCACCGCCTTCAGGCTTTCTAAGGGCGTAATTTTTTGAGTTCACTTCTCACTACCTATTACAGTTTTGAAGGCCATAAAATGCCAAGATGGCACAAAACCCCCACAAATGACCCCATTTTAGAAAGTAGACACCCCAAGCTATTTGCTGAGAGGCATGTTGAGTCCATGGAATATTTTATATTTTGCCACAAGTTGCGGGAAAATTACAAACTTTTTTTTTTTTTCACAAAGTTGTCACTAAATGATATATTGCTCACGCATGCCATGGGCATATGTGAAATGACACCCCAAAATAAATTCTGCTGCTTCTCCTGAGTACGGGGATACCACATATGTGGGACTTTTTGGGAGCCTAGCCGCGTACGGGGCCCCAAAAACCAAGCACCGCCTTCAGGCTTTCTAAGGGCGTTACAGTTTTGAAGGCCATAAAATGCCAAGATGGCACAAACCCCCCCCCCCCCAAATGACCCCATTTTAGAAAGTAGACACCCCTAAATTTAGGGGTACACTAGTGAGACTAGGTAATAAATGGCGGGTGCCCTGAAACTATAAAAAAATAACTAACCAACCAGCGTCACCTGTAACAGTTATATGGTGATCACTGGTGAAAGGGTTAACTAGGGGGCAATCAGGGGGCTTTATGCGGTAGTATATGGGGGTCCCTGGCGCTATAAAAAGCTGCGGCGAACCTAAATACCTACCTGCCTAACTAGCGTCACCTGTGACACTAATACAGCGATCAGAAAAACGATCGCTTATTAGGCTGGGTTCACACTGGAGCGATGCGGGAACGCCACGAATGCGCGGCGGGTTCCCGCATCGCATGCCTCCCGGCGGCAGTTCACACTGCCCTATGCGAACTGCTGGGAGTGTCAGTGAAATGTTAATGACACCCCCAGATCAGTTCGCATATCGCAGTGCGATCTGCAAACTTGGATCGCATGGTGTGAACACCCATGCGATCCGATTCTGCTGCGGACCAAAAAAAGGGTCCCGTGCGAGTTTGCGGCGGGTGCGACACGAATTCAGCCATACTATCTGTATAGCTGAACTCGAATCGCACAGAGATCGGATGTGATTTGCACTGCAGTGCGGTGCGAATCACATCCGTTCTCATAAACCGCTGCAATGTGAACCCAGCCTTAGTGACACTGGCGACGGGGGGTGATCACGGGGTTAAACCTTTATTGGGGGGGTTAGGGGGGTACCTTAGAACTAAAGGGGGCTAACCCTAACTGCCCTAACAGTTATTAGTCACAAATGACACCTGCCGGGTGATCAGGGGGTTAAACCTTTATTAGGTAATAAATGGCGGGTGCCCTGAAACTATAAAAAAATAACTAACCAACCAGCGTCACCTGTAACAGTTATATGGTGATCACTGGTGAAAGGGTTAACTAGGGGGCAATCAGGGGGCTTTATGCGGTAGTATATGGGGGTCCCTAGCGCTATAAAAAGCTGCGGCGAACCTAAATACCTACCTGCCTAACTAGCGTCACCTGTGACACTAATACGGCGATCAGAAAAATGATCGCTTATTAGGCTGGGTTCACACTGGAACGATGCGGAAACGCCGCGAATCCGCGGCGGGTTCCCGCATCGCATGCCTCCCGGCGGCAGTTCACACTGCCCTATGCGAACTGCTGGGAGTGTCAGTGAAATGTTACTGACACCCCCAGATCAGTTCGCATATCGCAGTGCGATCTGCAAACTCGGATCGCATGGTGTGAACACCCATGCGATCCGATTCTGCTGCGGGCCAAAAAAAGGGTCCCGTGCGAATTTGCGGCGGGTGCGGCGGGTGTGGCGGGTGCGGCGAATGGCTGAACTCGAATCGCACAGAGATCGGATGTGATTTGCACTGCAGTGCGGTGCGAATCACATTCGTTCTCATAAACCGCTGCAATGTGAACCCAGCCTTAGTGACACTGGCGACGGGGGGTGATCACGGGGTTAAACCTTTATTGGGGGGGTTAGGGGGGTACATTAGAACTAAAGGGGGCTAACCCTAACTGCCCTAACAGTTATTACAGTCACAAATGACACCAATGCAAAAAAAAAAAAAAAAAAAAAAAAAATGACATTGGTGTCACTGTGACTGGGGGGCAGGGGTAATTGGGGGGGTGATCGGGGGGTAAAGGGGGGGTGTGAGTGTGCCTGGCATGTTCTACTGTGTGTGGGATGTGTTGGTGCAACTCACTGATCCGCTCTCCTCCGTGTCGGAACGAAAAATACCGACACGGAGGAGAGAATACATCACTTCCTCTCCTGTGTTTACATTACAGGAGAGGAAGTGATGTCACCGGGGATTTCCATTCGTCGGGAGCGATCGCGAGGGGGTGGCCATGAATGAATGGCCGTCCCCTCGTCCGGGATCGCTCCCGAACGAAAACCGACCGCCGCAGGCACCGGGCGGGGGCCCGATCGGGCCCCCGACCCGCGGGAGGCAAAGGACGTACATATATGTGCTTATGCCTGCCCGTGCCATTCTGATGACGTACATCGGCGTGAGGCGGTCGGCAAGTGGTTAAAAGGACTGTAGTAGAAATCTGCAAAATGCAAAAAGCACTAAAAATGCATAGGTGTGAATCCAGCCTTAGTAAAATTGCAGACAAAGTTTAAAATGCACAAGGCCATTTAGTTAAATGCTGTTCAATGTAAGCGACCAACCTGTAGGCCATGTAGCCACCCCCTTACCGCCAGAAGCATTGCAGAAAAACTCCCATTCTGTGGCCTGCCTCATTGCCAGGATGGGTCAGTTGTTGGTTGTTTGCCCCCAGCATTACAGGATCAAGCTGCGCAATGAGAATTTCGCTTACAAATACTGTGGTTCATTTACATAGAGATGTTAATCTTTGTTGCACAGATCATACGTTGTATTATATACAGTATACATTGCATGAAATTTTTCTTTGCTATGTTTAGCATTCTGAATAGAAGGACTTTTTTTGGTACATTATTGCCTTTTTACTTAACAAGATAGCGCACCGCTATAATAGATAGGATTTTGTTCAGTTCAGTGAACTCCAGGCAAATCCATAAATACACACAATAAACACATTTAAAAAGTAGCTGTTTTACCTATCAAAAAGATTTGCATTTCAGGCCTTCAAATCACAGTTACACAGCACAGCCTTTTTTTTTTTTTACTATTCCACTGCAGTTAAGTAACGCTTACAAGTCATGTCCTTTCCTCAGTCCTTGACTGGACAATAAATAAAGATGCAGCAAATGGATTAGCTCATCAGGTAAGCTATCATTTTATTTTTCATTCAGCCCCGCGATCTCCTGCTAAGCTATTGTGTTCTGACAAGGGGCCAAGCAAAAAAAATAAAAAAATTGTTATCCAGTTTTGAACAAGCAAGCTATTGCTTGTGAAACGCGTCAACTGTGTGTCCTGTGTTTGTCTGATACACTTGTGACAATAAAGGTACATCAAGCAAGTTTTTTGGAAATTCAGTGTGACCATTTCTTCATTTTAGGGGGCCAGAACACACTGGTCCACACTCCTAACCATTGGCTTCCAGCTCTGATCAGATGCCAAGTATTCCAGCATTCCCATTGAGCTTGCTTCTGTCAAACAGGCTGGGGTACACACAAGCTGAATGTCAGACGATTTCTGTTAAACTAGCCGATACTCAGCCCATGTGTACCAGTCTTTAGGCTGGATTCACACCTATGCATTTTTAGTGCTTTTTGCATTTTGCATATTTGCACTACAGAACGTGTTCCATAGGAAACAATGGTAAATGGACTGTAGTGCAAATTTTCAAAATGCAAAAAGAACTAAAAATGCATAGTTGTGAATCCAGCCTTACTCTGCTCTCTCCTCTTATAAGAATGTCCCTTGTTAGTATATGTGTACTGCAGCACATATTACTGGCTTCTTGTATAGCTTCATTCTCTACCAGTCTGAGCTTCAAGGGGATTGAAAAAGGGCGATAACCAAGTCACATTTAGGAACTTTCACTGCTTGCATTCCAAAATAAATTTTAATAAAAGTGGAGCCGTTGCAACAGATTTGGTTTGGTTTAAAAAAGGGGAAAAAAAAAAAAAAAAAAAAAAAGATTCCTCATTGGTAGGGTACACAACTCCAGTGTTCATAAATCATCCAAGTACCTGAAAGTTATACCAGTCCGCAACATTTCTTTTATTAAAGTAACTAAGTCACTGAATCTGCACATGAGCTCCAAAATGAGACTTCTAAAAGTATTGTTACAGGAGTGCATGCAGTTGGTGTTTGAAGACAAACTCATCTTAAGGCTATGTATGAGGACACCTGTAAATGAAGTCTCAGGCTGAAATGCTGCAGAAGTCTGGTGAGGAAGAAGTACCATACGAGAACGCCGGTTGGGTTTTAGAAATTGTGCCACTGGAAAGTTGTTGCAACAGTATCACTACAGTGACATGAGCCCTAGTTTAAAGAAAAAAAGAAGAAGAAGAAGAAGAAAAGCGAAGGACAACAGTGTGATGCAAGTCATCTATTGCTCTCATCTAACTATGTATGTTTACTTTTTCACAGCAGAAATTGTGCCACTGTCTGGCCTAGGAGGAGGCACTACAGTGTTTTCAACCTGTCACCAAGGATGTCTTTTTATGCTCTTTACCTATAAAAAAAAAAAAGTTCCAGTATAAAAACTCAAAAGTGCAAATTAACTCTTTAGACTCAAAAAAATGGAGGTACTCATCGATATGGGATGATTATTAGTTATATGGGCAGAGAGGCTCATATGTGCACGAGCAGATACCACAAACGTACCTTTTTCCTAGGGGAAATGGCACTAGTATTTGATACAGGCAGAAGACTGTGCTTGTATGTTTGGACTTCCCAAGACTGAGTGCTTATGGAGTCATATTTAAAAAAAAAAATAAATAAAGAAAAAAATACCGTTCTATGGTTGAATTGGTCTGCAGATCCCAAAGCCCTCTGATGTCTACAGCTAGCTCTAGGTAGAGCTGCATGATTAATTGTTAAAAAATTAAGGATCTCGATTCAACCCCCCTCATGATCTCTATGCAGAATTTCCTGATTCATTCATGTAACAAGTGTAGATAGTTCTCTGCTCACTCAGCTGTCAAAAGAAGAAAAGAAAGGAACGGGCAGCCAAGTTTTTCACAAAATTGGCTGCAGCTGGTAGATAACTATAAACATTGCATCAGCTCATCCCCCCCCCACAGCTATTACCTTTTGTATCAATTGACCCTTCCTTTTTAGATTGTAAGCTCTAACGAGCAGGGCCCTCTGATTCCTCTTGTACCAAATTGTAATGTAACTGTAATGTCTGCCCTCATGTTATAAAGCGCTGAGCAAACTGTTGGCGCTATACAAAACCTGTATAATAATAATAATTGTAACTTTTCCTTCTTAGATGAAAGGAATGAGCTTTGGTCTGTATGAGGGAAGTTTAACCACTTAAAGTGGTTGTAAATCCTTACAAACCACTTTGACCTACAGGTAAGCCTAGATTAAGGCTTACCTGTAGGTCCAAGAAATATCTTATAAGATATTTGCCAAAACACAGGCACCTACTGTCTACTGAGCACGCTGCTGTCAAGGGCTATATGCCGCGAGTGGCGGCTCCCATGCGCAGGAGTGACGTCATTGCGGCTTCACCAAATGACAGCGCCGGAGCAGCGAGACCCACAGAGAAGATGGAGGCTCCGTACACAAGGGGACAGCGGTGACTTTGCTGGCCCCTGTGTCAGGTAAGTGACACATAATGGACTACTATGCGATGCATAGTAGTCCATTATGCTTTACCTTTGCAGGGAATCAAAGAGGAAGTAAACCCATTAGGGTTTACTTCCTGTTTAAAGAATAAACCTTTTTCGAACACTTGTTTCTTACAATGTTAAAATCAGTATTTTTTTTTTTTGCTAGAAAATTACTTGGAACCCTCAAATATATAAATATATAAAAAAAAAATTATATATTTATTTAGCAGAGAACCTAGGGAATAAAATGGCGATTGTAGCAATATTTTATGTCACACTATTTTCTCTTTGTCTTTCAAACACAATTTAAAGCGGGGTTCCACCCTAAAGTGAAACTTCTGCTCATCGGAACCCCCCCCCCCCCTCCGGTGTCACAGTTGGCACCTTTCAGGGGGAGGGGGGTGCAGATACCGGTCTAAGACAGGTATTTGCACCCACTTCCGTGCATAGACTCCCACGGGAGTCTATGCCTCTTCCTGTCCCGCCACGCTGTCTGCTGGGACACACGCGGGTCCCAGAGACGGCGAGGACCATTCCTATTGCGCTGCGTGACTCGTACACATGCGCAGTAGGGAACCAGGAAGTGAAGCTGCAACGCTTCACTTCCTGATCCCCTCACCTAGAATGGCGGCGTCAGCAGCAGAGCGATCGATCGGCCTCGGCTGCCGACATCGCTGGATCCTGGGACAGGTGAGTGTCCATTTATTAAAAGTCAGCAGCTGTAGTATTTGTAGCTGCTGACTTTTAATATTTTTTTTTACAGAGAAATCCCTCTTTAATTAATAATAAAAAAAAAAAAAAAAAAAAAAAACAGTAAAGTTGGCCCAATTTTTTTGTATAATGTCAAAGATGATATTACGCCACGAGAATCGTGAGAAAATCGTGATCTTTATTCTAAGGGAAAAAAAATGGGATTTTCATTTTAGCCAGAATCGTGCAGCTCTAGGTTACATTATCTTTATGTACCAGCCATCTTAACAGCCATAATCTCATTTCAATATGAGCAAAAGAAATTGTTGGTCTCAGAACATTTATTGCACAAGACAAGACATAGGCAAGGCTGGAAATACATGTCATGTATTTTGGCCTGTCATTTCTAGAAAACCTGGAATCCAATACATACATATCTTTACAAGAGAACCTGAAAGTAACATTTTATTACAGAGGTGAAATGCCTTCTCATTGATGCATCAAAAAGACACACATACAAACTTCTAAACTGCTTAACATGGACAAAAAATAGGATAGACAACTCCTGACTCCAGAACATTTCGCTTTAGGAAAGCCATGATACAATATCTAATTCATAAGTCATAGTAAAAACGTTAACCTTTCACAAATGTGGGCTTTGTAAATAGTTTAGCATTACCTTTAAAAAAAAGTGAACTCTTTGCATATCAAAATGGGATATAGATAGTAAGAATTATCTGTAAATCCCATTGTTTCCATTATAACTTTGAGCTTCTCTTCTCATCCTTCCACCCTTCTAATGGTCCTTAAACCCCATGGCAGGGGTACCCTCAGTAACCAATAGGGAGGCTTATGAGGTTAGAGGGGTAGGGTCAATATCAGTTTTCACAGAAAAAGTTTATATTCATATATAAATTCAGCTTTTATGCATCTGGATCTACTGATGGCTTCAATATGCCATTTTCTTTTTCTCTGCAGGTAAACATGGCATATGCTTAATCTAAAATCCCCAAATTTGTGAAGTTTACTTTTGAGGTCAACTTTCATAGATAACAGCAACGGGGGTGCAGGCTCTAGTACTAATGGTGTTCTGGCTCAAGCAACAAGATTCTTCAGCAGCTGCATCACTATTTTATCAAGACAAAATTTCTAAATTCTTACTCGAATAAAACTGCTCAAAAATGGGGGAAAACCTTTCAGCCCACAGATCTACATTGCCAAAGGGCAAAATGCATCTCAAATTTTGGTTAAACATTCTGAAATCCAACCTGCACAGAATATTTGCTAGCTCAGGTTTACATTTACTTGTTTGTTTCCAGCCTATTCTCTTTAAAAAAATGCAATGGCATTGGCAGGCCACAAGGGATTACAATCTGTGAGATGCTAATGCTATCCTTAAATTTATCACAGTATATCATGCTGGTTAACTTCCTCTCGACCTACTGCTGGTATCAGAAATTATGTTCAGATTTTCAAGGAAGAATTGGATATGATAGTGGCTGGGAGTTTTTTCTCCATCAAGCTTTACAAATGTTTTAAGCAACAAATAGCCTATAGTGGGTGTGTTTAGGAATCCTCTATTGCACCACAATAAGGAGTTCTCAGATCACCAAAGAAAAAAAAACAGAATAGAATGGCAGACAGGCACACTACAATTCATGAAAGAAAAAAAAAAACCTCAAGGGCCGAGCAGATAAATGTGCACTTTTATGCATCACAAGATTTAATTTTAAATATGGCATACCTTTAAGTGTTTTTTTTAGCTGTAATATAATTATGCTCCCAGCAATGATAAAAAGGGTGCCTTTTATAGAACAGTTACAAGAGCATTTACAAAGAGGAGATTTTTCAAGAATGAACAACCTTAAACTGAGAATCTAGTACACCAACATCCAAGTGTTAAAACATAAGCCATAAAAATGTACACATCATATTAAATTAAAAAAAAAGACAAGTTGTACATAGAATGCAGTATAGATGGACGAATAGCTTAACATTTGTACAAGTAAACCTCTCATGAATATTATTTGGAAGGCACAGCAGCAAAAATGTACACTGCCTTAAAGCATAATGGGATATCAAATAACATCATGATCACTGGTCCTGGGCAAAGTTAACAAGTGTACCCGGGGATTGCTAAATAAAAACTGTTCAACATCATCCTGAAACTTACACTTGAGTATTTACAATAGTTTACAAATGGGTTTTTAAAAATTACTCGATGGAATGCTGTAAACACAATATCCCAAGGTGCTAAATCTCTGGAGACAGTCATCACTGTGTGTCATCCCAACATCCATTTCAAGTCTGTACAAGGTAGTATCTTCATATCCAGGCATTTGCTGTGAAATGCACCTAAACCGCTGCTGTCGTCTTGGTTAATCCACCTTTACAACACTGTAGATCTTCCTGACAAACCAGTAGCATGCAAAGAATCCAATAGTACCTGGAAAATAAAAAGTTAAATATGTGAACAGGCAAAAACAAATATCTTTCCACATGACCTAAAAGAAGTACAATTCTGTAGGAGTTTTTCCATACAATTTTCTACTCAAACTTATACTCAAACATGTAAATTCATCCTTATAATCTCTGTAATAAGCGGCTACAAAAGCCTGTGCTTTTCCAGCATGCTGTAAAAAATAAAAAAAAATAAAAATAAATAAATAAAAATAAAAAAATAAAGGTCACTTGTTCTCTGTGTGGAAGCCACCAAGATACTGACATCTTGTACTGAGGATGTAACCAAATCACCCTGCCCAGGGACAGACTGGAATTGTTCTACAAAGTGATGATGATCTGCTGCACGATGTTGGAGAGGAACTGAGCAAGGTGGACATCGTCTGTCCTAGTACCAGCCCAAGTGTAATACCTCAGAGAGAGCCGACGCATTAAGAAGATCAAAATTGTCAAACCTGACTGTAAAGCTTTGTCATCTTCCACAGTGGCCAAAACATCTTGGTCTGAAGTAGATCCAAGTAGTCTAAGCAATGTGATGGAATCGGAGACAATTTTGCATTGTTCAAGATCCATTTGCTAGTTTAAGTTCCCAAGTGTGATTGACCAATTGGGGATTAAGTAAAAAAAATACACCCCAATAGAAGCAGATTGTCCATTATCATATTACCAGAATACATCGGAGATGCAGAAGTCTCATAACTTATGCAGGCACTTTTGCGAACCTTTAAAACGGAGACGAGGTCAAAGTGAAGGGCCAGACCGACAATAAATGTCACCCACCACAAAACAAAGAAATCATGGATGACCCAAAAACATAGGAATGTGTAGATATACATCCTTTAGGTTGATGGTTACTAAGAACTCCCTGGGGTTGATTTTCTAAAACTGGAGAATAAAAAATCTGGTGCAGTTGTGCATAGTAGCCAGTCAGCTTCTAACTTAAGCTTGTTCAATTAAGCTTTGACAAACAAAACTGGAAGCTGATTGGGTTCTAAGCAGAGCTGCACCAGATTTTGCACTCCAGTTTTAGTAAAATTGGTAAATCTGTGATGCAATGTCCAGGAGAGAGACAATTTTAACATTACAGAGACACGGAAAGAGGTACGCAAAAAAACAAAGGTGGAGGACAGAGACGTGACTATTTTGTAGCCTCTAGGAACTAATGCTCAAATCCAAGTGTCAGATATACAAGCTTCCCAAATTTTAACAAAAGCCATCATACAACGCTCCACCTTTGACAGAACTGGTGGAGGTGGACCTACATGCAGTAGTGGAGAAGAACCAAACACACAGCCCCTCTATGAAGGCCTTCTCTTACATGCTTGCCCTGTTGACCAAATTTAAAGCCATGGTGCCCTGATGACGACTCAGAGGAAGGGTTGCCCAAAACCTTACTTGGATAGCCTTCAGCGCTGCAGTTCATAAAATTGTATTTTTGTACTTGCTGGAAAATCTAAATCTTGGAGTTAATTGAGGGACACAGGAATTCGGATACTTAGTTTATAGTGCCGCCTACAGAAGGATTTGACCCTGGTAAACAAAAAGATTGTAAGCCAGCCCCAGTACTTCCACTAACCAGCATGCCTCAGATTTGTGGTGAAGAAGCACTAGGAGCATGAACAAAAACACTGTTTGGGTGGACCTGTATCCCTCAATTATTTCCCCAAATGGACCATATCAATTACAAAAATCCCCCTCTTTTTGTCCATTGAGAAATTCAGACACCGTCCAAAAGCAATCAAACTAAGGAATAAGCAGCATAGCAAAAATCACCTAAGTGGGACTGAGGTTGTGTGTAGCCCAGATGCTACCAGACTGTCAGAATTTGAATTGATAGGCTGATGGACTGAAGGAAAGGGGTTAAGTAGTGGGTGGAAGAAACCTAGGAAGACTAAGGAAGGTGCAGTGAAAAAAGGATTAGCCTGTGGGTTAAAAAAGGTAATCCCTGAACCTGAATGCCAGAGAGGTAAACCATTTAAGGACCCACCAAAATGCAAAATCAACCCTGCATTTCAAGAAATGGGGACATGCCTTCATGCAGAAGGCTTTTCAGATGGGTTAGTGGAGTCCAAGCCCTACAGGTTGAGCAGGAGTCAGGCCCAGACTGCCAAAGTATGTGAGATGTCGTTCAGCTGACCTCTCCCTAGAGCTCCTAAGATGGTGTCCAGTGCAGGGCCAAAAATATGTCTATCGAAGGTCAACAGAGTCAGATGCTATTTGTTTGCACTTCTGGGATGCTGATGACACATCCAGGGTATCCTGCATATCTGTACAGCCTTCAGACTCATCCTTGATTCAAAAGTTTAGAGGCTTGTAGCAAACCATTGAAACTGAAGCATAAGGCTCCAGACATTTGTTCCATCTGCACATTAAAACTAGTGGAGAAGAGATCTTAGTCTAACATGGCCTAACATATATTAATATTATTTTAAAATTAAAATAATAAAGGGGTATTGCACAGAACTGTCTCCTTACCTCTGCCACTGGAATCCCCCCCCCCCCCCCCGCACTGTCCACTCTTCCTTCCTGCAGGTGCATCTGTGCGGGTGTGCTACAGAGCCAGGCTGTGCACCTCTATAGACACACCAAGCACTGCTCAGCCATGCCACCTGCTCCCTCCTGACAGCAGCAAGAGCCTATAACTCCTGTTGCTGCCTGTCCTGTCCTGCTGACCAGGAAGTGAAGGGAGAAGAGCTGGGGGAGAGAGGAGAGGGACAGCGCTGGATCGCTGAAAGGACTCACGTAAGTGTTTGGGGGTTGTAATGCATTAAGGTAAAAAAACTTTAGAATCACTTAAGGGTCACTGCCCACATACAATGAAGGTGAGAACCAGCCAGTACAAACTAGAACTTGGAGAGATTCTAATGTTCGGTCAGTAAAATCTTTAACAGATAAGTACATCTTTCACCTGGCTAGTAGTGTTCCTGATATGGCAGTTTATCACCAGTGGGATTAGTCCACAGTTTCATAAATTTCCTCCTAACAGGGAGCATTCCAATGTACATTTAGATTGGGCACAGATGCCCCCGATAAAGTCACGTGATGAGTGGCGCAACACGTCAGGCAGAGCTTGGTATTATCACGTAAACGGGAAGTGTACCGCACAGACACTATTTGCGGTATCCCTGTGTCTTTTTAACAAGCAAGTTTGTTTCTGTTAAATATGCAAGTGCTATTTAATTTTTTTATAACATTCTGGAAATTGAGATTATTGCACCATGGTGATCCTTTATCTGTTTTGAGCTTATCCAATTAACCAGTGAGGAGCTCGTCCCCTTAATGTACCCAATTTGGAAGACAGTCCCCATTTAATCCCTTAATAAAGTCCACATTTTTATTTGAGTTAGCATGACTCAAAATGTGCTCTACCAAATGGTGGAGCAGAACATTAAAGGGTTAAGTAAGGGGAAGGCGCATCTAACCTAAATTAATTTATGGGTCCATAATTAAAGGCGAGGGCACAGCCACACACAGAGGTGGAACATTGCTGTGAATAAACATTTGATGTACAGAACTGGAGTTGTGCTTACAAAAGTCTACACATAAAAGCACTGAATTGCGGTTTTGAAAGCACAAAGACACTGTGTTTTGTTGGGAATAAAATTTGGCGTTTACGTGCACAATATACCATTTTGCTACAATTACCATTTTTTCAGTCAATGTTATAGTTACAAATCATTTAGATTATATTTTGATGTCTTGATAAATTTGCACAAATTTGATTAGTACAATACTTTGGCAGCACTACACTATTTTTTTTTTCTAGTTTCTATCAGTACACTCAGATTGAAAATTGCCATAAATGGAGAAAGCCCAGTGCCCGAAGGACACAATCAAGGCTCTCCATGCATGTCCAAGTCCAGCAGGGTCCAGGTACAGCACTAAAAAAACAGGCTGAGAAAATGCCAATATGGTAGAGACCAGAGACATTTTTCAGCAGAGTTGGAGGAAAAGATTTAAATCCTCCTATGACTAGCAAAATAACTGAAGCATCATGGGTAGAGGAAGGGCTATACTGGGGACTGGCTTACAATTTTTCTGCTTGCCATTGTCCACTCCTCCTGTAGGCAGAAGTATAACCTGACAGAATCTGAATACCTGTCTCCCTTAATTGGCAAAAAAAAAAAAGGACATGAGACGAAGGGTAGATCCCACCAAGGCTTAAACTTACCAAGAAATTGCTTCCAATTTTTTTTAGTAGGATTCTTAACACCTTCCCGCCCCCAGCATCCCTTTAACTGGATCTTTAAGGGTCTTTGACAGTCACAGCACAGAAACCTTGGTCATTCATGGACACAAGTGCAGTGTTTGGGGCGCCCACCCTCGTCACCTCTGCCCATATGTTACATGGGCAGCAAGGGGGTTAAAGAAATGAGCATCTTCGAATGGGAATGGAAAGCTCATTAATGCCCAGGACCATGCATTCACTATACCTGGTCTCCCACAATACATAGAAATGCAATTATTTTAGTAAATCTAAACTGCTAAATACCTTTTCTCATCAGCAGTATATAGCAGTCTTGTAACTTCTATCAGTAGCTGTCCAAGCACTGGTTAAAGCTTGTAGGAGTTGTCATTCTCCCCCGATTCTTCTATGTGGCTGCACGACCCTGACCCTCTATCCTACACAGTGCTGATTGGCCCTGTGCTGATCACATGCACCCTCTCAAAAAAAAAAAATACACACTGAATTGAGCATGTGCAGCTTGCCCCCTAGGCTCTATACCAGCGATATGCAATTAGTGGACCTCCAGCTGACACTTTAACCACTTGCTGACCAGCCGGCGTGTTCCCGCAAATCACCATAGGTGTACGTCGGCTCTTTTAAAAGCTATAGCAGGCGCACACACCGCACAGCGGGGGAGCCAATGCGCATGTCCAGTGGCCACAATGTCAATGTAAACAAAAAGATCCTGGTTCTGACAGGGGAGTAGAGAGTCTGTTCCTAGTGATCAGGAACAGCAATCTCTCTCCCCCTCCAGTCACACATTAGAAACACCTCCCAGGGAACACATTTAACCCCTCAATCTTCATTAGTGTTAACCCCTTCTCTGCCAGTGTCATTTATACAGTAATCAGTACATTTAATAGCACTGATCACTGTATAAATGTCAGTGGTCCTAAAAAATTTGTCAAAAGTGTCCAATGTGTCCACCACCATGTCGCAGTCCTGCTAAAAAAAATAATAAAAAAAAATAATAATATCACTGATCATTGCCATTACTAGTAAAAAAAAATAAAAAAGCTTTTCTAGTAGAAATGCCATAAATCTATCATTTATTTTGTAGACTCTATAATTTTTGCACAAATCAATCAATGTACGCTTATTATTATAAAAATAGGTAGAAGAATACATATTGGCCTAAACTAATGAAGATATTTTTTATTTGGATATTATAGCTAAAAGTAAAAAAAAAAAAACACCACCAAAAGAAAGCTCTATTTGTGGGGGAAAAAAAGGAGGTAAATTTTGTTTGGGTACAGCGTCGCACGATTGTGCAATTGTCAGTTAAAAAAACAGGCAGCAAAACAAATTGCTATACATCTACCATGGGTAGGTAGATGTAAGTGGACTTGCATTACCCTCACCTCTGGGTTCATTCAGGTCTTTCAAACATGGAAAAAGTCTATGTATGGGCCCACTGACTGGACCAGAGGCAGATGGATATAGGCAAGCCCACTTAAATCAATCACATGGGTTAATTTTTTTTTTTTTTATGGAGGAGAAATTCATAATAGACACAATTATGACATCCATACCGTTCTGATCCAAGCCAGAACCAATCTAAGGTTCCCCTGCCCAGACTAAACATACACCACCCATGCGAAAGGGGCCTTAGATAGTTGTTAATACATTTTAAAATAGCTTTTTTTGTGTTCAGATCAGCAATGTACAGGGGCGGACTGACCATTGGGCCACTCGGGCATTGCCTGAGGGCCCCGTGCCACTAGGGGGCCCCATCAGGGTTGCCAGCCTCAGTAAAACCAGGGAAAATATGTAAAAATCAGTGTTTTTATTTTACATCTGTCTCTGAAATGTCCCTTACCGACATCCTTTTGGTCTAAAAATCCTGAGATTATAGCTGCCCCAACTCTCCAGTACCTTCTCAGCCAATAGAAACATGTCTGTGTATACTGTGTGTTTGTATACTGTGTGTTTGTGTATACTGTGTGGCCCCATAATGTCGGATGGCCTGGGGGCCCCATAATCTCCTATTGCCGGGGGCCCCATGAGTTGTCAGTCTGCCCCTGGCAATGTATTTACTAAATTGTGTTAAAAAAAAGAAAAAAAGAAGAAAGCATTATAGAGATTGTTTCTGCTCAATTCAAGTTGTTTGACTTGTTTGCTAAAAGAATATTCTCAAAAAGGGAAATCCTGCAGTTTCTCTATTCTTTTATAGATTGTCACTGACAACAATGGAGTGATTCTCTTTTTCTTGCCCAGCATCAGCGATAGTGTTTATACAGAAGGGTGTTTATCTACAAGCAGGCAAGGCAGTTTTGTTGCTTTGACTACTAGGCCCCTTTTAGAAGCATAGTAAATATGTGCATGAACAGCCAATTCTGTATTTGTAGCAGGCTGCTGTAAAAAAAAAAAAAAAAAAAAAAAAAAAAAAAAAACGCTGACTGTATTTGCGTTCAAGGAAGCCCACTTCATGGAAAAATGTAGATTAATTCATTCCAATCTGGCATGAAGACACAGCGAGGCAGTTGTCTGTTGGTGTATGTTTTCTCTTGCCTAATGTATGTTTAGACAGATCCAACCTTAAGCTGCACTAATTTAGTGCTTTTTCTGCCAGTGTTTCAAACAGAGCTGGAGACAATTATAGAAATTCCTTATTACCGAAATGTGGGTAGATCGGTTAAGTGATTTCAGAAGTGCATCCTGAACTTTAGCACTTATAACAATCTAGATTGACTGTAAACATTATTCCTTTACTGCAGTAAGTTTATACAGAAATGCGATGTAGAGAACAGATGTTTTACAAGGAGTCGCTATGGGTTATCTGATGTGGCCACAGTAAAGTGTACCTGTGGCTGTAGATCAAATAACACTTTGCAAAAGAGGAAACTAGGAAAGGCGGATACTCTGTTTTCTATGTGGTCTATTAAAAGACATATAGGATTATAATTAGGCAACCTACAGGAGAAATGAACACAAGGCACGTAGAAACTGAATGCCAGCTCCTTAGACACCTCAAACCTGTTCAGTTATGCTTGTTGTCCTTATAATGGATGTAAACCCAATTAATAAAATCTGAGCCGGGCACATATATCTACCATGTTTTGTTATCTCTCGTCAAAGCACCATGTCTCGTAGCGGTCTCATGCTCCGCGAATAACTCCTGACAAGTTCTCAGACACAGGAGATAAAAGCAGCCTGAGTTTTGTGTTGGGGAGGATGTTATAAATAGATTAGCAGAGCCCTGAACTATTCAACAAACAGAAAGTCTCTACCTACGAGGAGGGGGGTGTGCCTTTCCTCCAATCAGCTGTCTTGACTGTATGCCCAGGCTTCACTGCAGTGTTGAACAGGAAAAGAAAATCTCCTAACACGATGTGCACTTTGTAAACAGTATATAAAATCCTTAGACAGATATACATGTAAAATGTATGTAGGGAGATGTTTCATCCCTGTGTATAATCTTAGGCTGTTCACTTCACTTGATATACATGAGGGTTTACATCCACTTTAAGAGAATGGATCTCTCTCGCCTCTGCTAAATGTTGACTTCAATTGGAAAGATGGTTTCTGCTAACAACTATTCCTGGTAAATTTAGGTCAGATATTGGAACTCCTGGAAGGCTCTCCGGTGAGTGCAGGTCTGGTCAGTTCATTATGCATCTTCATGTTGTGCAGTTGCCAGTGATATCCTGTCTCCAGATAGGACAGTATTCTGCTAGTCAAGTCAGGACAGTTTATCTATTCATGGGATTCCTTGCGGAGTTATTGAGATTAGAGCTGTGGCAGTTTTTTCTGTTATCTTTGAAGACTAGCCCAAACCGATCATTAGAAGGGCTGTATGCACCTGGACACACAGCCTCCTGGTCTCTTGCAAGACCTGGACACTGAGTTGGAAGTTTCTTCCCACCCATAACACTTTGAAGCTTCCACACTTTGGGAATTCCCAAACACAGAAGTTTTTTGTTTTTTTTATGTTTTTTTTATATATACTCAGGAGCCCCACACTCCGCATACATGTGAACCCTGCGGCTTTTCTACAACGATTTTCACAGCGGTCACAAGTACACGTACCGCTCAGTACAACATATTTCAGCAGACTACGATAGGAGAAATCACACACTAGATTAGAGGTCGACCGATATATCGGCCGGCCGATACATCGGCCGATATTTGCCGTTTTTTAAATAATCGGCATCGGCCGATTGTGCTGATAAAAAGCCGATTCTACTGTAAGAAGTCAGTGTGAGTTGCCTGAGTCGTCATAGCAACACTTTCCTCCTCTCTGGGCAGACTGCCAAGAAAAGAACTAAATGATACAATGTTTACACTTGAATGAATGAAATCATCTCAGTGTGTAGAAGTTCTCAGTTTAACCATTTAAAGACTAAGGGTCCTTTCACACGGGGCGGATCAGTTCCGATCCGCCCCGTGGATGTCCGTTTGCTCAGCGGGGATCACTCCGCCGATCCCCGCTGAGCAGGGAGATGACAGCTCCGTCTCTGCACACTGCGCAGGGACGGACCTGTCACAGCGCCGCTCTCCCCTATGGGAGATCGGATGACGACGGACCGCAGTGCCCGTCGTCACCCGATCCGATCCGCAGACGGATGGAAAAATAGCTTTTTCCTCCGTCACACTTTTTCGGATCGGAGCGGGTCGGATGTCAGCGGACATGTCACCGCTGACATCCGACGCTCCATAGAGCTCTATGGAGCATCCGTTCAGGTCCGCCTGAAAAACTGACAGGCGGGCCTGAACGGAACGTCAGTGTGAAAGGGGCCTAAATCTTTTCTGACACTTGTTGCTTACAAGTAAAAATCCTGTATTTTCTGCCAGAAAATCACTTAGACCCCCCAAAAATTATATATATTTTTTTAGCAGAGATCCTAGGGAATAAAATAGCGGTTGTTGCAATATTTTATGTCACACGGCATTTGCACAGAGGTCTTTCAAATGCATTTTTTTGGGAAAAAAATACACCATTTAAAAAATAAAAATAAAATAAAAACAGTAAAGTTAGCCCATTTTTTTTTTTTTTTTGTCCAAAAGTTTTGACTACCCGTTTTTATTTAATATATAGTTTTTTTTTTTTTTTTTTAAATCTAGATCATACATACAAGTAAACTGATTGGAGGTTTGTTTTGTTTAATAAATGTTTAAGTGTAAGAAATTTTCTGTATCCCTTATGAAGGCTGCTTTCACACTGGAGCGGGCAGGCGTTGATGGTAAAACGCAAGTTTTAGCGGCTCTTTACCATCATTTTAGCGGTGCTATTTGGCTGCTAGTGGGGCACATATAACCCAGCTAGCGGCCAAGGAAGAGTTTAAATGCGCCCATGAAGCACCGCATGCGCTTCGGCAGTGGTGCCCATTCATATCAATGGGCAGGAGTGGTGGAGGAGCGGTATACACCACTCCAAACGTGCTGCTTGCAGGACTTTTTTTTTTAAGATCCTGCCAGCGCATCGCCTCAGTGTGAAAGCACTCTGTCTTTCACACAGACTGCAGGGGAGCCATTTTGCAGGCACTTTACAGGCGCTATTTTTAGCCCAAAAGCGCCTTAAAAAACGCCCAAGTGGGAAAGGTGTGTTAGATCAAGGGGGATTAAAAATAAATAAATAAAATAAAATCGGCCTAACATATCGGCATCATATATCGGCTATCGGCCGCCATGATTTCTAAATATCGGCATCGGCCAGAGAAAAACCCATATCGGTCGACCTCTACACTAGATGCACTATCTGGAATGTTATACAACAGAATATCCCATTTTAAAAGTAGCAGGGTGAGCCCCAGAGGAAAGATAAAAAGCATCATCTCATAGCAGCCATGGCAGCTGGACAACCACAGCTTAGGATGGACAAGTCTCAGTAACAGAGCCCACAAGAAACAACAGGAAACCAGTGGGTGAATGAGCTCATTATCCTCTGTCCAAAACTGAAATAGGATTTTTAGCTTTTACAACTTACCTTTAAAGTACATCACAGGACACAGAGCCATATTAGTTACTATGTGGGTTATAGGCCACCTTCAGGTGATGGACACTGGCCCACACTAAGACAAAAAGTGCACTCCCTATATAACCCCTCCCACTACTGGGAGTACCTCAGTTTTGTAGCAAAGCAATACACGTGTATACCAAAGAAGGACGGGACGTCTGTGTCCCGTGATGTACTTGAAAGAAAAAAGATTTTACAGGTAAGCCGTTATAAAAATCCTATTTTCTTATGGTACATCACGGGACACAGAGCCATAGTAGTTACTATGTGGGGTGTCCCATAGCAATAGCAACTGAAGGGAAGGAGACAACAAAAGTAAGGCACCAAGAGATAAGAGGACTTATACTGCAGCCTGCAGTACACTGCACCCAAAGGCGATATCCTCCTGATCTTTTACATCTATTTGGTAGAACCTGGTAAATATATGGACTGAAGACCAAGGTGTGGCCTTGCAGATCTGAGCCATGGTAGCCTGGTGATGCAATGCCCAAGAAGCACTAACAGCCCTGGTGGAATGCGCTTTAATATGAAAAGGAGGAATTTTCCTCTTTAAACCATAAGCCTGAACAATCACTTGACAAATCCATTTCGAAATAGTAGACTTTGATGCTGCCTGTCCACTTTTAGGATAGTCTGGCAATACAAACAAAATATCTGTGTTGCGAGAATGTAGTGACCTCTCTTCCACAGAACGAGGTTCTGGAAAAAATGAAGGCAGAACAATATCCTGGTTTAAATGAAAACCTGACACTACCTTTGGTAGAAATTTAGGATGAGGCTGCAATACCATCTTATCCTTATGAATAATCAAATATGGCTCTTTACAGAAAAGAGCCTCCAACTCAGATACTCTTCTAGCAGAGGATATGGCAACCAAAAAAATGATTTTCCTTGTCAAGAGGACTAAGGGAATATCCCCCCGTATAGGCTCAAAAGGCTGATTTTGTAATGCCAACAGGACTAAATTTAAGTCTCCAAGGTGTCTTAACTGGAGGATTAATCTGCGTTACCCCCTGACTAAAGTTACGAACCAAAGAGTGAGAAGTGGTCGTTGAAAAAACACCAATAAACCAGATACCTGGCCTTTGATAGTACTCAGGGCCAGCTTAATTTCTAATCCCATTTGTAGGAATTTAATTGATCCTACCTATGACATTTCCTGGAGTGCCAACCCTTGGATTCACACCAGGAGACATATGCCTTCCAGACTCTATAGTATATGACCCTGGAGGCCGGCTTCCTAGCATTAACCAATGTAAACTACTGAAGCTGACAGCCCATGATCTTTTAGAATGTGGGGCTCAATAGCCAAACCGTTGTTCTCCCCAGTTGTTCCTCAGCATGAGGGTCCTGAGCAGTGGACGGGGATCTGCTACGCTTAGGTCCACTCTGGGACGCGATTAAAGCATCAATCTTTTGCTCTGAACTTAAAATGGTAGAAGAAAAAAACCTCCTCAGTGATATATACAGGGGCTGCAGTGTCAAGAGCAGCTGCAACACCAGCCCCTCCTAATGGCTTACTCTGACCGGCCACATAACTCTCAGAGGAGGATGCCATCTTTTTTGAGATGGATCTAGACTGTCGTGTGACAATAGACCTTCTAGAGCCCTTTGAAATTTCTTTACCCCCCCCTTCCGCTCATAGCCCGATGCACAAAGCAGAGGTACTAACAGAAGGAATGCAGTCACTGCTTGATTGATAGTCCAGCTCTGCTGCTGCTATTAATGTCTAGCCTGATGCAATAGTAAAATGTGTCAAAGAAACGCCTATATGATTAGATAGGAAAAGTCTGTTTGCGAGGAGATACCCATGGAACAATGGAGGGTGATCTGGTCTCAGGTGGCAAAAAGCTCGCTCTGCACACTCTATAAGGAAAATACATATAAAATCCTATACTTCTGGTATATGACCCCAGATGTACTCCATGCCATTTATCCTACTAGCTCTGACCGCTGTTGGCGCTGCCTGGGGGCTAGAGGAACCCTCCGACATATCTACTGGAGCTGCCCACAGATCATCCCTTTCTGGAACTCAGTCCAGCAGTTGCTGACCTGACTTCGTGAGGTCGGTCCCCACCACCCCAAAATTTTTCCTACTGGGTCTATCACCATTGAAAATCCCCGTCCCCTATAAGAAACTGACCTGACATATTCTCACAGCAGCCCGCTGTCTGGTGGCATTGAATTGGAAATGCCGCTCCCCTCCCTCACCTGAGGCCCTATATGCTAGGATCAAAGATGTTGAATTGATGGAGAAAATGACCGCCAGAATACAGGACAGACTGGAAGCCCATGATGAGGTCTGGGAGCTGTGGCACCGCCAGAAGGATCCACCCTGATCAGGTAATTGAGCCAACCCGATGACTTTTAGCCCTCCTCTTCCCCCTCTCTCTTTCCTCTCCTTCCACTATCAGTCCCCCTAGTGACTCCTACCTCTATTTCAATAAGTTACTATATTTAGTTGCTGCTATTTCTCATGCAACTGCAAAGTTATAATAGTATAAGATGAGAGTTTACTGCCGCCTGTATATCAGATACCGCAAGATCAGAAAGATAGTAAAACAGACTATGATGTATACAAAGGATATTGCCTTCCAGTTCCAGTAACCATGTATTGCATTATATGTGCACCTGTCAAAATTTATAAATAAAACTGTTACTGAGAAAAAAAATGTGTCAAAGGAAATGGCTGTGTTCACCAAACCTCTTAATGCCACCTTTGCTCTTGTGTCCCTCCACAGCCTGCAACAACACAAATGTTGCCTTTTAACCAGTTGCCGACCGCCGCACGCCGATGTACGTCGGTACAATGGCACGGGCAGGCATAAGGACATACATGTACGTCCCTTGCCTCCCGCGGGTCGGGGGCCCGATCGGGCCCCCGCCCGGTGCCTGCGGCGGTCGGTATTCGTACGGGAGCGATCCCGGACGAGGGGACGGCCATTCATTCATGGCCACCCCCTCGCGATCGCTCCCGACGAATAGAAATCCCCGGTGACATCACTTCCTCTCCTGTAATGTAAACACAGGAGAGGAAGTGATGTATTCTCTCCTCCGTGTCGGTATTTTTCGTTCCGACACGGAGGAGAGCGGATCAGTAAGTTGCACCAACACTCACACACACAGTAGAACATGCCAGGCACACTCACACCCCCCCTTTACCCCCCGATCACCCCCCCAATTACCCCTGCCCCCCAGTCACAGTGACACCAATGTCATTTTTTTTTTTTTTTTTTGCATTGGTGTCATTTGTGACTGTAATGACTGTTAGGGCAGTTAGAGTTAGCCCCCTTTAGTTCTAATGTACCCCCCTAACCCCCCCAATAAAGGTTTAACCCCGTGATCACCCCCCGTCGCCAGTGTCACTAAGGCTGGGTTCACATTGCAGCGGTTTATGAGAACGAATGTGATTCGCACCGCACTGCAGTGCAAATCACATCCGATCTCTGTGCGATTCGAGTTCAGCCATTCGCCGCACCCGCCGCACCCGCCACACCCGCCGCAAATTCGCACGGGACCCTTTTTTTGGCCCGCAGCAGAATCGGATCGCATGGGTGTTCACACCATGCGATCCGAGTTTGCAGATCGCACTGCGATATGCGAACTGATCTGGGGGTGTCAGTAACATTTCACTGACACTCCCAGCAGTTCGCATAGGGCAGTGTGAACTGCCGCCGGGAGGCATGCGATGCGGGAACCCGCCGCGGATTCGCGGCGTTCCCGCATCGCTCCAGTGTGAACCCAGCCTAATAAGCGATCATTTTTCTGATCGCCGTATTAGTGTCACAGGTGACGCTAGTTAGGCAGGTAGGTATTTAGGTTCGCCGCAGCTTTTTATAGCGCCAGGGACCCCCATATACTACCGCATAAAGCCCCCTGATTGCCCCCTAGTTAACCCTTTCACCAGTGATCACCATATAACTGTTACAGGTGACGCTGGTTGGTTAGTTATTTTTTTATAGTTTCAGGGCACCCGCCATTTATTACCTAATAAAGGTTTAACCCCCTGATCACCCGGCGGGTGTCATTTGTGACTAATAACTGTTAGGGCAGTTAGGGTTAGCCCCCTTTAGTTCTAAGGTACCCCCCTAACCCCCCCAATAAAGGTTTAACCCCGTGATCACCCCCCGTCGCCAGTGTCACTAAGGCTGGGTTCACATTGCAGCGGTTTATGAGAACGGATGTGATTCGCACCGCACTGCAGTGCAAATCACATCCGATCTCTGTGCGATTCGAGTTCAGCCATTCGCCGCACCCGCCGCAAATTCGCACGGGACCCTTTTTTTGGCCCGCAGCAGAATCGGATCGCATGGGTGTTCACACCATGCGATCCGAGTTTGCAGATCGCACTGCGATATGCGAACTGATCTGGGGGTGTCAGTAACATTTCACTGACACTCCCAGCAGTTCGCATAGGGCAGTGTGAACTGCCGCCGGGAGGCATGCGATGCGGGAACCCGCCGCACATTCGTGGCGTTCCCGCATCGCTCCAGTGTGAACCCAGCCTAATAAGCGATCGTTTTTCTGATCGCTGTATTAGTGTCACAGGTGACGCTAGTTAGGCAGGTAGGTATTTAGGTTCGCTGCAGCTTTTTATAGCGCCAGGGACCCCCATATACTACCGCATAAAGCCCCCTAATTGCCCCCTAGTTAACCCTTTCACCAGTGATCACCATATAACTGTTACAGGTGACGCTGGTTGGTTAGTTATTTTTTTATAGTTTCAGGGCACTCGCCATTTATTACCTAGTCTCACTAGTGTACCCCTAAATTTAGGGGTGTCTACTTTCCAAAATGGGGTCATTTGGGGGGGGTTTGTGCCATCTTGGCATTTTATGGCCTTCAAAACTGTAACGCCCTTAGAAAGCCTGAAGGCGGTGCTTGGTTTTCGGGGCCCCGTACGCGGCTAGGCTCCCAAAAAGTCCCACATATGTGGTATCCCCATACTCAGGAGAAGCAGCAGAATTTATTTTGGGGTGTCATTTCACATATGCCCATGGCATGCGTGAGCAATATATCATTTAGTGACAACTTTGTGAAAAAAAAAAAAAAAAAAAAAAAGTTTGTAATTTTCCCGCAACTTGTGGCAAAATATAAAATATTCCATGGACTCAACATGCCTCTCAGCAAATAGCTTGGGGTGTCTACTTTCTAAAATGGGGTCATTTGTGGGGGTTTTGTGCCATCTTGGCATTTTATGGCCTTCAAAACTGTAATAGGTAGTGAGAAGTGAACTCAAAAATTTACGCCCTTAGAAAGCCTGAAGGCGGTGCTTGGTTTTCGGGGCCCCGTACGCGGCTAGGCTCCCAAAAAGTCCCACATATGTGGTATCCCCGTACTCAGGAGAAGCAGCAGAATTTATTTTGGGGTGTCATTTCACATATGCCCATGGCATGCATGAGCAATATATCATTTAGTGACAACTTTGTTAAAAAAAAAAAAAAAAAAAAAAAAAAAGTTTGTAATATTCCCGCAACTTGTGGCAAAATATAAAATATTCCATGAACTCAACATGCCTCTCAGCAAATAGCTTGGGGTGTCTACTTTCTAAAATGGGGTCATTTGTGGGGGTTTTGTGCCATCTTGGCATTTTATGGCCTTCAAAACTGTAATAGGTAGTGAGAAGTGAACTCAAAAATTTACGCCCTTAGAAAGCCTGAAGGCGGTGCTTGGTTTTCGGGGCCCCGTACGCGGCTAGGCTCCCAAAAAGTCCCACATATGTGGTATCCCCGTACTCAGGAGAAGCAGCAGAATTTATTTTGGGGTGTCATTTCACATATGCCCATGGCATGCATGAGCAATATATCATTTAGTGACAACTTTGTTAAAAAAAAAAAAAAAAAAAAAAAAAAAGTTTGTAATATTCCCGCAACTTGTGGCAAAATATAAAATATTCCATGAACTCAACATGCCTCTCAGCAAATAGCTTGGGGTGTCTACTTTCTAAAATGGGGTCATTTGTGGGGGTTTTGTGCCATCTTGGCATTTTATGGCCTTCAAAACTGTAATAGGTAGTGAGAAGTGAACTCAAAAATTTACGCCCTTAGAAAGCCTGAAGGCGGTGCTTGGTTTTCGGGGCCCCGTACGCGGCTAGGCTCCCAAAAAGTCCCACATATGTGGTATCCCCATACTCAGGAGAAGCAGCAGAATTTATTTTGGGGTGTCATTTCACATACGCCCATAGCATGTGTGAGCAATATATCATTTAGTGACAACTTTGTGTAAAAAAAAAAAAAATTTTTTTTTTTGTCATTATTCAATCGCTTGAGGCAAAAAAATAAAATATTCAATGGGCTCAACATGCCTCTTATCAATTTCCTTAGGGGGTCTACTTTCCAAAATGGGGTCATTTGGGGGGGTTTTGTACTGCCCTGCCATTTTAGCACCTCAAGAAATGAGATAGGCAGTCGTAAACTAAAAGCTGCGTAAATTCCAGAAAACGTACCTTAGTTTGTAGATGTGACAACTTTTGCGCAAACCAATAAATATACAATTATTGACTTTTTTTTTACCAAAGACATGTGGCTGAATACATTTTGGCCTAAATGTATGACTAAAATTGAGTTTATTGGATTTTTCTAATAACAAAAAGTAGAAAATATCATTTTTTTTCAAAATTTGCGGTCTTTTTACGTTTATATCGCAAAAAATAAAAATCGCAGAGGCAATCAAATACCATCAAAAGAAAGCTCTATTTGTGGGAAGAAAAGGACGCAAATTTTGTTTGGGTACAACATTGCATGACCGCGCAATTACCAGTTAAAGCAGCGCAGTGCCAAAGTGTAAAAAGACCTCTGGTCATTTACCAGCAAAATGGTCCGGTCTGAAAGTGGTTAAACCATGCCTCCTCGTGTTGGACGCTGGAGGACGCCAACACTGCACCAAGACCTTTTCCAGCGTGAGCAACGGGCGCCAGGTCCTATGGATCCACGGGATGAAACAGAATAGTGCGGGGGGGGGGGGGGGGCGCGAGCCGTTCGTGACAGTTTTTTTTTTTTTTAATCTTACAGCGCTCTCCCCTAAGACGAGGGGAAGACAATCAGCACGGGGGGGTCGGGAGGGGAGAAGACCCCCCCCAAGCTCACTGGAGGTCTTGTCTGCTTGAGGAAGAAGCATCCCAGCTCTCCAGACACAAAGTGCTCTCTGAGCATGAGGCAGTGAGTGCTCAATACAGCCCCCAGTGGTGACACATAGGCATGACAGCCTTTACTGATTTTTAAAGGAAACATTTAGAAGAAAATTTCTAAGAAAAAATCCACTTACCTTTCCCGCCACAGGGTTTTCTGTGGTAAACCAACAAACCCAATCTTCACCCTTCACGGTGGGTTCCGTTACACCTTCAGGAGCTGGGGATCCTTGCGGAAACCCACAATCCTGGACCTGTAATAGCACCTCTGCCAGTAACACTTTGTGCCCTTACTACCTAAAATACTGGATCCCGGGGTTCAGCTCTCTAAGAAGAGAAGTGTTTACAGACAAAACCTTGCTTCTTCGGATTCGAGGCCTGGGTACCATTCAATTCGGCCTAAAAAGACACTTTGAATAGATCCGGTAGCATGGCTAGCCCCAGCAGGGATTGCGCCAGTGGAGCTCAACACATCTTTACATGCGACCAACACCTTAGACACTGGAGAAAAATCTGAGGTACTCCTAGTGGGAGGGAGTACATTTTTTGTCTTAGGGCGTGCCAGTGTCCATCACCTGAAGGTGGCTTATAACCAACATAGTACTACTATGGCTCTATGTCCCGTGATGTACGATAAATTCATTCTTGTTAGACTTAAAGTACAGCCAAACAGTTTTAGATTTTGTATAGAACAGTAAAAAGATTGAAAGCCTTGTTTCCCCCGCTTTGCCATCAGTGGTCCGAAGGGTAGAGGCTTCTTCAATCATACTGAACTGTACCAAAGACCCTTCAAAATTAAAAAAATATCCTAGTCCCCTTTATTTTTGCTCTAGCAACAACTTAAAATGTTGGGTTTTACCTTAATTTAAGTCCTAGTGACAGTGGTCCTCAGCACAAACGGAGTAATTTTCCCTAATGGGAATACAGACTGCAACATAATCCTGACAGAGATTCTATTCCTTTGCCATTCTATCCAAAACACAAATTTTTTTTTAGCTTTAGATCAACTTTTACGATAGATTTAAGTGAATTCTCTGTAAGTCTTTTCTAAAAGCAACACACATTTTTTAAAATGGATTACCAAGACCAATCAGATGACAAATTTATCACTTTACAGAGAATGAACTTTCAGAGAAACATGAGTCACTCTTCATCCACCTGTACTCCCCATAGAGGAAAAAATGGAAAGACAAACACTGCTGGCTAATTAGTAATGCCTAATGGCAAAGCAAGAAAGAAATACTAGAAAAAGAATCATGATTTTCTATGGCTCAGAGAAAAAATGGTAACAGATTGGTGCCAAGATCAGGTTAAGAAAGTCCAGGCCATCTATATAAAGATTTATAAAACAAACACAGAAGTTATCCCTTCAACTATTCTGGCTATGGTTCCTTGTTCTATTATTATTTACATTATGTTTTTTGTTTTTTTTAATTTGCATTGTATATACTTTAAGAATAATATGATGTAGACAGGCCCTCAGGTCATTGGGGCTTTATTCTATCCAGTACACACCATCATAAGTGTGAGTCTCCAGTAAAGCCTTATTGAGTTCAAAGGAAGGGCGAAGCAAATTACCATTTTCAAAAGGGAGGATTGCAGTGACAGCCCAATTTGTTTTGTGACAGGTAGACATAAAAGTGATTGTAAATGTACATTTAAAAACACAACATGTCTATACTTACCTACTCTGTGCAATGGAATTGCACAGAGCGGCCACGATCCTACTCTTTTTGGGTTCCCTGCCAGCGCTCCTGGCCCCTTCACTCTGTCCAGTGCCCCCATGGGAAGTGGCATTAACGCCGACAGCGGGACTTGCCCCCCGCTCCCTCGTCACTGGCTTTGATTGACAGCACTCTGAGCCAATGGCTCCCGGTGCCCCAGCAAAGCCAGCGAGACCCGGAAGTGAGGGGTGAAAAGAGCTGCAGATGTGGACACTGAATCGAATGAGGGCTCAGTTAAGTAAAATGGGGGGTGGGGGGATGCTGAAAACCTAAAATTTGTTTACCTTAATGCAAGTAATGCATTAAAGTAAAAAAAATGTTTAGGCTTTACAACCACTTTAAAAGCACCCTCACCATGCGGTACAAGTGGGGGAAACAGGGTTAGCTCTGTTTGAAACATGTGTAATCCTTGAACGAAAGAGAGACATTTATTATCCTCACCTGGTTGCCAACTTTACATACATGGAAGTACTCTTGTATTGCGAGGTGGAAACCGTAAGTCAGGCACGGTAAGTGGAAATAAGTATTCTTGCCGACCCTGATTGCATGATCGGGTTGCAGTGCCATTATCTTGCATGCTTGTTTGTAAAACAGTGCGATTTGTGCACAATCAGCCAAAGATGAGCTGCAATTGGTTGCTAAATTTTAGAGCACTGCACCCTTTGGTTTAAATATCCAAGCCTTCATATGTTAAGTAGACAGATACAACTTGACTGTCTCTTGCACATCCTCTCATTTAACAAACAGGAAACTTGTATAAAACAAAACATGTTTCTGAGAATTGTCTATAATTACTACCTACCCGTAAACAGGAAAAAAATTAAAACCATGATCGTCGTGTATCCAAAGTACAAAATGGTGCTTGCAGTTCCTGTGATTTGAAGCTTAGAGAAGAAATAATGAACCGCATAGATAAAAAGGTAAACGGCAGTGAATCCGCTTGTTAGGAAGGACCTCCACCACCAATGGTAATCCTAAAAGGAAAAAGGACATTGGAAAAATTCATACAAAATATATCAAACAACTTATGTATGGCCTCTTATGAAAGAGCTATAAAAGTGGACCTGAACTTAAAGTAGAGATTGGCTGTTATAGGAAACATTTAGAAATGTTAAAATTGTGCCTAAACAATACCCTGAATATTCAGCACTGTGTTGCTCACTGTTCTCTTTGCAAAGAGACACAGTGCAGAACAATGTATGGTATTGTCAGTAATGGAGGGAAAGATATGCTGCAGAGAGACCATAGGATATACTGGTGACTAGCCTTTTGCCCTCGGTCTGCTTTTTTGGGAACAGCTCCCAGAGGTCAGTTTCCTTTATAAGTACTGTCTGTAGGTTTATTGCAAGTAAACTACATGATTTTTTTTTTAAAGGGTTAATTTACCTTTTCAGAAAAAATTAAATGTGAACACTGTACTACCTCCCCATACCCCGGTCTCTGTTGTACTTGTTTTTTTTTTTTTATATGTCATAATGTAGAGTATAAGATTTCATATCAATTGAGCCCAGTCTTGCCATAAAGAGTTAATCCAGCTCTTGTATTGTTCAGTGAGATAAATCTTGACAAACAGAGAAAAACTTTACCCCCCCCTTACTGTGAGTGACAGGTGATTTACATATCTCGTGCACTATCGCTGCTCTGCAAGGATTGGCTGTTCCACACCTCAGCAAGATTTGGCATGCTGAAGCCATGTGGGGACTTTTCTGGGTTTTGACTGAATGTTAGAGATCATAGCAGAAGTTCAGTGTAAGAAATACACAGGAGAAAATGCATGTTGATAAGGGGAGTGTAGAGGTGGGCGGAGAGGCTACTGACATCACGACTTTACTCACTGAGCCCTGGAAAACAGACCCTCCTACAGAAAACGGACCCACCCAAAATCTGCAGTTTTTCGGGTCTCATAGCAGACAGAGGGGAGACATTTGACAGATAAGTATGCATGCAGGAGGCATGTATATCCTTCTAGATAACCAATATTGCAGTAGTTCAGAAAGGATGAGAGTGGGTTTACATCCACTTTAACTCTGTGGGTGCAGAGATGTCAAGTGCCCATATAGCCAATGCAGCTGTCCGAGGATCTGAAATCCTCGATTATCTCCCTCTGCAGCGCTTTTTGGATAGATCAGAGCAACCACATAAGAATCTCTCTGATACATCCCAGAAGCACTGCACAGAGAAGAGGGAGAAGAGTGGGGATTTAAAATCCCCAAAATTCTACACAGGTTGTGTGGGCACTGACTAGTCATCACCCATGAAGGTAATGGGGATCGGGGGGAGGGGTGTACAGTGTTAATCTTTTCATTTTCTTTCTGAACTTTTTTCTGAATTTCTTTATTTATCCATGACTCATTTGAGCAATAAAGATTTGTATTAAAGCGGTTCTGCACGGACGATTACATTTTTTTGGAATGTTTAAAAATGATGTCTTAATGTGTTAATAACATCCTTACTTAGTAGTAACGTGACGATGCCCGTTATCCATGTCCTTTTTTCGGCTGATGTCATCTTGCTTGTGGGCGTTTGAAGCCCACAAGCAATCACTTCCTCTCTCCCTCGATTTGGAGGAACCAGCATTCCTTGCTGGTTCCCGCGCATGCTCAGTGGCTACAGCTACGAGCGGCGTAATCCTTAGTAAGTTACCGCCCCCCGTTCACGCGAGATTTCGCTTGGGCTAGGCGCACCGGGATGAATTACACGAGATCCCAGGAGACCCCAGGAGACAGTGCGAAGATCAGCGTAAATTATGCTGATATCCGCAGAAACCCCGCCCATAGCCGCAGGGAAAGATTAGTAGGACCACAAACCCCAGCAGATAACTAAAGGTAGGAGAAAAATAATTAAAAATAAAATGAGCATTGAGCACTATTTAAAGGATATTAAAAACAATGGCATTAACATTGAAAAGTGTGTGCAGAACCGCTTTAATGTGAAACCATAAAATACAACAGTTCTCCTTTGAAAACAACGTACTCCATTGACCAGAATCCAATCAATCAGTCAACTGTGAGAAGGAAGACTGAGGCGGACACCTCTCTATGCTGTTACTTAAGGTGGGTGCCCAAATCAAGAGATCATTTTTTTTCAAATATTCTTCAGTAGAACACAACATATAATATGGGCAAAGTGGGTAAAGTACCTCTGCACACAGATGGAAGTAGCACAGCAAGATGGTAGCCTCTGAACAAGTTATCAGCAGTATAATGAACACCAGAAACAGGAAACCAAACATATAGTACATTTGATGAGACCTACAAAACAAAATACATAAAGTGAACACACACATGTATGTCTATAGTATACACACCCAATGGAACTTAGCAGAAAATAGACAAACATTTGGTTTTACAACGCACATTTAAAGTTGAACTTTAGTCAGAAAATGAAGTCCTGCTAGATCACTTCAGGCTGGTACAGTTATGTATAACAAAAAATAAGTGTCTAGAATGTTTAAAATCCAGTAATACACGGCCTCACTCTGCTCTGCACTTGTTCAGTTGATCTCAATTTTAGGCACTGCCGAATTTGTAGAGGCCAATCTGCTGCCAGCCTTAACCACTTCGCATCCAGGCCAATTCTGACATTTCTCTCCTACATGTAAAATTCATAATTTTTTTGCTAGAAAATTACATAGAACCCCCAAACATTATATATGTTTTTTTAGCAAAGACCCTAGAGAATACAATGGCAGTTGTTGCTTTTTATCTCGCACGGTATTTACGCAGCAATTTTTCTAACACGTTTTTTTCAGAAAAAAAAAACAAACAGTTTCATGCTTAAAAAAAACAAAAAAAACCTGTAAAGTTAGCCCAATTTTTTTTGCATAATGTGATAGATGAAGATATGCAGAGTAAATAGATACCCAACATGTCACGCTTCAAAATTGCACGCGCTCGTGGAATGGCGCCAAACTTTGGTATTTAAAAATCCCCATAGGAGACGCTTTAAAATTTTTTACTGGTTACATGTTTTGCGTTATAGAGGAGGTCTAGGGCTAGAATTATTGCTCTCGCTCTAACGTTAGCGGCGATACCTCACATATGTGGTTTGCACACCGTTTTCATATGTGGGCAGGGACTTACGTATGCGTTCGCTTCTGCGTACGAGCTCACGGGGACAGGAGCACTTAAATATTTTTTTTTTATTGTTAATTTTACTTTTATTTTTTTAGTTTGACACTTAAAAAAAAAAAAAAAAAAAGTGATTACTTTTATTCCTATTACAAGGAATGTAAAAATCCCTTGTAATAGGAATATAGCATGATCGGACCTATTTACAGTGAGATATGGGGTCAATAAGACCCCAAATCTCACCTCTAGGCTGGGAAGCCTAAAATAAAAAAAAAACACGATCACGGCTTCCCACCAAGGTGGCGCCGTTATTTTGAATGCAGAGGCCGGGCGTGACGTCATAACATCGCGCTCTGCCTCCAAACGATCATAGAGACTCCGGGGACCATCTGGTCCGCCGGAAATCTCTATGGTATCATCCGGGGGCCGGCGGATCCTGTGACCGACTCACCAATGGAAGCGGTGAGTTGGTAGAAGCACTGGAGGGCCACAGGAGGGGGGGGCACGTCCCCTCCCGCCGCCCGTAAGAACGATCAAGCGGTGGAACAGCCACTATGATCGTTCTTATGGTGCAGGGAATCGCCGGCTTAAAATGCCGATATCTGAATGATGTCTGTGGCCTCAGGCATCATTCAGATATAACCCCCGAAAGTCGAGGCTGTCCCTGGACGTCCGCCTGGTGCAAAGTGGTTAAAGCCGAATTAAACCTGAGTGGAAGAAAAGAGGTGGAGATAATACAATTTATTCATGTACAAAGTAGACAAATGCATATATAAAAAAGTTCCTACGTTTTCAGAAAAGCTGGGTTAAAAAATTTGAACATGCCCATGCAAGGGCAAGTACTCAAAGTGAGTACTTGCCCTTGCATGGGCATGTTCAACTTTTTTATATATGCATTTGTCTACTTTTGTACATGAATAAATTGTATTTTGATCCTAGCGTTTCATCACGTGCCTTCCACCTCGTTTCTTCCACTCAGCCTTCTTCAGACCACCCCTGGTCAGTTTAGGCAGTGGGACACACACTATCATCTACTATATTCTCCCCCCCCCCCTTTTTTTACTGCAAAAGTTCTACCATGCTATATCAATAAAGCCTTCGCCTTCAAGAGCACAGGAGCCAATCTTTCTTTGTGTACGTTGTCATTAGCCAAATTAAATCCTTCTATCCTTTACAGCCAAGGAAGCTGCTTCTGTTTGATCTGCAACTGCCATGATGCTGCACACGTGATCAGTTATGATAACAGCCATTTAATGGTTTGACAGTTTGGTTGAGGACACAAGCAAATGTGACAGTTGGAAATCTCATCATTCCAGGAATGTAACTGTTTTTTAAAACCGTTAAAGCAATTGGTTTAATTCTGCTTAACTATTTACTGCTGTTCAGAGGCTCTGGGCTTCAGCAAAATGGCAGCCTGCAGCAAGAAACAGGAGCAATGGTGAAGGCATTTTACAGCATACACTAATTTTGGTGGCATAATTATTATGGTGGAATGTATGTTCCTTGCTAAAGGACCTTATTTTTTTTTATCAAGTTGCTATGAGTAAAGTTTTGCTTTAATGTATAGAGAAGCACGATAGGAATTACATAAAAATAAAATGTTTTGGGTTTGGGTAAGCCCATACGGCCCTATATGCATGTAGCTGCTCAGATTCATGTTTATATACATACAGCTACTGCCTGCCATTGATTTGTACAGGCTAACTGGTGACAGCAGTATGCTGCACCTGCCACTCCTTGTAGAAAAAAAGAAATTGGCCATATTTCACACACACATTTAGAGCCCTTTCATATCGAGCTGCAGGGGCCATCGGTGGTAAAGTGGCGCTATTTTTAGCACCGTTTTGCCATTGTTATTTGGCCGCTAGCAGGGCAATTTTAGTTTTAAAGGGGGTTAAATCCGCCCGCAAAACGCAGCCAGAGCAGCGTTTTTGCGGCGGTACCGCATCGCTGCTCCACTGATTTCAATGGGGAGCAGCGGTGGAGGAGAGGTGAGTTCAATGCTCCTTCCCGCTCCAAACAAGCTGCTGGGAGGACTTTTTGTGATGCCCTGCCAGTGCACCGCTCCAGCGTGAAATCACACTGGAGTGAAAGGAGCTGCTTTTTTCAGGCGCTGTAGCACCTGAAAAATGCTGGCAGTGTGAAAGGGGTCTTACTTTATTTTATTATTTTGACTTTAATATCATAACCTTGCAATATAAATAATCAAAGTTTACCTGTCATCCAGAACGAAGGCAGCAAATATTTTGTAATTACACAATTGAGTTAAATTTGCCGGAAAGCAAAGTTTGATGCAATGTCTTGTATTTTCATTAACCAGCTGTCCCATAATATAATTATCTTTTATACACAGTTTTTACATGCTCCCACAAGTAGTCATTTAAACATCAAGGAAAAAAAAGTTGGTCATACACAGAATTTTTTCATTCAATCTGCGTGCTGAATGAAAAACAATCCAGCAAACTCCTTCATTCATGTTATACAACGAGAAAGGTGCGTCTCCTGCTGCTATTTCACTTTCAATTCAAGGATGTTGGGTGGGAGGGTGGTGACAGAGCCATCCATGGAACAAATTTTACCCAACTGGCTGAAATATGCATAGTGTATGACAAGCTTCGGATAACATCCTTGCGAATGGCTGCTGGCCAATTCAAGCGTTTTTTTGTTTTCAGTTAGGTCAGCCCTGATCCAAACGCTTGCACTGGAAAAGAGGCGCTGTATACTCCGTCATTGCTCAGTATTACTGCTTAAGAACGGCACAAAATCCTGCATGTGTGCATGTTAGGCATATGTGACAAAAGTGCATTTATATTAAAAACTGTGCACATAAATGAGGGTTTAAAAACACTCTTTAATATCACTGTAAAATTAGTATTGATTAATTACCTATTTTTGTGGTGTTGCAAAGGAGCCGAGCCCCTTGCTGGGTCCCGCAATGTTTTCTGCGTTTCCAGCATAAAGCTCTTCCTTCAACCCTATGACACCTCTTACAGGCTTTGAATGTCACTTGATGAAAGGAAACCTCTGCAAATTTCTATGAAGAATGCACCAAAGGATTAGTGATGGAGCATTTTTGTGTCTTATGCCTGATTATGTAGAGAATTCCCCAGCTACTACAGTAGCTCAGATAAAAGCATTTGTATGATAATTCTCATCAGTACATTTGATGACTTGATGAATATCGCTTGACAGTACTTCAAAATTTTGTTTGCTTTTAACATTCAATTTTGGAATGAATGTAATTTCCTGAACGGAAACCACTTACACTGTTAGATATTTGTTCAAGAAAAATTCTCCATCCTGCTCCTTTGAATTCTCTTGTCACTGCTACCCCACTAAGCCAGCCTAAAGTCTCCCCCCCCCCCCCTTAAAAATAAGCATGTTATACTTACCTGCTCTGTGCAGTGGTTTTGCAAAGGAGCCCATATCCTCCTCTTCTCTGGTCCCTCGCCGGTACTCCTGGCCCCTCCCTCCTGTCGAGTGCCCTCATAGCAAGCAGCTTGCTATGGGGGCACCCGAGCCAAGCCGCTGCTCCGTGTGTCCATTCAGACATGGAGCTGCGGTTTGGCCCTAGCCCCTCTCTCTCTCCCAATTGGCTGATAGCAACAGGAGCCAATGGTGCCGATGCTGTGTCTCAGCCAATCAGGAGGGAGACTCCCCGGATGGCCAAGGCATTCGTGCACATTGCTGGATAGAGATGGGGCTCAGGTAAGTATTAGGGGGGCTTAGGGAGGTTTATTTAATCTTAATGCATAGTATGCATTAAGAAAAAATAGGATTTTTTGTACTCACCTTAAAATCCTTCTCTCTGTAATTCACCAACCGACACAGCTCCTCTCTGTAACAATTAGGTTGTTGGCCTTATCACTAGGAGAATACTAGGCAAAGTTGTAACACAACACTCAAAACTCTTAGTTCCACCCAGGGACGCGGTCCTTCAGGCTACAACCCTCCACCTTGCAAAGCAGCATCAGTACGTCAACAAGCAGTATAGTGTAAAGATAAAAGGAGGGGCGGGTGCTGTGTCGGTCGGTGAATTACAGAGAAAAGGATTTTAAGGTGAGTACAAAAAATACTATTTTCTCTTATATTCACCGACCGACACAGCTCCTCTCTGTAACAAATGGGACATCCCCAAGCAGTGCCAAAAGGAGGGGTGGGAAAAACAGCATAAAAATTTCATCCACCATGGCAAGTGGGAACTAGTGAAACTATACCCACAAAAAAAGAGCAGTGATTGGAAAACCCCCACAAAAAAACAGGGTAACCTCAAGAGGCATGATCCCCAAGACCGCACCAAACTGCAGAAGTAATGCAACAGTGCATTAACATAACAGTACTGCGTTTTTATTGAAAAAACAGGAAAAAAATATCTATTGCATATTCAATTGCAACAACAAGGCCGTCTGCAAAACTTTGCGGCCAAAACAGGCATCAGCCGATGCACTGACGTCTACCTTGTAGAACTTGGAAAATGTGTGGACAGACGAACAGGTCGCCGCTTTACACACCTGAGCGACCGAAGGCCCAAGACGTTCCGATTGCCCTTGTGGAGTGGGCCGTTACCGAAAAGGGGGGCACCTGCCCCTTCAAGGCGTAGGCTTGTACTACAATCTGTCTGATCCACCTGGAAATGGTGGCCGACGAGACTGCCATGCCTTTCTTGGGACCAGCCACCGAAAAACAAACAGTGAGTCTGACTTCCGAAAGGGAGCCGTGGCAGACAAATACACCTTCAGAGCCCTAACCACGTCAAAAGCGTGAAGGGCTTAGGACACAGAGATGGTAATACAATGTACACATTGATATGAAAAGCCGAGACCACTTTCGGTAGAAAGGACGGTTGCGGACCCAACACCACCTTATCCCTGTGGATAACCAGATAGGGCGACTTGCAGGACAAGGCCACCAGTTCCGAAACCCTCCTGGCCGTTGTGATGGCCACTAGAAAGACCACTTTCTGGGAAAGAGTCAACAGGGGAATCTCCCTGATATTTTCAAACGGCGGTTTTTGAAGCACCGACAACACCAGGTTCAAATCCTATGGGGGTAACGGTGGACGCACCGGAGGGACTACGTTTCGTACTCCCTGAACGAAGGTACTCACTAAGGAGTGCGATGCCAGGGGTCGTTGAAAAAAGACAGCTAAGGCTGAGATTTGCCCTTTAATGGTGCTTAATGCCAATCTCTGGTCAACTCCTTGCTGGAGAAACAGTAGGATCCTGGATATGGAAAAGGAGCGCAGATGCCATCCTTTCTCCTCACACATGGTGATATAGGCCTTCCAGGTACAATGGTATATCTTCAGAGAAGAAGATTTCCATGCTTTCAACATAGTTGGAATCACTGAGTCCGATAGACCCCGGTTCCTCAACACCTGGCTCTCAATAGCCATGCCGTTAAAGCCAGCGAGGGTAAAAGCAGGATGGAGAATTGGACCTTGAGATAGGAGGTCCTCTCGCAACGGCAGTCGCCAGGGAGCATCTGCCACCAGATGCACCAGGTCTGCGTACCAAGGATGCTGAAGCCAATTTGGGGCAACCAGTATTACTGGGATCTCCTCGGCTTCCACTCTGCGAAGCAGACGTGGCAACAGTTTCAGTGGAGGAAAGGCGTAGATCGGCTGGTACTGATCCCACGGAGTCACCAGCGCATAGGACACGTCGGCCCACGGATCTCTTGTCCTGAACACGAATCTTGGCACCTTCCGATTGAGATGGGAGGTCAGTAGATCCACATCTGGTGTACCCCACTTCAGGCACAGCAACCTGAATATCTCTGGATGCAATGTCCATTCTCCTGGGTCCAGCATCTGTCGACTCAGATAGTCCACCTGCCAGTTCTCCACTCCTGGGATGTAAATGGCCGACAGGGCCGGTACGTGTTGCTCTGCCCACTGAAGTATGTGAGCGATCTCCCGTGCAGCAGCTGAGCTTCTTGTTCCCCCTTGGTGATTGACGTACGCCACAGCCATCAGTCTGACTGAAACCTGATCGGACGCCCTTGAAGTCTCATCGACCATGTGTAGAGGCACAGAATGATCTCTCTCAATTTGAGCAGATTGATCGGCAACTCTGATTCTTCCGTTGACCAGAGGCCCTGAGCCGACTGAACCCCCATCACTCCACCCCAGCCAGATAGACTGGCGTCCGTTGTGATTACAGTCCATTTCAGAGGAAGGAACGATTTTTCCAGACTGAATCACCGGGGACCTGAACCACCAGATCAGCGAGTCTCTGACTCACTTGGATCTGTCGATCCAGGGACAACTGAGATTTGTCCCATTTTGTCAAAATCTCCTTCTGCAGCACTCTGGTGTGGAACTGGGCATAAGGTACTGCCTCGAAGGAGGCTACCATGAGTCCCAGTACACGCATGCAAAAGCGAAGCAACGACCACTTGCGGTTCATCAGCAGTTTGACCGCAGATCTGAGAGTCTGCAATTTGTCTGAAGGGAGAAAAACTCTCACTTCCCTGGAGTCCAACAGCAAGCCTAGGTACTCCAGATGCTGGGTCGGCACAATCACCAACTTTTTGAGGTTCAACAGCCACCCAAATTCTTGCAGGGTCTACATGGTGATTGCCACATCCTCCTCTAATTCTGAGGCGGAAGATGTTCTCAGGAGGAGATCGTCTAGGTATCCCACGATGGCGATCCCACGTTGTCACAGCAACGGCAAAACTGGAGCCAGTACCTTGGTAAAGACTTGGGGGGCTGATGCCAGACCAAAAGGAAGAGCCACAAACTGGTAGTGGGCTTCCCCGACTGCAAATCGCAGAAACTTCTGATGCCAAAGGCATATGGGTATGTGCAGGTACACATCCTGGATGTCTAAGGACGCCAGGGAGTCCCCTTGATGGAGTGCAGCGACTACTGAGTGAACTGATTCCATTCTGAACCTCTGCACTTTCACAAAGTGATTGAGGACTTTTAGGTCCAAGATCGGACGTACCCCTTCCTTCTTGGGAACCACAAACAGATTTGAGTAGAACCCCTGGAAGCGCTCAGAGTCCAGAACCGGTACAATCACCCCACGATTCAGATCGCAGACCCATTGGTTGGATAACCGAGGAGGACCACCAGGCTGCAAACTCCCGAAGGCGACCTCCCCCTCACCCGAGACATGTGTGGGGGCAAACCTTAGTGCGGTAGCACTTTTATTCGCAGGCTTACGGTTCCAGAGACATCTTTGACCGTCCGTGGGCGTCCTGTCGGGCTGGGGACGTTTTATCGAAGCTCCGGGCGGATGAAAAAGCCGTTTGTGAGCGGAAAAAGAGGGCCCTTGCCTACAGCGTGGCTCCTTAGCCTTCCTGGCCTGTGGGGGTAGGGTACTCTTACCACCGGTGGCATTTTTAATAATGTCATCTAATGAGGCTCCAAAGAGCCAGTCGCCAAGGAAGGGAAGATCCGTCAGGGCTTTTTTGGATGCCTGTTCAGCAGACCAGCATTTTAGTCAAATTAGGTGCCTCAGCACTACAGCTGACACCGAGGCCCTGGATAACAGAGGGAGAGTATCCAGGGCTGCGTCACAGACGTACTTAAGGCCTTGCACTAGTTGGTCTTCTAGTTCCACGCTCTCCCAATTTGTGGTGCAAAAGTTTTGCCCACTCAGTTAGTGTCTGCGACACTGCCAGTACAGGTCGCACGGCTGACCCCACAACCGTAAACAAGGAAGGAGCCACCGCCTCGGCCTTCCTGTCCGTGGGATCCTTGAATGCAAGAGTCCCCTCAACTGGGATCATGGTTACTTTATTTAACCTGGATACTGGGGGGTCCACGACCGGAGGAGCCGACCATTTCTTGAGAAGGCTTTCCTCAAAGGGTTAAAGCACCGTCATGCATTTGGGGAATGAAAGGGTCCATTGCGGGCGACCCCATTCCATGTAAATGAACTTGTCAAAATAAGTCAGATACGGGAACAACTTAGGTGGCTGGCTTGCGGGACCCAAAAGGGACCAGTACATCAGCAGAGGGATCCGCTGGCTCCTGAATCTTCAGGGTATCACGCACAGCTGTGATAAGTGCTCCAACAAGTGCTTTGTCGCACCCGGACCGGGACGGGGACTCATCCTCACTGACCTGAGTCTGCGCCAGAGCTCTCCCTAGAGGATGGGGGGCAGGGGCCGCTTTTTAGCACCTTTCTTCCCACGCATGGCCTCCATCTTGGCAATGAACGAATTGAGGACCGCCGTCAGGGTGTCCATGGGAACTGCGCAGTCCGCAGGTGACCCGGTTGCAATTGCCTGGATTTCGGGGGAAGAAACACCAGATTATGAAGCCATGCTGACCCTACCCTGTCTGTCACCCGAAGGGGACTTAGGACAGTGACAGTCCCGCCCTCCTGCTGCAGCTGACTGAGGGGTTCTAACCCGCCGGACTCACCACCCTGAGGAGTTCCGTGCTGTTCACAGCAGTGCCTGTAGACCCCTAGTGCTCCCAGGTGCAGAGGAAACCAAAACTGTGCCGGTGGCCGTCCGTTAAAACGATCTGAAAAACGTGCTCAGACTACATAGAATGGCCACCCAGCGTCCAGTAACAACAAACAGGAAGCTGAGAGCACATGTAGCTGCTGCTGGAGAACACTGAAACGTGCTCAGGCTTCTAGAAAATGGCCGCCATTGTCCTGAATAGGAAAGCATTGGGAAAATGGCCGCTTGAAGCCCAGAAGACATGCTGCCATCGCCCACACCTAAAATGGCCAGCCAGCTTCCATGAGGGACAGAGACAGACATGTGGCAGAGACACAACGCTGTACCGAAAACACAGCCAGACCCTCACAGGCACCTCCCGGGAGCTTAATACACAGGATCCAGGCACCACCAGCCAGCCAGCCCCCTATCCCAGATGAGAGCCCTCAGGGACACACACACACACACACACACACACACACCACTCAGTACCACATGCAGCAGCCCCCCCCCCCCCCCCGTGAAGGGGGGGATAGGGACAGGGGAGAGAAGAGAGGGAGAGAGGGACCCCCGAATCGACCTCCCAGGGAATGCCCAGCTGCTCAACCCTGCCAGGGCAGGAAGAGCTGTACTTACCAGTCCTGAAGAGCCGGGAGACATTCCATTGTAGATCACACCTGATCGGTACAGGGTAGCTACTGGCCTCGGCATACTGTGACGCAGACATCAGTAGTCCAGTCATATGTACGCCCCGGAGCATAAAAGCTCACGACCACCTCTGGAGCTGAGGTATGTCGTGGCCTGCTGAGCCGCAGCTGCAACCTGCACACGCTCGATGGGCAGACTGGGGAGACTACAAGGATAAGGGTATCCAGCCTATCACCCAGCCAGCTGTTAATAGTAGATCACAGGATCAATCATCTTGCGCAAAAACCCAAGCTTCTGCGTAAAAAAGCATGGACCGATGGGCCCGCAGGGTTCCTAGGTCCTTCTCCTTTGCTAGGCAAGAAAAAACTGATGCTGCTTTGCAAGGTGGAGGGTTGTAGCCTTCCCCCTGGGCGGAACTAAGTTCTGAGTGTTGTGTTACAACTTTGCCTAGTATTCTCCTAGTGATAAGGCTAACAACCCATTTGTTACAGAGAGCTGTGTTGGTTGGTGAATATAAGAGAAAAACTCTCTGCCTTTACAACCACTTTTGCCACCTTTTGGGGGGGGGGGGGGGTTATGACAGGTACCCATCCCCACTCCTAACAGATGTCGCCGTGGAATTTCAGCCCCCCGCCTCCTTCCCCCGCGCAGTGGCAACCAGCTATGAAGCTGCAAGGCTTCACTGCGAGTTTCCCTTGCAGGCAATGGCGGCGGAAGCACCCAAGAGACAATGGAAACATCGGCTGGGGTGTCGGCTGTATTCCAAGACAGGTAAGCAAGTGTTCTAGAACTAAAAACGTAATTTTCCTTGGAGGGAGGTAGGGAATCCTCCCCGCGGCATCACTGTACTCTGACAGTAGAGACTCCTCCACTGTCAGAATATATGGGTGAGTGTTGCAGCACTGATTGAACAAAAAACTTTTCCAAAAAGCTGGTTTGTGAGAAGTCCATCATTAAACTGACTTCTCATGAATGGGAATGGCCATGGATGGTAAATAAGAAATAATACCTCAGCGCTGCTTGTGTGTAGAACAGTTCCACAGTATACAAACTAATGTGTACAATAAAGAAACTCAAAACTATATATATATATATATATATATATATATATATATATATATATATATAAACAAAGTGTGGTCGCTGCAAACACCATACTGTGTTCCTACCAGTAATAAACAAATATGAATAAGTGTTGTACATAACAGAAAAAAAAAAACACTTTAAAACAAATAACCTCAACCATGTGTGCTAAAAAAGTGCATAAATACAATTGTATAAATTATAATCTGGATTTATGCACTTTGGCGCATGTGCACTTTACTTTTATTGAACTATTCTAATGCACTTAGAATGTGAATTGATTTCATTTGATGATTATTTTCATCACGGATCATTTGGAGGTTATTTTCTTCTGGTATGCGCAACATTCATATTTATTAATGGCCATAGATGGATCAAAATTTGTCGGGTCCCTCCTGGACCGGAGGAATTTCAAGCCATCTATGACCAGCTTTAGTTAGGCAATAGGCATACTTCTGTGAATCTAAAACTAAAATGTCTTTTGTCCTTGTGCCACCACATTCTCACATCCACCATCTTAATATAACCTGTCAAACAATAGGAGCCCCTGTGACGGGAGTCACTTTGGGTGGGGGGGGCTTGTGGAACCCAGCTTACCATATATACTCAAAACAGTCATCAAGGGTGAAGTTATCCTGGCCTTAACATCTGATTTATTAAGTCAATGCATTTCGTAGGCTCCTGCAGACTCTAAGCATAGCTGTCTGCTCATACATCGCACGGGCAGACAGTTATCTGAGAGCAGGCAGAATCAATCAACAAGAGAGTGTTCTCAATGAACTACGAGGGCACTGGTGAACTACAAGTCATCAGCCACAATGGCTGACGGTACTTGTAGGCATTCATTCAAAGGAAACTGGGAGGCTGCAGATGCTGGAACATGTTACATGTTCCACTCTAAAAAGGTTGAATATGCAACATGTTCCAAAGGCGAACGTCTCCTTTAATGAGTCACTGACGCAAAACACTAATTTAGCCATTGAAGGGTTAGGATACCAAATTTGCACAGGCTTGTTCCAAATCAGTGACTCTCCAAGTGAATTGAAGCCCTACAGCAAAACAATGCAACAAGTTAGCAATGGCATTCTCCATATGTCCACCCTGACAAATTCCTTTAAAAATGATTTGTGTATGTTTGCTGCTTTCCAAATCTAACACAGTGATTTAGACAGTAAATGCACGCAGAGACATATGACACATCCCGAACGACTTACAACATTGTTACAGAGTAAAGCAACAAGCCCCGAGAGCTGAAAAGAGGGTAGTCATGAGGTGGTGAATAATCTGGAATCCTGCATGCATTGCCATCCTATTTTAAACTTCTAAGTGGGTCAAGAGGGAGCTAGGGAGCCCAATTGGTAAAAAATGACCCTTGTATAAAAGGTTAGAAGTCAGGTCAGGCTAAAAGACATAAAAAAAAAAAAAAAAGTATCCAAATAAACTGTATTGCCCATTTCTTGCTACATTATCATTTTGAATAAGATACACTTCGTCCCAGTGTAAAAAATTACATTAATTGTAGCCACCGAAGAAATAAAAAAGTACTGCTAGATGGGGAACAAACTTACCAAATGCTGTTGAGAATGAAAAACAGCTGGATAAAAATGCACCCAAAAGGCAGAATACCACCCATAACGATGCCAGGAACTGGTTTTGTGAAGAAGGACTGGCAGGGAATCTGACGCGGTATTTGATTTGTACGGACCGGATGTTCAATAGACTATAAAAGCAAGCAAGAAAACATAAGAAACAGAAAAAGCTATAAAACTACAAAATGTACAAGAGAAGCGTAAAAAATATCACATAATTTCTAGGCAGCCATCAAAGGTCATATTGGGTAGATCAGGGTGTCGGGTTCAGGGCATATTGAGGCTGCAGAGGCAAGTCTAAACATGCACAGTGTAAAGATCTGCCACCATCATTTTCCTAAGTAGTCTGCTCTTCTTACTGCTCCTATTGCCCTGAGCCTCAGTTTATTAAAAGCCAAATATACATTTTTATTACCACATAACATATTAAAAAGGGTAGGTAGAATGGCAGATGAGGGAACTGACAGGAAAATGTAATCATTCATTTCTGGAGGCAAGTAGAACTTTACACCTTCACCTAAAACAAAAGTAGAATATTACATTTGTTTGTTTCCCATATTTTTGACAGTACTGCCTCAAATAACCAGCGTAATGAGGTACACAATTTATTTTCAATCGTCATTTTACCTGTAATTTTATCTACTTCTACTTCATAAATATCCCCCTGCTGATAATTAAATGTAGAAGGCACCAGATGCTCCAGTGACTTTGTATTTGTTGCCGACAATGGAAAATGAATGCGTTAGTGGAGGGGAAAAAAAATGTTATTGATGAGAGTAAGAACGATGCCACCTTGTGTACATACCATGTATGACCGATACATGGAGAGTCACAATTGGCTTAAAGCGGAACTTCACTCTTTCAGTCAATCTGGACTATTAATCCTTATGCTGCTAGTCTTAGTAAATAGATACGAATGCTTATTTCGTGAATTCCTGGTTTCCAGGCCTAGGCAAAATGTCATAAATCCAAGGAGTCTTCAGTAGGGCAGGATGGGTTTTCTCGGCTTAGCACACCCTCCTGCTTGCATGCTTGAGCTAAGGGCAGATGGATTCCAGCAAGTAAATACTACATGAATCATGATTTATCAACAAAATAAAGCATGGAGACATGGCTGGATGGGGGAGTTTGCGTTGAATATTAAAAATGAATAAAACATCATTTTTGGTTTGTGGTGCTCAGATGAAGTGTAGTTCCACTCTAATGACATTGTAGGATTCTTTAACCTGTTCCCGACCTCCTGCCGTACATATACTGCAGCAAGGCGGCTCTATTGAGAAAAATCATGTACTTGTACGTGATTTTGTCAATAGTCACTGGGGGCCGTGATAGCACGCTGATTGGCCACAGGGGGAGCCAATCAACGGGGCGGCGGAAGCGATGTCCACTGGCCACCCACAATGTCCACTGGCCATCCGCGATCATTTCCCACGGAGACAGGACAACAGTCTGCTGATGTAAACAAGCAGACCGCTGTGCTGCCAGACATGGACACTGATCTAGTGTTTCTGATATTTAGGAACACAGATCAGTGTCCGTGCAGTGAACCCATCCCTCCCACAGTAAGAAAGCACAATTAGGGAATACACTTAACCCGTTGCATATTTTTTATCACTGATCACTGTAATAATGTCACTGGTTCCCGGTCTGTCTGCTGCAGTCCCGCTAAAAATCACTGATCACCGCCATTACAAATAAAAAAAATAAAAATGTAGACGCTATAACTTGCAAAACCCTTTCTTGTATTGAGAGGTATGGGGGGAGAGGGAGGGAGGGAGAGAGAGAGAGAGAGTCGGTCTCTCTGTAAACCTAGAAGCAGCAGTCTGGGTCTGCTTTTCTCTGGTCTCTGTAGAACTTTAAGTCTCAGCACCTTAAAGCAGAACTACAGGCCAAAGGGAAGGTTATAACCCCTGGCAGTTTTTTTGCCATCTGAGTCCCATTGGAGAGATTTTCCTTCACTTTCTCTCCTAAAGCCAAAAGAGGAAGTAACAGTAAGAGTCGGTTCACACTGGGGCAACGCGACTTACAGCGCGACTTTGCAAGGTGACTTGAACGTAACTTCAACGCGTCTTTGTGCGACTTACAACACAACTTCAAGTCGCCCCCCGGCCAGGCGACTTTTGCTGTGGCCAATCACAGAATAATCAGCTCTCTGGGAGGGAGGGGTTTGCCTCCCTCCCAGACCGTGATATTGTGTCAATCTCGCCGCTTTTAATAGGCGAGATTGACACCTTGCGAGCCCCGTCATCATGGTATGAATCATGAGGGGGAACTCCATGCCAAATTTAAAATAAAAAACCGGTATGGGTTCCCCTCCAGGAGCATACCAGGCCCTTAGGTCTGGTATGGATTTTAAGGGGAACCCCCTACGCCGTTTTTTCCGGCGTAGGGGGTTCCCCTTAAAATCCATACCAGACCCTTATTCGAGCACGCAGCCTGGCCGGTCAGGAAGGGGGGTGGGGATGAGCGAGTGCCCCCTCCCCCCCTCCAGAACTGTACCAGGCCGCATGCCCTCAACATGGGGGGGGGGGGGAATAGGTGCTTTGGGGTTGGGGGGGCCGCAGGTTGTTGAGGACAAGGGCCCCTTCCAGACAGCCCTGGCTGTTGGTTGTTGTGGTCTGCGGGCAGGGGGCTTATCGGAATCCGGGAGCCCCCTTTAATAAGGGTGCCCCAAGATCCCGGCCCCCCACCCTATGTGAATGAGTATGGGGTACATCGTACCCCTACCCATTCACCTGGGGGGAAAAAGCGTCAATAAAAAAAACACACTGGACAGGTTTTTAAAGTAATTTATTAGGCAGTTCCAGGGGTCTCCTCCAACTCCTCTGGCCTCTTCTCCCAGTCTCTCCCAGGGCGTGCTGGGAATGTGACATCATAAGGGGGCGGGGTCCCCAGTGACCACGGCCCATGCCTATATAAGTCGTTGTGCACCACTCACACGGCATTACAGCGAGAGAGAGTGTCATGTCAACATGGGAGGAAGAGAAGAGGGAAGAAGACGCAGAAGACCGGGCCGAAGTCAGAAGAGACTCCTGGAGCTGCCTAATAAATTATTTTAAAAACCTGTCTAGTTTACACTTTTTTTCCCCCAGGTGAATAGGTAGGGGTACGATGTACCCCATACTCATTTACATAGGGTGAGGGACCGGGATCTAGGGGCATCGTTATTAAAAGGAGGCTCCTGGATTCCTATAAGCCCTCCGCCCGCAGACCCCGACAACCAACGGCCAGGGTTGTCGGGAAGGGGCCCTTGACCGGCTGGGCTGCGTGCTCGGATAGGGATCTGGTATGGAATTTGGGTGGACCCCTTAAAATCCATACCAAACCTAAAAGGCCCGGTATGCCCTCGGAGGGGAACCCATGCCGGTTTATTTTTTTTATTAGAGAGGCGACTTTGTCACTTCTTTCTCGCTTGCTGCAGTTGGAAAATTTGTCTTGCCGAAAACCAGCGCAATGGGATCGAGCTGGAAACACATTCTCGTGGGCTGGTACTGTAATTTCTTTTCCTGTAAAGTCGCTTCAATATAGATGGAGATCCGACTTGCAGGCGACTTCCATTGAATTCTATGGGTACAAGTCGCCTAGAAGTTGGATTGAAGTAGTACAGGAACCTTTTCTGAAGTCGGAGCGACTTAGTGTACATTAAGACGGCTTTCATTGACTATAATGTAATGTCAAACGATTTGGGGCGACTTGAGGGCTGATAAGTCGGATCCCAAGTCGTTGTAGTGCAAACCGACACTAAATCACTTGTTTTATCCGTTAACATATTTATTGTTTTAATCAACACCTTGTATAAAAGCCTCATACACTATTAGCCACTTCAGCCCTGGAAGGATTTACCCCCTTAATGACCAGTCCGTTTTTTTAGATACGGCACTGTGTCATTTTAACTGAAAATGACGCGGTTGTGCGACGTTGTACCCAAATAAAATTGATGTCCCTTTTCCCCCACAAATAGAGCTTTCCTTTGGTGCTATTTGATCACCTCTGCAGTTTTTATTTTTTGTGCTATAAACAAAAAAGATTTTAACCACTTAAGCCCCGGACCAATTGTCAGCCTAAAGGACCAGAGGTCTTTTTACAATTTCGCACTGCACTGTTTTAACTGGTAATTGCGCGGTCATGCAATGTTGTACTCAAACGAAATTTGCATTCTTTTCTTCCCACAAATAGAGCTTTCTTTTGATGGTATTTGATTGCCTCTGCGATTTTTATTTTTTACGATATAAAAGGAAAAAGACTGAAAATTTAGAAAAAAAATATATATATATTTTCTACTTTTTGTTATAAGAAAAATCGAAATAAACTAAATTTTAGTCATACATTTAGACCAAAATGTATTTAGCCACATGTCTTCAGTAAAAAAAATGTCAATAAGCATATATTTATTGGTTTGCGCAAAAGTTATAGCGTCTACAAACTAGAGTACATTTTCTGGAATTTACACAGCTTTTAATTTCTGACTGCCTATCTCATTTCTTGAGGTGCTAAAATGGCAGGGCAATACAAAACCCCCCCCAAATGACCCCATTTTGGAAAGTAGACACCCCAAGGAAATTTCTGAGGGGCATGTTGAGCCCATTGAATATTTTTTTTGTCCCAAGTGATTGAATAATGACAAAAAAAAAAAAAAAAAAAGTTTACAAAAAGTTGTCACTAAATGATATATTGCTCACACATGCCATAGTTATATGTGGAATTACACCAGAAAATATATTCTGCTGCTTCTCCCGAGTATGGGGACACTACATATGTGGGACTTTTTGGGAGTCTAACCGCGTACGCCACCCCGAAAACCAATCACTGCCTTCAGGATTTCTAAGGGTGCAAATATTTGATTTCACTCCTCACTACCTATCAAAGTTTCGAAGGCCATAAAATGCCAAAATAGCACAAAACCCCCCCCAAATGACCCCATTTTGGAAAGTAGACACCCCAAGCTATTTACTGAGAGGCATGTTGGGTCCATGGAATATTTTATATTTTGCCACAAGTTGCGGGAATATTACAAACTTTTTTTTTTGCACAAAGTTGTCACTAAATGATATATTGCTCACACATGCTATGGGCATAAGTGAAATTACACCCCAAAATAAATTCTGTTGCTTCTCCTGAGTACGGGGATACCACATGTGTGGGACTTTTTGGGAGCCTAGCCACGTACGGGACCCCAAAAACCAAGCACTGCCTTCAGGATTTAAATATAAAACGCTACCAAAAAAAACTGTTAGCGATGGCAGGGATCAGGCCTGACTCTGATCGCTGCAGTTATGCGTTTAGTGTTTTGTAAATGACAGTGATCGATCGATACTGCACTTGGGTGGGCTGGGCGGAGGGGCAAACGCAGGTGCTAGCAGGTATCTGGGCTGATCCCGCTAACAATGCGTTTTTTTGGAACCCTAAACTGCTGGGGACGCTAGTATAGATCTGATCAGATCAGATATTCACTACGGGAGGTGTATGCTTTGCGCGTGGGTGTTAGCGGTACTGGCACCAACCTAGCGCTGCCTGGGGCGACACAGACCCTATCTGACCCTAATACCTAATTGATATCACCCGACGGGTGATCAGGGGGTTAAACCTTTATTGGGTAATAAATGGTGGGTGCCCTGATGCTATAAAAGGCAAACTAACCAGAGTCACCCGTAACACTTATACGGTGATCACTGGTGAAAGGGTTAACTAGGGGCAATCAGGGGGTTAAAATCTTTATTAGGTAGTATATGGGGGTACCTAACACTATAAAATATATGAGCCTAAAAAATAACTAGCTACCTAGCGGCACCAGTGACACTAATGCAGTGATCAGAAAAATGATCGCTTAGCGATACTGGCAAAAGGGGGTTAAAGGGTTACCTGGGGGAAATCAGGGGGTTAAACCTTTATTAGGAGGGGGGGTAGGGGGCTACCCTGGACCTAACACGAACTGCCCTGACAGTTTTTACAGTTACAACTGACACTAAATGCAGTAATCAGTAAATAAATGATCACTGCAATCAGTGACACGGACTAGGAGGGGGAGGGGGGCGATCGGGGGGTGACAGTGTGCTTATGTGTACCTACATGTCAGTGTAGTGTTGGTGCACACTTACTATGTCTTCTCTCCTCGCAGTCCAGTCAAAAAGACCGCCCCGAGGAGAGTGACATCACTTCCTCCTGCCTGTGTTTACACTACACAGGCAGGGGAAGCTTCTCATTCGCCAGGAGCGATCGAGAGGGGATGGTCAGAAACCAACGGCCATCCCCTCATCCCGGATCGCTCCTGAAGCAAAACAGACCGCCGCAGCCAGAATGGACCCCCCAACCGCTGGAAGGCAGGCACGTACGGGTACATGCTTGTGCCCGTCCGTGCCATTCTGCCGACATATAATTACATACGGCGGTCCTAAAGTGGTTAAAAAAATTACAATTGGGTTGTAATACATATCCAAAAAAATATATAATGTAAAAAGACAAAAAATTTCTTCATCAATTTAGGCCAATATGCATTTTCCGACAGGATTGAAGTAAAAAAAAAAAAAAAAAAAATATCTCAATATATTCGTATATTGATTGGTTTGCGCAAAAGTTATATTGTCTACAAACTATGGGATAGATTTACGGATTTAAATTTTAGCGATTTTTAATGGGACTGTGACAGTTCATTGGACAAATCTGACCCCAAGTGACACTTTTTGGGGACCAGTGACACCAGTAAAGTGATCAGTGCTAAAAGAAATGCACTAATTGCTGTATAAATGACACTGGCAGGGAAGGGGTTAACGCTAGGGGGCGATCAAAGGGTTAACTGTGTTCCTTCAGTGTGTGTGTGTGTGTGTGTGTGTGTGTGTGTGTGTGTGTGTGTGTGTGTGTGTGTGTGTGTGTGTGTGTGTGTGTGGTGTGTGTGTGTGTGTGGTGTGTGTGTGTGTGTGTGTGTGACTGACGGGGATTACTAGGAACAGATGATCTCAACGTTCTCAACTGTCAGAACAGAGATATGCCTCTCTTTAGATCGATCGCGGGTGGCAGTCGGACATAGAGTCCACCAGACCCATGCGCGTGCTCCCCGACATGCAGCGGGCGTGCACCCACGGTATCTCGTGCATGAAACAACGTACAGGTATGTTGTTTCACACAATAGAGCCTGCCGCAGTATATATGCAGTGGGCGGTCTCTAAGTGGAAATTCATGGTACTGATTTTCCCCCATGCCCTTGTTATTCACAGGATCACTAGGTGAAAATGAAGGAAAATAAGCCTGGAAAAAAAAAAAATGCATCCACTACACCAGTGGTCTCAAAACTGCACCCCAGGGGCCTGATGTGGCCCTTTTCTGGTCCTTGGGCCAATATTCCTCCCACTGACACCAATGATGTGACACAATTCCTCTCAATTAAAAAAACAATGGGAAACTAGTCCTCTCACCAACACCAATGAGACGCACTATTTCTTCCACGAATATTGAAAATAGAGCACTCTTCTTCCCACTGCCACCAACAATGGGGCACTGTTTATTCCACCGACACCAGTGATGGGGCACTATTGTTCCTAATGACACCATTGAGGGGCACTATTTCTCCCACCGACACCAGTGATTGGGCATTATAGTTCCCACTGACACCAATGAGGGGCACCATACCTCCCACTGCCATCAAATGGGCACAATTTCTCCCACTAACACCAATGATGGCATTGCTTACCCCCAATGACACCAGGATTATCAGATAATAATAGACTACACCTACTTACCTCTTAAATATTTTAAAGGTTTTTTTTTTTCCTAAGGATGTAGGCCAATCGTTTACATACTGCGGTTTGGGGGGCCAGATGTGGCTCTTTGCTTATCCTGCCTTAGGGGCACTATTTCTCCCACTGACAACAATAACGTGGCACTATTCCTCTCACCAACACCAATGAAGTGCACTATTCCTCCCGCTGACACAAAAAAAAAAAAAAAAAAAAAAAAACAGGGCAATCGTCTTTCCATTGACACCAATGAGGGGCACCATCCTCCCACTGCTACCAACAATGAGGCACTATTCCTCCCACTGATGGGGCACTATTCTTCCCAACGACACCAATGAGGGAACCATTACTCCCACAATGGGGCACTATTTTTCCCACTGACACCAATGATGGCATTGCTTACTGACACCGGGACATTTTCTACACCCAAAGGCTCAGTCCAGCCCTACTAAAGTCAGAAGCACAGTACACTGGCCGTTTATTTAAAAAGTTTGGACACCCCTGCACTACACTATGGACTAATACTCGATAAAATGTATTCTATTAGATTTTTATTTTCAGGTTTAGATATGCTTTAACGTCAGAAAAATAGGTTTATTCTCTTCAGGTACTTACTCTCTCTTTAAATCCAAAGTATGCTCCTAGGAATGTCAGGGGAACAGAAATTCCAAACCACATTGCCAGGATAGCCACAAGTGTCCCAAAGGGGATTGCAGCTGAAGATCCTTTAACCCATAAAATGACATTCATAATGAAGAAATCAGCAAAAATAATTCTGTGGAAAAAAAAAAGGAAAAAAAAAAATTAAGCTAAAGTTCTCTATACATCAAAGGAACACATCTGGCAAACACTAAAAGCGCCCTTTATACAGCTAGCACCCACTGTATTACATAGACATACTGGTAGTTTTAGCTAGGGGGCCCTCTGGTAGTCAAATATAGTAATGTCCATGCATAGTCTTTATATTAACCATTTCCGGACCAGCTGTCACAGTTTTACTGCAGCAGGTTGGCTCCCCTGCATGAGACCACATAACGATACATTGGCTCGCGGGGTCCGGATAGCACAGCGGGGGGGTGCCGATGCTCGTGGCTGACGGTCGCGGTGACCGCCGGCCATGAGCGAACGTGACCAGGAGACACAGAACAGGGACGAGTGTGTGTAAAGGAACACTTCCCTGTTCTGACAGGAGTGTATTAGCTAGGAACCACGATCTGTCACTTCCTGTAGTTAGTCCCTCCCCCTTCAGTTAGAATCACCTCCCAGGGAACACAGTTAACCCTTTCACCGGCCCCTAGTGTTAACCCCTTCACTGCCAGTGACATTTTTACAGTAATCAATGCATTTCTAATCGCACTGATCACTGTATTAATGCCAATGGTTCCAAAAATGTGTCAAAATTGCCCGATGTATCGCAGTCACGATAAAAATCTCAGATCAATTTCATGACTAGTAAAAATATAAAAATAAAAATGCTAGAAATCTATCCCCTACTTTGTAGACGCTAAAACTTTTTCGCAAACCAATTTTTTACGAAAAATATGTAGAATAAATAACGGCCTAAACTGAGGAAAATCATTTATATATTATATATATATATATATATATATATATATATATATATATATATATATATATATATATATATATATATATATATATATATTTATTTATATTTTTTTTATTTGGTTTTTTTGGGGGGGTATTTATTATAGCAAAAAGAAAAGTGTTTAAAAAAAAAAAAAGATTGCTCTTTTGTTGTTTATAGTGAAAAAAATAAAAACCGCAGAGACGATCAAATACCACCAAAAGAAAGCTCTATTTGTGGGGGAAAAAAGGTCGTCAATTTTGTTTGGGTACATCATCGCACGGCCGCACAATTAGAGGTCGACCGATATATCGGCCGGCCGATATTTGCCGTTTTTTAAATAATCGGCATCGGTCGATTGTTCTGATAAAAAAACGATTTAGAACTACAGTGGGACTTTGAAATGACTTCTGTATAGAAGTCAGTGTGAGTTGCCTGAGTCGTCATAGCAACACTTTCCTCCTCTCTGGGCAGACTGCCAAGAAAAGAACAAAATGATACAATGTTTACACTTCAATGAATGAAATCATCTCTGTGTGTAGAAGTTCTCAGTTTAACCATTTAAAGACTAAATCTTTTCTGACACTTGTTGCTTACAAGTAAAAATCCTGTATTTTCTGCCAGAAAATCACTTAGACCCCCCAAAAATTATATATATTTTTTTTAGCAGAGATCCTAGGGAATAAAATAGCGGTTGTTGCAATATTTTATGTCACACGGCATTTGCACAGAGGTCTTTCAAATGCATTTTTTTGGGGAAAAAATACACTATTTAAAAATAAAATAAAAACAGTAAAGTTAGCCCATTTTTTTTTTTTGTCCAAAAGTTTTGACTACCTTTTTTTATTTAATACATAGGTTTTTTTTTTTTTTTATCTAAATCATACATACAAGTAAACTGATTGGAGGTTTGTTTTGTTTAATAAATGTTTAAATGTAAGAAATTTTCTGTATCACGTATGAAGACTGCTTTCACACTGGAGCGGGCAGGCGTTGATGGTAAAACGCAAGTTTTAGCGGCTCTTTACCATCATTTTAGCGGTGCTATTTGGCTGCTAGTGGGGCACATATAACCCAGCTAGCGGCCAAGGAAGAGGTTAAATGCGCCCATGAAGCACCGCTGCCAAATCGCATTGCATGCGCTTCGGCAGTGGTGCCCATTCATATCAATGGGCAGGAGTGGTGGAGGAGCGGTATACACCACTCCAAACGTGCTGCTTGCAGGACTTTTTTTTTAAGATCCTGCCAGCGCATCGCCTCCGTGTGAAAGCACTTTCACACAGACTGCAGGGGAGCCATTTTGCAGGCACTTTACAGGCGCTATTTTTAGCCCAAAAGTGCCTGAAAAACGCCCCCAATGGGAAAGGTGTGTTAGATCAAGGGGGATTAAAAAAAAAAAATAAATAAATAAAAAAGGAAAAAAATAAATAAATAAAATAAAATAAAATCGGCCTAACATATCGGCCCAAAAAAATCGGCATCATATATCGGCTATCGGCCGCCATGATTTCTAAATATCGGCATCGGCCAGAGAAAAACCCATATCGGTCGACCTCTACGCACAATAGTCAGTTAAAGCGACGCAGTTCCGAATTGCAAAAAGTGCTCTGGTCAGGAAGGGGGTAAATTTTTCCGGGGCTGAAGTGGTTAAAGTGATTGTAAACGATCACTTTGTAAAACAACCCATTCAGTTTAAAATAGAAATGCAAGGCAAAACATTTGTGTATAGATATAAAAAAAACATTATAAATACCCCTTTTCTCCTCACATCCCCTGTTCTCAGCTGCATAAGAGCTGGGGGGGAGAAGAAGCAGCAGTACACGGAGCTTCCCAGTGAATGGCTGTGCAGAGGGCGCGTGTAAGGACAAGACTGATCATTGGAAGAGAGCAGACTGAGTTCCTAGCACAGCTAGAGAACTGACCACGATGTGTCTCCTGCTTAGTGTGGTCAGTTTTAATAGGAAAGCAGACAGTAACACCAGGGATTTCACATAAAAGCAGCAATACAAAGAGAACAAGATACTTTCTCATACAAGTACATGATACAGCAGGTACCTATCAGGAATATGAAGTGTCGGGGTAACAAACGCTTAAAGCTTTAATCAAGTTTTGTTATATAAAATGCTCACGAACATAAATCAAAAGTTATGACTGCTTAAATATATGTAAGAAAAGCAGTAACTCAATCAAAAATGCAATCCTTAAATGATCATAATAGCAAAGATAAACTTCCTAGGCATGGTAGAAGTGGACCTATTCATTACATAAATCTTCAAGAATGTAAAAAAAAAAAAAAAAAAAGTGCCACCAAATCATAAATTTCTTAAAAGGGGAAAAAAATTACAAATTTTTAAGATGGACTTCCCCTGCCTAAGCCATTAGGTACTCAAGCAAAGCATGGCCAAAGCTCATTTGGCCCGACATCTCCAGTGGGTCATAGGAGTACTTCACTTAGTTCTGCACTCCTGTGACCCAGATTTAGTAGACAGCCGGCTTAAACTTGCTGTTGGCTGATGTCACAGTGCCAGTCCAGGCTCTGCAGGGACCCAGGTACCTGACCAGCAGCTGGTTTAGCATTTCAGCGCACCACTGAGAGCCCGAGCCAGCCGCTTTGGCTTCCTTCACAGCCTGGCGCTCCAGTGAGCACCGGAAGGCACAGACCACAGACCGTTATCGCTCTGTGTTCAAAGAGGACCCAAGAACTGAGTGACCAGCGGTCAGTGATTGCTCAGTTCTCTGTATAGAGGTGGCGGATGACAGCCACAGCATCCAATCGATGCTGAAGCCATCTAGGTGAGTAATTTTAGTTTTTTTTACATTGGCACTTCTCTTTTAAGTCAGTGACTGGATGCTGGAGCAAAAATCTAAAATTTTTAAACCACAAATATGACTACCTTATATGTTGCTTGATTTATTAAATAACTTGCTTGAGTTCTGCTTTAAGTAGACTAGTAGAAGTAGCACTAAACTTGTATGTACTTTAGGTTTTAGTTTAGGTCTTTGTGGTCCCAGTGGTGAAATCCCTGCTTTAACCACTTAAGGACCAGGCCTCTTTTTCAGACTTGGTGTTTACATGTTTAAAACAGTTTTTTTTTGCTAGAAAATTACTTAGAACCCCCAAACATTTTATATTGTTTTTTTTCTAACACCCTAGAGAATAAAATGGCGGTCATTGAAATACTTTTTTTCACACCGTATTTGCGCAGCGGTCTTACAAGCACACTTTTTTTGGAAAAAATTCACTTTTTTGAATAAAAAAAATAAGACAACAGTAAAATTAGCCCAATTTTTTTTATATTGTGAAAGATAATGGTACACCGAGTAAATTGATACCCAACATGTCACGCTTCAAAATTGCGCCCGCTCGTGGAATGGCGTCAAACTTTTAGCCTCAAAAATCTCCATAAGCGACATTTAAAAAATTCTACAGGTTGCATTTTTTGAGTTACAGAGGAGGTCTAGGGCTAGAATTATTGCTCTCGCTCAACCGATCGCGGCGATACCTCACATGTGTGGTTTGACCACCGTTTTCATATGCGGGCGCTACTCACGTATGCGCTCGCTTCTGTGCGCAAGCTCGTCGTGACGGGGTGTTTTTAAAAAACTTTTTTTTCTTATTTATTTTAATTGATTTTATTTATTTTTACACTGTTTTAAAAAAAAAAAAAATGGATCACTTTTATTCCTATTACAAGGAATGTAAACATCCCTTGTAATAGAAAAAAGCATGACAGGTCCTCTTAAATTTGAGATCTGGGGTCAAAAAGTCCTCAGATCTCATATTTGGGCTAAAATGCAAAAAAAATAAAAAAAAAATAAAAAAAAAAAAGTAAAAATGACATTTAAAAAAAATATACCTTTAAGAGGTATGGGCGGAAGTGACGTTTTGACGTCGCTTCTGCCCTCCTATGGTATAGAGACGAGTGGGGGCCATCTTAGCCTCACTTGTCTCTATATCCAGCTAGGAAGAGGACCCGATCGCCTCCGCCGCTACCGACGGCTCCGGTAAGCGGCGGAAGGGCGGCGGGAGGGGGGGTGGCACCTTTCCCACCGCCGAAAGCGGTGATCTCACGGCAAATCCGCCGCGGAGACCACCGTTATCATACAGCCGACCGCCGCCTGAAGAGATGGATATCTCGGTTGTGGCAGCAGCTGCTGCCGTTACCGAAATATCCCTCTTCAAAAATAGGACGTACATCGTCGTGCGGCGGTCGGCAAGTGGTTAATGTCTATGCCACCAACATAACCGAAGTCGAAAGCCTTGTTCAAGCTTCCTTCAACTTAACTCTACAGCCCATCCCATAGTTCTTATAAAAGAATTTAAGTTTATATGTCCCCCCCTAGTTAAATTTAGAAAGGCAGATTTTAGGTTCATTATCATAAAATAGGATAAGCATTATATTAGTTGTTTAGAAATGAGAGTGGTTGTTAAGCCCCTCTAACCTGTATACACCATCAGCACTGCCTCCTATTGTAGTATCCCCCTCGGTGTGTGATTTATAAAAATAAATGCTGCAAATACCTAATTTCACTGCCGAGATTGCAAACACCTGACTGGTCAGCTTTCGCCTTTTCTCCTCTGATAGATGCAGCAGGTGGGGCTGAGATTCCCCTGCTGATGTCAGTCAGGAGTGGAGGAGAAGAGGAGAGAGCTGGCTGGTCATGTGATTGCAATCTTGGCTCTTAAATTAGGTATTTACAGCATTTATAAATCATTCACAGAGGGGGACACTGCAATAGGAGGCAGTGCTGATGGTGTATACAGGTTAGTGTTATGAGAGCAGGAGGGGGGAGAGGGAAGGGGGGAGAGCAGATAGCAGGCTGCTGATAACAGAGGCACGTAAACTGACCACGGTGTCTGGTCTCAGTAGCCATCATACACTATGGTCAGTTTACAGAGGTGTGGGGAGAAACTGGCAGGATCAGCTACCGTATATACTCGAGTATAGGCCGACCCGAATATAAGCCGAGGCCCCCAATTTACCCCCAAAAAAACTGGCAAACTTATTGACTCGTGTATAAGCCGAGGGTGAGACATGCCTGTCCATCCCTGTGTGTGTGTCCGTCCATCCCTGTGTGTCCGTCCATCCCTGTGTGTCCGTCCATCCCTGTGTGTCCGTCCATCCATCCCTGTGTGTGTGTGTGTGTCCATCCATCCATCCATCCCTGTGTGTGTGTCCATCCATCCATCCATCCCTGTGTGTGTGTGTGTCCATCCATCCATCCATCCCTGTGTGTGTGTGTCCATCCATCCATCCATCCCTGTGTGTGTGTGTCTCCATCCATCCATCCCTGTGTGTGTGTGTCTCCATCCATCCATCCATCCCTGTGTGTGTGTGTCCGTGTGTGTGTGTGTGTGTGTCCGTGTGTGTGTGTGTGTGTGTGTCCGTGTGTGTGTGTGTGTGTGTGTGTGTGTGTGTGTGTGTGTGTGTGTGTCCAGCCTACCTGTGTCCCGAGCCTGTGTCCCGAGCCTCCGTCCCGTGCCTTGCCTCCTTGCCTCCGTCCCGTGCCGTGCCTTGCCTCCTTGCCTCCGTCCCGTGCCGTGCCTTGCCTCCGTCCCGTGTCGTGCCTTGCCTCCGTCCCGTGTCGTGCCTTGCCTCCGTCCCGTGTCGTGCCTTGCCTCCGTCCCGTGTCGTGCCTTGCCTCCGTCCCGTGTCGTGCCTTGCCTCCGTCCCGTGCCTTGCCTTGCCTCCGTCCCGTGCCTTGCCAGGATCGCCGCTCTTCGTCGGCGCCTCGGCGGCCATTCTAAAATTCAAAAGCCGCGCCTCCGCCTTCGCCTGTGATAGGCGGAACACTGAATTTCCCAGCAGCCTGTGTTCCGCCTATCACGGACATCGTCTCATCCTCGTCCGTAGTACGAGGATGAGACGATGTCCGTGATAGGCGGAACACAGGCTGCTGGGAAATTCAGTGTTCCGCCTATCACAGGCGAAGGCGGAGGCGCGGCGTTTGAAGGGTAGAATGTCCGCTGTCTGTCTGCTCGACACGCTGATCGAGCAGGCAGACAGCGATGACTCGAGTATAACCCGAGGGGGGCACTTTCAGCCTCAAAAAAGAGGCTGAAAATCTCGGCTTATACTCGAGTATATACGGTAGGTTTTTTAGGTGTTATAGGGGGCCAAATGACACAGGACAAGCACTGTGTCATATAACATGCTTTAAAGGAACAAAAACACTTTTCTCTTTTTTTTGGGGTTAACAAACACTTTAAAGTGGAGGGCCACCCTGAAAAAAAAAAATACATTAAAAATTAGAAAAAATTTTATTAAAAAATCATCCTAATCTGCCTCTTCTTCCTCCGCGGAGATCTTCTTTCTTCTCTCCTCCGTGCGGCGTCTTCTGGGTAATGGGTCGCGCTGTGTTCTGGGAACTGTGTGTCCCAGAACACAGCGCACCCCATTCACAAAGCGCTCCGCGACTCGCGCATGCGCAGTAGGAAACGGGCAGTGAAGCCGCAAGGCTCCACTGCCTGTTTCCCTTAGCCAAAATGGCGGCGCCGGGACCCGAGACCGAGGGACGGGTCAGCTTCGGGCGGCCGACATCGCGGGCGCCCTGGACAGGTAAGTGTGCTTATTAGAAGTCAGCAGCTGCAAACACTGTAGCTTTTACTTTGACTTTTAACTTTTTTTTTTTTTAACCGGCCCTCCTCTTTAAGTTTGTTTAGTTGAATTCCAAAAATTGTACTTATAAAGTGCAATTTTTAAATAGGTATTTCACCCCCATGGCCTTCTTCAAGATGGTGAATGGGTTTTAGTCTAATATGGTAGGTGGTTGCGTCATCAATATGAGTCAATATGGGATGATCCGATAATTTATAGCAATTTGAGGACCACATATGCGCAGTAATGCATGTCCATTGCAGACCCCTCAATCCCACCCATGCACAGTAGCGGAGACTGACGAAAGCAATATGGGGGCTGTGACATAGATTATCAGGAGGTCATTACCACACTTGCACTGAATATGGTCATTATATCGTGATGTCAGAAATACAACATTGTGCTTTTTGTTTTCCTGGCTGCGACAATGCTGGTAATAAATAGATAATCTGACACCTGACTTGGTTTGAGTTCTGTACTGATCTGTTCATGTTATTGAACGACTGGCAGTAGCTCATGCCGACACAAAAGAGAGGGAAGGGAAACTTGGGATTTTTGTATTTGCCATTTCTGAACTTCCTTCACAGGAAGAATATACCGCTTGAAGGGTTAGACCTCAAGATGACTTCAATGGAGTGCTAAGGGTGCAGTACCACAAAACGTACAATCTGAATGTACAATCTCCAGAGATACCAACAGTTCAAGGGCCTGTCTGACTGGATAAACATTGGTTGGAAAGTTTAGGTAGGCACTCCTTTGAAATAGTTTTGTAGAACTGGTCGATAGTCAGATTATAATATGTGGTGATCCAACAGGAACAGGACCATAAAAAATTATTGATTACACGGCTTATAAAACACAATCTTACATGGGGTAAATTTGATCAGTCACTTACATGCAGTGTAATTGGTGAAAGAACTTTATGGAGGAGAGGACAGGAAGGGGCGTGTCTGTCAGATCATCTTTAGCACAGCTGATCCCGGAGACCTCAAGCTGTTAACCCCAAGAGCACCAAAAAAAATCAGTAGTAGGAACATGTCAGGGCACCCCTGAAAGGAAGATTTCTACAGAATCCAGCAGTCTGCACATTGTGGGACATACTCTAGAACTTCAGGTTTGCAGTGACGAAAACTCATGTCTTCTACCCTACTACTACACATGAATGTGTACTTCTCAGGATTGGATAGACAGAGATACAGTTCCTTTGGTAGAATAACACAGCTCCATTATATGCATTTCATTCGTGTGTTTAGCGGTTTGCCTGGCATTCTGCTTAAAAATTACCCTACAATCTTCACTATTATAAGCAAATTGTCTACATTTTTCAAAATTTTAACACACAGAACTTACCCTGGACACAATAGGGCTGTCAGTAGCACATTCGATTTCCATCGCTCGCCTCCAAAAGCTGAAAAAAAAATTGGAGTACAGTAAAGCAATTTAATGTAAGCTTGCTTACTACATACATATGAAGCACTGCAATAAGAAATAGCTTTTGCAATTTTTTCACTTACACCTGAAACGCTGCCATAAGCTATAATTGACAGCTCATTAGGATGTTAATTACAAAGCACAGCCTGTCTGCAGCCAACCCACCTCCCTGACATCAGTGACAGTGTAGGTCCACCAGCAGCTGAGAGTGTCAGTGTGTGAAAGAGCCTGCCCGCATGCCTACATTATGCCACTTGTTTGAACCATTGCAGAATTTATGTAAAACTCCTGCATTTGTGGCAGATTGGAGGTCTGAAGGTGCAAGCATTGGTCTGAAGGTGGAGGAGTTATTCTACAACGAATGCTGCAATACAATGTACTAAAGTTTACATGCTATTGTAGCCTGTTTGTAAAACTGCCAATGTTAAAAATTAGAATTTTTGAATCAGCTACTTCATGACAAATTGGGTTATGTTGCCACCTTTAGGTGAATGGACACTGGTCAAAAAAAAAAAAAAAAAAAAAAAAAAAAAAGCAGGAATCCCCCGACAAGGCATAAATAACCCCTCCCAGCTCAGGATCAGTAGGGAGCAGATGAGAGGAGCGCCGAGCAGAGAAACCTAAGTGGCAAATCATTATCAAGCTATCAGTATCCAAAGACTTACGGAGTACTGGCATTGCTGCACCGCAGAAGTGCTATGGCTGTGCAGGAGCCATGCAGGATTACCTTAAAACTATGCCGGTACCACGCCCAGGAGTTATTGATCAAAAATTTTTCCATCCCTGGGGAAACTTGAAAACCGTGCCCACACACAAAGACAGTGCGATACATCAATGCAGTTCAATACACCAGGAAATCTTTTCTGGCAATTTTATCTTGGATAAAATTAGGCTGATAAATATTCTAGCTGCAGTTAAATCGCCAAAGTTTTTATTATTACCAGAAAATTGGTGAATGCAGTCCTTACTACCTACAACATCAATTCAGTAGGAAGCTACTACTTTGTTCAGTGGTTTTATTTAGGGGTTACGTGAGAACACAAACTCATGAAAACGAATGTCAAAAAAGCTACTTAGCTCTATTATCGCATCCAAAACATTAGTTACTTACTCTTGTACATCCGAGCAGATACATAGCCAGCCGGAGTTCCCAACAAGACCCACAATACAACTGCGCATGTCATCAGTGCTCCTCTGTTAGCTGGTGATAAGAATCCAAGGCATGCCAAGACTTGAGAGAATAAAATTCCCAAAGTTAGATTATACACATTGTGTAAAGAGAATAAAAAAATTAAGTTTTATAAAAAATGCCCAGCTCCTGAACCAAGTAAAAATAGCGATTTAATCCCCTTATGCAAGAGCCACTATGTACTTAAATGCTAAGGTTCCCCTTTAGGAACATGTTACACCCACATTTAAGTTGTAACAAGTAACAAGCTCTCCCCTACCCCCGTGATAGAGGGTTTCTCCACTCTGCAGCAGCGGTCACATTTAAATAAGAAAGCGATCTGTAAATGAATAAACTACAACTCCCATCTGTCACTGTGGCAGGTGGACTTGTAGTTCCCATTGGACTAAAAGTAGTGTAACTGGTGCTCTTAGTCTTTTGACACGTCCTGCTCTCAAAATTGAAAGCCCATACAGAGTTACAAGTAGAAAGCTGAAGGAAGTGCCTGCAGGAGCCTGACATTGCACCAGCAATCCAATGATCACAGATGCAATGCTTTGCAGGCTCCTATAAATAAAATTTTATTTTTCCTGCAAAACTCTGCATTTATGTTTAAAAGGTGTGTCTAGCCTTTAAAATGTGCATTTAAGTGGGCAGAAATGATGAGAATACTTTGCATTTGTGTGTATTAAGAATCAATTTATTGTACGTTTTACTGAAAATATAGACTTTGTATGTACAATTTCATATGTTTAAAACATTTTACACAAATATTATGTAACAATCAGAAATGGGGCATCCATCTTTTGCTCTCAGAAAACATATAGTGCTAATGTTTCATGCTACTAAAGTGAATAAAATACAATTCAAACACTACATATGTACTTACACAGTGTAATGAATGTCATAATAAAAATTTGTGTTCCTTGTCCCAGGAATATAGAAAGTAGCATTCCTTTCTTAGGAGGTCTGAATATATCACCGTGTACTAGTTTCCAACCAAATTCCTCTTGTGCATCTTCCTGGGGAAAAAATAAATAAAAAAATAATTACATAAAACCATAAGTCTGCCTGTATGCAGTATTTTTTTTCACTGCAGCAGGTTGTGTCAGAAACCACTGTATTCCAACACTGTTGTGTGACTAGAACTTAATGAAATGTTACTTGAGGAATTTCAATAAAAGTTCTGTAGCACTAACCCCCGAAGGAGCTGCTGGTTATTCTTGGGATTACCGTTACCTTTCATTCTCCTTGTGACACGTCTAGGGGATGTCCCGTGGTAGATGGCCCAGTAACTTGAGACTGACAATAGATCCAGTTGAATGGATTTTATTTGCAAACGTCAACCATTGAACAGTCTTTTAACTTGGGATTAGAGGGTTGGAAAGGAAAATTCAGGCACTCTCAATGTCAAAGTCTATAAACGTTAAAGAACTTGCTTACTTTGACTGCATCCAGAGAATAGCCATTCGCAGCTGGATGAGCACTCAGGCTGGACAGTCCCTCTCTCACAAGGCCTAGCAGCCAAAAATGTGCTTACTCAGGAACAAAGTCTTTATCACCGACATTGTGGCAGAACACGTGAGGAAACTAAGCTGTAGAACACTTGTAGGATACCTGGATCTTTCAGCCCACTTGGCGATATCCCCAAGACTGGATTGGGGCTAGCCAGCCCCGAAGCATCAAAGTTGGGTGGATCCGCACCCCAGGCCATAACCTTCCTGGGGGCTGGTCAGGAAGACCAGGACCATATATTCAGCACAGCATACTAGACTGGAACCCAGAACCACGTGACGTCCATGTCTTAAATACCCTCTCCCAGAGGGCACAGCGGGAGGGCCAATCCCACTGACCTGACTCTGAGAGGGAATAATTCAAGCGCCTAACCAGACCATTGTTCCGCGCCTACCACCAGAGACAGTGCCCCCTGTGGCCAGGCTGAACATCTCACAGTCCAGTCAGACTGACACAGAGCCAGATTTAGTCAAATAGGCCCAAACCAAATTGTAGTTTGGGTAAAGCTTTTAACTTTGAAAAACATAACATGTGCTCTTCAGAAGCCCGCCTCTACAGTTCTAACAAAAATAAAAAGGAGTAAAAAACAGTGCGATTCCCTGTGAATGTAGCTTCGGCACTTTGTCCTCCCAGCACACACAAGCAGTTTAAGTGTGGCGGCTGCTGGTGTGAGTGGTCCCTTGTTTGGGACCAGAAACATAGTTTGCCTTTAGAAATTCACTACTCCTGCTGAATTCTAGTGCATTTTTCTGCATGCAACTTTCACAGTGGATTGAAAATAAAAAAAACTTGGACATTTTACAGGGTTCATCACATATGCAACTACACAAACAAATTTCTAGGAAAAAAAAAAAAAGTGAATAAAAAAAAAAAAAAAGTGAATAAAAAAAAAAAAAAAAAAATCAAATTGCTAGCTTAAAAATAAATTATAACGCGTACAAAGCTCTTGAATCTGCACATACTATTATGAATTTAAAACAAGTAAAATCACACTGTCAAGATGCAAAAGTATGATTAACCCTTATATTGAAGGTATTAACCCACAATGAAAACGCATTTGGTTTCAATGCTTATGATCAAAGTAAAGCCTTGTGTGGAATACTCACAGAAGAATCTATCTGGTTGTATCTGGCTATGTCCTTGTGAAGTGTACGAAGCATGATCATAGCTACCATCCCAGAAAGGAAGAGGACGATTACCAGGGAGTTCATTATACTGAAAAACATATAGCATACTGTACAATACCAGTAACCAACAGACCTTGATTATACAGAACAAAATGTGATAAAATGTATAATTTTTAAAAAATATAAAAATTAGTAGATTATAACAGGAGCAACAACTGCCTATACACCTACTTGCCAATTTTTCTATCATTACCTAATTTGCTTACCTCATATAGCCACAATGCTGATGGACTATAATAACTGCACCTATGTAACTAAAAACTGCTGTGAAAGAATACCTTTGATGATGCAATTTTTAGAGTCCTGCGGCAAGCCTAATTTTATTTAGTTGTGGGGCAAATATACAGTTGTGCTCAAAAGTTTGCCTAAAGAAAACATGAGTGAGCAGGCAAAGCACATTTATTTTATTTCTTATGGGATTTCTATTCTGCAACTGTTGGTGATCGCAGAATGGCTCAATCATACAGCAAAACATGAGAACAAGTAAACAAATGAAATTACCCCTGTTCAAAAGTCCTAAATACTGTGTATTGCCCCCTTTAGCATCAATGACTGCATGCAGTCTTTTGTAATACAGGTCTATGAGACCCCAAATTCTTGCAAGTAATATTGTAGGCAAAAGTCCTCAGTCATGCAAGGTTTTGGTCGTCTTGCATGAACGTTGCATGTTTGAGATCTTCCCAAAGTGGCTTGATGATATTAAGGTCAGGAGAATGTGCTGGTTACTCCAGAACCATCACCTTTTTCTGTTGTAACCACTGATTGGTCCCGCAGTCTCCTGGGACCTGTGATGTGTCCCATGAGGCTTGCAGGGGAACGAGGAGAGGGCCGAACTTCTGCTCAGATCGCAGTAACAATCTGACTGGAAGTGCGAACGGGCACCTGACAAAATCAGGCACCCCCCAAAAAAAGAAATAAAAAAACAAACATTTCAAATGTGATAGAGGAGAGGGGGGGGGAGTAAAAGCATAACTTCCCCCTTTGGCTGAAGTTCCGCTTTAAATACAATCCATGGGAATTTTCCTCAGGACTTACCTGAACCACTGAATATTTGTGTGTGGCATGGACTCCAGAATGTAATCCCAACGAGATGCCCATTTATTGGAATTGTTTTCCTAAAAGATGAAGAAGATCTTGTATATTAAAATGCTAAGGTAAGAGGACTGTTCGACTGGCACAGCAGACAAATAAGAACTTGAGCACTTGAAGCAGCAGCTTTCAGGACATAGAAAAATGTATCATATATACACGGAGCTATGGTGAGCAGCAAGTTACACGCAAGCAAAAACAAAAGATTTTCTGTATCGTCTGTGTTCCCGAGTGCCCTACTAGGATGATTTAGAATTCTCAAGCCTGTCAGTATAATCTAGAAGCCAGTAATGGGTTTTTGAACATATACAAACTGCCACTCAAAGGGGGCACCCGCTGTGCGCTTCTCAAGTCCCCCACAATCGCAACCCCTCCCCCCCCCCCCAACGCTACTTCCAACTGAAAATGTACAGAGCTGAATGGCCCAAAATACATGTGCTCTCAATGAAGCACGCACCTTCTGCGCCTAACAAAAAAGGAGTTTGGCTTGCATGGTCCTTGAATCTAGACACTGAAGCTGCTTTTACCTTATTCCTCTGATAAACCATTGCACTCATATAGGGATACACATGGCTCTTCTATTTTTACAACATTAGTGCAGATTTCAACTTTAAATGTACATTTATGGATAACCAATCTTAAAGTAAAACAAAAAAAAATAATAATATATTGCAGCTTACCATTAGGATGTGGTGGATGCATTAGTTGACTTTTTTAGGCTTTATTCCCTCTGTACTTAGCTGGTGATCTGGCCAGTAAAACATCTCCTGTATTAGAGTGCTCCCACTCTGAATGAAGGAGCACAGGGGCACCTTGAGACAACAGTACTGTCAGTCTGGGGGGGAGGGGGGGGGGGATGGGAGAGTTAGATGTACTAGCACAGCCCTCAAAATTTCCACTCGCCTACTCACTTTGATGAGTGGAAAAATTAGGAGGGCGAGTATGGACAGGGCTGTGCTGTCCCAGGAATGTATAACCAGTGCCCCCCTCCCTGCAGCACAGCCATTTCAATAGGAAATGTACAGCGGCCTGGGATCACCCTTCTCCACATCCCTCCTGTAGTGCACCAAGGTTGTTTGCACCTATTACGTTATTTATCAGGACATCCAATAGGTAGGATTAAGCACTCATGCAAGTAGAAATTAGATTCCTCCATCGCGGGGGATGTGTATTGTAGACTAGGGCCGAAACAACTAATCGATAACTAATCGATTACTATTTTCATAATCGATTAATTGGCCACTAACATAATGGGGTTAACAAAAAAAAAAAAAAAAAAAATTAGCCCTTTATAGTACAAAGAGCAAATCGCTACTGTAAATATTACTTTCACTGCCCCATAATAAAAAATGAACCCCTTACAGTAGCAATTTGCTCTTTTTGTATTAATTTTTATTTTTTTTAACCCCATTATGTTACTAAACATATCAGGCCTGGGTCTCTGTTTTTTTGGTGCTTTATGCAGAAACACACTACAGTTCATTTATATGGTTTCCTATGGGACATGTTCACATCCATGATTTCTTCATCTGCTGCATATTTGGAAAAGACAAGGACTTTTATTTTTTTTAACGCAAAACTGTGCTATTTTGGTTTTTTGGTTCAATATACTTCAATGGAGAAGCTGCAGAAAAGCAGGTAATCATGCGTTTTTGCAGCAATTTTTGTTTTTTAATCTGCCCAACAACAAATTGGGCCAAAAAAAAAAAAATATGTAAAAATACAAATTGCAGCAAAATTACCTTTTTTTTTTAATGTTATTAACTGATTAATTGAAACCATAAATCGGCCAACTAATTGATTATGAAAATAATCGTTAGTTGCAGCCCTATTGTAGACCACATATTTATTCAATTTTGGATCCAATTTGCATCTATTATTTCTTGTTTGGAGGTAGAGCTACACCACATATATTCCCACAATTCTAGATATATCCTCGCCACTGGAGGACATATCTCTTGGTGGCAGCTGCTGCCCCTATTCATTCCCTATACCAGTGATGGCGAACCTTGGCACCCCAGATGTTTTGGAACTACATTTCCCATGATGCTCATGCACTCTGCAGTGTAGTGGAGCATCATGGGAAATGTAGTTCCAAATCATCTGGGGTGCCAAGGTTCGCCATCACTGCCCTATACCATTGTGCAGAAGTAGTTCTAATTTATTAAAACCTGATCATTGTAAGCACCTGTCAGTGGTAAATGGTTTGTCTAAACACTAATTGCTACATTTTGCGGGAGAAATTGTTCTGTTTAAGAGCAACAGACTTATTTGCTGGATCACCAGATGAAAATAAAATAAAGAAAGCTTAAAAAGGAGAAAAACAAATACATCCTTCGGGTCTAAGAATAGGTAAGCTGCAATATAATAAATGTTTTCTTTTAGGTGTAACACTGCTTTAACTATCTTAAAGCGGGATTGCACTGTGGAAAAAAAATATTAAAAGCCAGCAGCTACAAATACTGCAGCTGCTGACTTTTAATAAATGCGCGAGTCGCGCAGCGCAATAGGAATTGTCCGCGCTGTCTCTGGGACCCGTGTGTGTCCCAGCAGACAGCGCGCAGGGACAGGAAGAGGCATAGACTCCCGTGGGAGTCTATGCCTGGAAGTGGGTGTAAATACCTGTCTGACAGGCATCTGCACCCCCTCCCCCCTGAAAGGTGCCAATTGTGACACCGGAGGGGGGGGAGGGTTCCGATCAGCGGAAGTTCCACTTTAGGGTGGAACCCTGCTTTAATTACAAAAAGGGACATACTTTTCTTCCTGAAAATAGTCATGTCAAGCTCCATCTACAGAAGGTTATACATGAAGGTCCTGGCACACGGTCACCTGCTTCCTGCTGAAGGGGAACTCTGGACCATTTTTTCAATATATTTCATATAACCAAGAGCCTAGGCCTACAGATAAGAACATGTTGCTGCAGGCTCCTTTTTTAAGGAAAGGGTATCTCAGCTCCTAAAGGCCGCCTATACAATATGTGTATGCATAGCCGGTTTATTTTTATTTTTTAATGTGTAAAAGGTAATAAATATTTTATAACTTTTCAATTGAACTATATAGAATTCTTCTAATAAAACCAGAGTCTAGTTTTAGTACAGAAGCTGTTCAGAAGTGACTTCACAGTGCACGGAACTTACACAGGAGTTTTGGTATAAGAAAAATACATAAGCAATATTTGATCTTTACAGGACTAGAAGAAATAAAATCTGCTTAGTATTAAAGATGATCGGCAAATTAAATATTTTAAAACACAAAAGATTACTTTTAATTCAATACATTAAGATAAGGCAACGTTCCACAGAGGATAACTTATAGCTTACTAACACTTACTTGAAAAGTCACTGAATATGTGTAGATAACATCCAGATGGCTAGTTAAGTCTTTGGGTATCTCCATTGGGGGACCCTCACATTTTAAGTCCTTTACATTTGTGTGTTTATAGCTAACAAAAAATAAAAAAAGGAACAAAAATTAACCAATTGACAATGCTGCCTACCCAATTGAGTGACAAAATGTGAATATCTTATTCCCAGTGACTGTATATAGAGCCCTATGTGAAGTACTACAGGTTCATTTGACCCAAGGCTTGCAGTGAATTCATAACATTGTGAAAGCCATCAAAATTCCAAACGCAAGATTGCATATTTAGGGCTGCTTCATATAAACATAAAAAGTTAAATACAATAAGTAAAATTAAATGTATTTCATAGCAAGGAGATCTAAAAAAAAAAGCCCTTCTCTAACAGGTATAAAAATCTTTACATTAAAGAAGCTCTAATGGAACGTGTCCCTTAGTTAAAAACAAATGGAAAATGTAATAAAGTCACCATCTATCACCCATAGTACATGGCTGCATATGTGAAAGGTGCCAAAGTGCAACATGTACATACAGTATATGCCCCAGGGCAACCCAATGGGTCAAAGAGAAATGGAACAAATGCTACAGTATGTTAGAACAAACAAAGGTCGTTATAAGTAGAACCATGTAGGTTATTGCACTAGTCTTTTTATATTTCTTCATATACATTAGGTTGACTTTAGTGCTGATTTGTTTTTTGCTCTTATTACAATCTCTTAAGTGGAAGACAAATGTACTTTCAACATGATATGATGCATGATTAGGATATACTTAATACATGTGTAATACACACACACACACACACACACACACACACACACACACACACACACAGTGGGGAAAATAATTATTTGATAACCTGCAGATTTTGTATGTTTGCCCACTTACAAAGAAATGAGGGGTCTATAATTTTTATCATAGGTGTATTTTAAATGATAGACTGACTATCAACCAAAAATTCTGAAAAAAAAAAACAGGATACAAAATGTTATAAATTTGCAGTTCAGTGAGTAAAATAAGTGTTTGATTCCCAAGCAAAACGCGACTTTGTATGTGGTGAGAAACCCTTGTTGGCAAGCACAGAGGGGAGACATTTCTTGTAGTAGGTGACCAGGTTTGCACACATCTCAGGAGGGATTTTTGTCCACTCTTACAGATCTTCTCTAAATCTTTAATGGGTTCTTGGCTGTCGCTTGGCAACTTAAAGTTTCAGCTCCCTCCATATATTTTCTATAGGATTAAAGTCTGGAGATTGGCTAGGCCACTCCATGACTTTAATGTGCTTCTTCTTGAGCCACTCCTTTGTTGCCTTGGCGGCAGGATTTGGGTCATTGTCACGCTGAAAGACCCATCCATGATCCATCTTCATTGTTCTGGTTGAGGGAAGAAGGTTCTCATCCAAGATTTTACAATACATTGCACCATCCATTGGCTCCTTAATGTAGGCAGTCAGTCTGCAACTTTAGCAGAGGAACAGCCCAAACCATAATGTTTCCACCCCCTTGCTTGACTGCAGGGATGGTGTGCTTAAGGTCATAGTCAGCATATTTCTTCCTCCAAACACAGGCACATGTACAGTCAATGCCAATGAATATCTAAAATGATTCAGAGAAGGATTGGGAGACAATGCTGTGGTCAGATGAGACCACAATTTAGCTCTTTTGCATTAACTTGACTCGCCGTGTTTGGAGGAAGTAAAATGCAGACTATGACCCCAAAGAACACATCCCTACAGTCAAGCATGGAGGTGGAAACATGATGCTTTGGGGCAGTTTCTCTGCTAAAGATACAGGCCGACTGTCACATTGAGGGACCAATAGATGGGGCCATGTATTGTAAAATCTTGGATGAGCACCTGCTTCTCTCAGCCAGAACACTGAAGATGGGTCTTCCAGTATGACAATTACCCAAAACATATTGTCAAGGCAACAAAGGAGTGGCTCAAAAAGAAGCACAGCAAGATCATGGAGTGGCCTAGTCAGTCTTCAGACTCTAGTCCTATAGAAAATCTATAAGAGGGAGCTGAAACTTCGAGTTGCCAAGACAGCCAAAAAAAAAAACTTGAGAAGTATGGGTTTCTTTTTTTTTTTTTTCCATCCATCATACTTACCTAGGTGGATGCAGCATCAGTCCGATTCTGCAACTGTCCCCCGGCGCCTCTGCACTGAAAACGGAGCGATCAAACACAGGTGATCGCTCAGTTTTCACAGCTCCGTGAGCAGAGAGCTGTCAGTCATAGCTCTCTGCTCATCTCCCTCTACACTCATTGGAGCACTGAGCTGCGGAGGGGGCAGAGCAGGCAGTCTCAGCCTCTCAGGTGTCAGTCCAGGCACCAGGCGGATCCAGACTGCCGTGATGACGTGGTGCCTGGACTGATATCCGGGACGTCAGCAGTCCACACTTTGCTGAAAACGGGTCACACGAATTGCACTCTTGTGATCCATAGCAGAATCCCAGCCAAACAAGCTTTAGCTGGACTTCTCCTTTAAGGATTTACAGAAAATCTGTAAAGAGTGGACCAAAATCCCTCCTTGGATGTGTGCAAACCTGGTAACCAATTACAAGAAACATCTTACCTCTGTGCTTGCCAACAAGGGTTTCTCCAACAAGTACCAAGTCAAGCTTTGCTTGGAGATCAAATACTTATTTTACTCAAATTCATTGCAACTTAAATTTATAGAATTTGTTTTCTGTGCTTTTTCAGGATTTTTGGTTTATATTCTGTCTCTATTATTTTAAAAAACACCAGTTATAAAAATTGTAGACCCTCCATTTCTTTGTAAGTGGACAAACTTACAAAATCTGCAGGGGATCAAATAATCATTTTCCCACTGTGTGTGCGCGAGATAGATGGATAGAGATATTTTATTAGGTAATAATATATATATATATATATATACATACACACACACACACATATATATATATATATATATATATATATATACACACACATATATACACACACACACTATATATTATAAGATTCACTTAAGCCAGCCATGGTCGGTTTGAATCTCGACATTTGAACCATGCATGGGCAGGCTGAATGTACCCAAGTTGATCGATCAACTTGGGTACAACCAGCCTGCTGAATTTTACATGCGATTATTGATTGCGGCTGTTTTAGCCACAAGCAATAATCACTGTGTTCCCCCACCAGGAGAACACAATGGCTCCAAGGAATGGATTCCCCTGTCTACGCCTGTGTTGATGGGGGAAATTGAGCAATTTTCTTTCCTGCACAGAAAATCACTACTTACTTACTCACCCACTAACACTGAGCGTTCTTTTTACTGTATGTGGGGAGGGAAGAGAGACACAAAAAACAGCATAAAGAGTGAGAACCTGAGATCTAGCCAGAAAAGAGAGGGGGAAATCCCCAGCCTGCCATGTCTACAAAAGGGGATTGAAAATTCTGAAAAACATCAATGTGGCCATTGCAGATGGACATAATAAGTATGTGGAATTACTTTGGTGTATTCTGTAGCCTGATTGATTACAAAGCATCAAGCACCTGCTTTTTGGCTACTGGATCAGATGTGAGCCTCTATGGAGTGTAGGAGTAGGAGTTGCCGGGTTCTATATTGCCACAAGTGCTTTTGACCACCCTTATTCAGGGGGTCATTCCATTCTGGTAAGTCTGCAGTTACATCTGGTGATGTGGAGGCGACACAGGGATTGAAGATTTCAAATTAACAGTTTTTCCCTTTATTTGTGGTGGATTGCTAGGAGGCCTTTTCACTATTTTGTCACTGGACATTTAATGTTTCTGCAATTCACATTTCTAAATGAATATATTTTTAAATGTCACTGGTATATGTTTTGGATTAGTGCAACACTTATTTATATTGGTTTGCATACAAATATATCCTGGAGTTTAGCTAAAATCCCAGAGAATTTGACTTAATGGTCTTGAAAAAGGAGACCCTACCAAACTGCAGATGCATCTGTATCAAGATTCTATAAACTCACATGATTTCTTGGATAAACAGCCCCGTTAATTAAAGGAAACAAATATAGTGTGGTGCAAAGAAAACCTCTGAAGCTTGTAAACATTGCTTTCTTTGCAGCATTCTTTGGAAATCTGCCCGAGCTCTGCATTTCAGCGCTGATTATTTTAGGTTTTAACCACTTTGGGACAACAATATAATTTTTAAACACACACACATGGTAAAAATTAGTTTTTTTGACTAGAAAACGATTTAACCGATTCCTGCCCGGCCTATTGTACAATGATGGCTGGGCGGGACTGCTCTTGTTTTGGGAGGACGTCATATGATAACTGGCTTCCCTGCTAGAGGAAATTTACACCGATCATCAGTGCAGCACACCAGTGCCCATCAGTGAAGAAAAATTATCTGCAAAATTTTCTAACAGAAATGAAAAAAAAAAATTTAAAAAAAAAAGTTTGTTTTCAAAATGTTGTCTTTTTTCCATTTGTTTAGCAAAAAATTAAAAATCCAGTGGTGATTAAAGCAGCCGTAAACCATGGCTGATAGAAAAGTAAAAAACGTAAGGCATTTGCATAATGTGATAGTAGTACGCATCGTCGGTGAGGTCACAGGCTGAATCCAGGGTGAATATCTCCTAAATGGTGCACGTTTAGGAGATATTCATTTTACCTACAGGTAAGCCTCATTATACCTGTAGTTAAAAATGACCAAGCGGGATTTACTACCGCTTTAAATATAAAAAACGCTTTAAAAGAAAGCTTGGTCTCAAAATAATTATAAAAATTGTGTTTGGGTAGTGTTGCATGACCGCGCAATTGTCATTCAAAAAGTGTGACAGCACTGAAAGTTGAAAATTGGCCTGAGCTGGAAGGGGATGAAAGTGTCATGACATATTTGATTGCCCAGCGTTTTAGTGTGTGGAAAAAACAAAACAAAAAACGTATTGTATGACTCAGTAATGTTTGTCAAACCGTGTTTTTTTTTCTCCTCAATACTCAATTTTTTAAATCAATATTAATTTCCCCTAAATAAATTTTTATACAATATAGTTCCCCACAGTTTTGGTAAAATATAAACTATGCATGGATAAATAGATACCAAACATGTAATGAATTCTCAGTCCCATTCTACAGCCACTCAGATCACTTGTACATGAAAGCTGATTACTGTCTGAAAGGAGGAACCAAGCTGACAGCGGCTGCGGCAAGTGTGAGTCTGCATTACCAGTTAAAACTGATGATGTATATATACACACACTTTGGACAGTACCAGTTAAATGCTTAAACCACTAACCATAATACAAAATGTACATGTATTTTGTTTACTAAATACAAAGCAGTATGAATAGTAAGAGACACCTTTTTGGCTCAAGCCTTGCTGCAACAAGCCTTGCTCCATCCCAGTTTTCGTCTTTACCACTGTGATAGGTGATTGTTATATCAACATGATTGAAGAGGTAAAAGGTGTCTTTCCTGTTAAACTCGGTCTGAAATGACACAAATACACAGAGCGGTAAATCAACATAATTATCCTGTAGCAGAACAGGTTTTACAATCGCTATTGTTGCAAAATTAAAGGGGAATTCTAGAATCTAGTATGTTTTCACCCAATATCAGAAGTGCTAAGCTAAGTATGCTAATAATAATAATACTACTGTCAATAAATAAGGTTGTCATTCGTTTAACAATTACACACAAGAACACCCTGATACATTTGACACATTAATAACCACTTTGTTTACAAGTAAAAAATCAGTATTTGTTTCTAAAAAATTACGTAGACACTCCAAACACACACATACATATATATATACACACACACACACACACACACACACACACATATATACATTATCTCACACACGATTTTTTTTTATTTTATTTTTTTTAGCAGAGACCCTAGAGAATATAATGGCAATCATTGGAATTTTTATGTCACACAGTATTTGCACACTGATTTTTCAAAACACAGTTTTTGGGGAAAAATACACTTTAATGAATTTGAATGCAAAAAAAAAATAATATTTATAACCCATTTTTTTGGCAAAATATAAAATTATGATATTACGCCGAGTAAATAGCCTGCAACATGTCACGCTTTAAAATTGCGCATGCTCATGGAATGGCGACTTACTACGATACTTAAACATCTCCATAGGCAATGCTTTAAAAAGGTTTACAGGTTACCTGTTTATATGTTTAGAGGAGGTTTAGCACGGTGTACGACTTATGTATGCATTCGCTTCTGCACGTGAGCACATAAAAATAGGGGCACTTTAAAAGTATTTTTTTTCTTTTATTCATTTTTTTTTTTTTTTTTTCACTGTTTCCTTCAATTTTTTTTTTTAATCACTTTTATTCCTATTACAAGGAATGTAAACATCCCTTGTAATAGAACTAAGGGATGACTCTTTATACGACTTTATATTTGGGGTATACAACCCCAAATCTCTCCTCTCCCTTAGAAAGATCAAAAAACAAAAAAAAAAAAAAAAAAAACTCTTATGCTTTAAAAATAAATAAGAAGTGGGGAAAGACGATCTGAGCTCTAATCACCACTGTGACCAGCCATTAAGAATGGTAAGCCCGAGAAACACCAGCAAGCGGCTTGGGGGGGGGTTTGACTCCTCCCACTGCTTCTAAAAGCAATCAAGCCACTCGGATCCCTTTTATGAGAAAGAGAATCGCCAGCAGGGTTATGGCTGACCGCTTTAGCCATAACCCCAAAAAACAACAACTTCAAAAAGGCACAACGTATATATATTAACTCCATGTGCAGCTTTTGCCTTCCCTAATCTAAGGCCTGCTGTACAGTGGCCTGACGAGACTGATGCCAATTCATACTTGCATTGGTCGTTTTAAAACTATAGTGCCTTGCGAAAGTATTCGGCCCCCTTGAACTTTTCAACCTTTTGCCACATTTCAGGCTTCAAACAAAGATATAAAATTTTAATTTTTTGTGAAGAATCACCAACAAGTGGGTCACAATTGTGAAGTGGAACGAAATCTATTGGATAATTTAAACTTTTTTAGCAAATAAAAAACTGAAAAGTGGTGCGTGCAAAATGATTTGGCCCCTTTACTTTCAGTGCAGCAAACTCACTCCAGAAGTTCAGCGAGGATCTCTGAATGATCCAATGTTGTCCTAAATGACTGATGGTGATGAATAGAATCCACCTGTGTGTAATCAAGTCTCTGTATAAATGCACCTGTTCTGTTGAAAGCGCAGAGAGCATCATGAAGACCAAGGAACACACCAGGCAGGTCCGTAATACTGTTGTGGAGAAGTTTAACCACTTGAGATCCGCGCTATAGCCAAATGACGGCTACAGCGCGGATCTCCTTTTCCGGGACGACGTCAATAGACGTAGTCCCGTGCACTCGCCTGATCACGACCCCTTATCACGTGATCAGCTGTCAGCCAATGACAGCTGATCATGTGATATAACGGAGCCGGTAATCGGCTATTATTCCTCCTCGCGCTGTCAGCGCGAGGAGAAAAAAAAAAGCCGATCACCGGCGGCCGTGATCGGGACATCAGTCCCGATCATGGCCAGCCCTGCTAGTGCCCACCTGCCCCCTGCCAGTGCCCACCTGCCCCCTGCCAGTGCCACATTAAAAAAAGTAAGTGCCCCCCGTCAGTGCCACCCAGCAGTGCTCATAGTGCCACCCAGCAGTGCCCACAGTGCCACTCAGCATTGCCCACAGTGCCACCCAGCAGTGCCCACAGTGCCACCCAGCAGTGCCCACAATCTGCCTCAACAAAGGTGCTGCACCTCAGTGCCACATATCCGTGTCCATCAGTGTCATCTACCAGTGCCCAGCAGTGCCATCCATCAGAGCCACCTATCAGTTCCACCTATCAGTGCCCATCAGTCCCATCTATCAGTGGTACCTATCAGTGCCCATCCGTGCCACCCATCCGTGCCACCCATCCATGCCACCTTATCTGTGCCCATCTTTGCCCATCAGTGCCGCCTTATCTGTGCCCATCGGTGCCGCCTTATCTGTGCCCATCAGTGCCCACCAATGCAGCCCATCAGTGCCCACCAATGCAGCCCATCAGTGCCCACCAATGCAGCCCATCAGTGCCCACCAGTGCAGCCTATCAGTGCTGCCTCATCAGCGCACTTCAATGAAGGAGAAAAATGACCCGTTTGCAAAATTTTATAACAAACTATTAAACATGATTTTTTTTGCATCTTTTTTTGTTTGTTTAGCAAAAAATAAAACTCCGAGCTGTAATTAAATACCACCAAAAGAAAGCTCTATTTGTGGGAAAAAAATGATAAAAATTTAATTTGGGTACAGTGTTGTATGCCCGCGCAATTGTCATTCAAAGTGCATCAGCGCTGAAAGCTGAAAATTGGTCTGGGACTGAGGGGGGTTTAAGTGCCCAGTAAGCAAGTGGTTAAAGCCGGATTTGAATACAAAAAGATTTCCCAAGCTTTAAACATCCCAAGGAGCACTGTGCAAGCGATCATTTTGAAATGGAAGGAGTATCAGACCACTGCAAATCTACCAAGACCTGGTCGTCCCTCTAAACTTTCAGCTCAGACAAGGAGAAGACTGATCAGAGATGCAGCCAAGAGGCCCATGATCACTCTGGATGAACTGCAGAGAACTACAGCTGAGGTGGGAGAGTCTGTCCATAGGACAACAATCAGTCGTACACTGCACAAATCTGGTCTTTATGGAAGAGTGGCAAGAAGAAAGCCATTTCTCAAAGATATCCATAAAAAGTCTTGTCTAAAGTTTGCCACAAGCCACCTGGGAGACACACCAAACATGTGGAAGAAGGTGCTCTGGTCAGATGAAACCAAAATTGAACTTTTTGCCCACAATGCAAAACGATATGTTTGGCGTAAAAGCAACACAGCTCATCACCCTCAACACACCATCCCCACTGTCAAACGTGGTGGTGATTGCAGCATCATGGTTTGGGCCTGCTTTTCTTCAGCAGGGACAGGGAAGATGGTTAAAATTGAGGGGAAGATGGATGCAGCCAAATACAGGACCATTCTGGATGAAAACCTGTTGGAGTCTGCAAAAGACCTGAAACTGGGACAGGGATTTATCTTCCAACAAGACAATGATCCCAAACATACAGCAAAATCTACAAAGGAATGGTTCACAAATAATCGTATCCAGGTGTTAGAATGGCCAAATCAAAGTCCAGACCTGAATCCAATCGAGAATCTGTGAAAAGAGCTGAAAACTTCTGTTCACAAACGCTCTCCATCCAACCTCACTGAGCTCGAGCTGTTTTGTAAGGAAGAATGTGCAAGAATTTCAGTCTCTCGATGTGCAAAACTGATAGAGACATACCCCAAGCGACTTGCAGCTGTAATCGCAGCAAAAGGTGGCTCTACAAAGTATTAACGCAAGGGGGCTGAATAATTTTGCACGCCCCACTTTTCATTTTTTTATTAGTTAAAAAAGTTTCAAAAATCCAATAGATTTCGTTCCACTTCACAATTGTGTCCCACTTGTTGGTGATTCTTCACAAAAAATAAAAATGTTATATCTTTATGTTTGAAGCCTGAAATGTGGCAAAAGGTTGAAAAGTTCAAGGGGGCCGAATACTTTCGCAAGGCACTGTACATTCAATTACTTTTTTATCAACACTTAACAGTATGATTTATGTATATGCCAAAAGTTTAGACAGTATACAGGAGTTCAGTGCGAGTTTTAAAACTGAAGTCAGCAGATTTGCAACACATGGTTCCTTCTTTCTTCTCACGTCATCATACTAATGCAATCATTAAACTCAACCTTTTCATTCCATACTTTATCTTAGACCCTGTGACATCATCACCGGGTCTTTATACTTCTCTATGCAATGCAGGCAGATCATGGCTGATGGGAGGGAGAGGATCCAGAAAACAGGAAGCTGTGGTAACAATGACATGTGATGCTGACACTCCATGACTGAAAAAAGTGAAATCCAATTAATCAAAAGGGAAGGGCCAAGGACAAAGTTGGGTAGGAAAGAGCTAGATGATGCTGGATGCTACTTGACATGCTGAAGGTAAAACTGGAGTTAGGCCTTAATATAATGTAAATCTCATCAATGTGTGTTAAAGTAATACTACGAAGGGGGGGGAAAAAAAAAAAGCAGAAATTGGGTACTTTTTTGGATCAGAAAGGATTTTTCTATTGCAAGATGTGTAAGGCCTGCAGGTTGACCAGGAATAATGTGAGAAAAGTGGAAAAGTTCATGTCATTCAGTACAGGCAAAGAGTATAAGATTGATAAGTTTATTACATGCAAATCCACCCATGTAACCTATTTAATTGTCTGCCCCTGTGGGTTACAGTACGTGGGTCGTACTAAAAGAAATCTGTGCATGCGTATTAATGAACATCTCACCAACATAAAAAATGGGTTTCTAAAACATAGCCTCCCCAACTTTTTCAGAATTCAACACAATAGGGACCCCAGCTTGGCCAAATTTTTTGGTATAGATAGAATAGATGCTGATTGGAGGGGCTTACTCTTACTCCGGCAGGTATCAATGTTGATATTGATCTGAATTTTTTGTCCAATTATTGATATTGACATTGTGAAAGGTTAATTCATTTCAGTCTCATTCTGACATTAAAAAAATAAATAAAAAATAAATAAATTCTGATTTAATTTTATATATCTAATTTGGCCATGAGTAGGTAGTATTTTCATCATAACTGCCATCTACTCTCCCTTTTCACCACAAGATGGCTGTATATAATATTCAATTTCTTTTGTTAAAAGCAGTTTTGTTTTTGGCCACAAGATGGCAACCTAGATATCCCAATTTAATAATTGTGATATTATGTGGTTTGCCTTTTGGCCACATGACAGCAGTCCACACTGATAGTATTTTTATGTGATCAATACAATTAAAGAGGAAGTAAACCCTGATGAGTTTACTTCCTCTTTGATTCCCTGCAAAGGTAAAGCATAATGGCCTACTATGCATCGCATAGTAGTCTATTATGTGTCACTTAGAGAAAAAAAGGAGAACTGCGCTAACCTCAAATGCCCAAAGTGAATGGGGTATGTGTATGTGCCAAACCCACGATGTGAGTCTCAGTGTCTTATTGTCTCTAAGACCACCTCAAAAATATAATGCATACTATTATATGTACAAATAAGTGAAATTAAATACAAAAATGGGACACAAATACGTGTCAATAATGTGAATTACCCAAACGCAATACAGATTGTGTAGATCTCTGTGCATAAACCCCTAAAGTAAAAAATTATTTTGTTTCCAGTTTTTTACATAAAATAAATTATCAAAAAAATATATATTCTGAGACACTCTATATAATGTCCATATAATTATATACCAAAATATTATAAAATGTCCATATGGTAAATAACACCGGTGAAGAAAAACTTCATGTAAAAGCTGGATTAGAAGTGCACAAATTAGAAATCTTCTCCAGAAATATAATGTGCTTTTCCCATCACCGAATAAATGAATTGGCTCCTTACCAGATCCAAGCGACCCCCCGTTACAGAGGGTCACCACAGGCAAAAACAATCAAAGGATATCCGAGTAACGGTTCCCCCTCAGGCGATCCCGAATCCTTCACGCAATAGGGCTATGGCTGTTGCTCCAAATGTCACTCCCAACTCAACGTGGTATCACATAGGGAAAAACATAGGCAGCTAGCAAGCCTTTGGGGCTTGCAACCTAAACCCAGTCGGGGCCTTTAAATTCCAAATATGTATCAAGTGCCTCTTGTTCAGAACTCCTCTCCCTGGGACACGGCACGGCTAATGGAAATCACCTGAACACCTTTCTCCAGCAATGGGAAATATTCAGCCAGCTCACCGGAGCACAAATGTAGACCCCAAAGGCAGTCACGGGAAACCTCTTCTGTAATGTCGTGCGTGCAGGAAATCAGTGACCTCTCTTCCTGTGTGTGCAGTAATTGCGTTTGGGTAATTCACATTATTGACACGTATTTGTGTCCCATTTTTGTATTTAATTTCACTTATTTGTACATATAATAGTATGCATTATATTTTTGAGGTGGTCTTAGAGACAATAAGACACTGAGACTCACATCGTGGGTTTGGCACATACACATACCCCATTCACTTTGGGCATTTGAGGTTAGCGCAGTTCTCCTTTTTTTCTCTTTTCGTTTAGTGTATTTTTGGTGTACATTTGAATTGCAGCTTCCGACCAATATCATTCCTATTCCGTAGCGCAGTTTCTTCCTCTTTGCTTTTTTCTATTATGTGTCACTTACCTGACACAGGAGCCAGCAAAGTCAACGCTGTCCCCTGTAGTCCGGAGCCTCCATCTTCTCGGTGGGTCTCGCTGCTCCGCCGCTGTAATTCGATGAAGCTGCAATGACGTCACTCCCGCGCATGCGCACGGAAGCCGCCACTCGCGGCATATCGCCGTTGACAGCGGCGCGCTCAGTGCGCCATAGACAGTGGTGCCTGTCTTTCAGCAAATATCTCCTAAACCGTGTAGGTTTAGGAGATATTTCTTGGACCTATGGGTAAGCCTTAATCTAGGCTTACCTGTAGGTCAAAGTGGTTTTTAAGGGTTTACAACCACTTTAAATGATATTAAATCTAAGTGGCCAATACTATAAAATTATACTAGCTCCTTATAGTTTACATCCATCCAGCTAACCCCAATTAGAATTTTCTTTTCAACGCCTGTGGTGGGAGTCACTACTTTCTGGTGAGTAGACTGTGTGACCAGTGATGGTGGTGGAAATTTTACCCCTCTGATGATCGCTGTTTAAGAGGATTTTATCCAGAAGTTTTCCAGAATATTGAACACTTGTTGCACTTTTTTGCACATTTTTCACCAAACACTTGTTTTTGTTTGGACTTTTTCGCCAATGTTTAATATCAGTTTCATTGGCTGTGTACCAATTAATTGACCAATTTGTACTTTCACTGTTATTGGTAATATATTCATTTGTGTATCAAGTAATTGAACATTTTTGCACTCTTATTTTTTAGTAGAGCGTGGTTTTAATTTTTTAATTATCATTCATGTTATATTTACAGTATCTGCTCTGTGTAATGGTTTTGCACAAAGCAGTCCCATTCCTCCTTCTTGTCAGGTCTGAGCTCCCCCCCCCCTGCTGGGTGCCCGCATAGCAATGAGAGCGAGAAGCACTTTTTTATTAGTGCAACGCAGTATAGCAATCTACCGCTTCACACTCAGCAACAGCCAATGTCACTGTCAAAGTTGGTTTATTGAATACTTAATGTGATCGGCATTGCTGTCATTCCACCACACACCGGCTGCTGCGTTGTAACACAGCAGCGGATGTGAATGTCATCTTAAAACATTCTGTTAGCACTTGCCGGCATCAAACTTACATTGATCACACAGGCATCCTTCACTCTGCCATCTGAAGTGATTGCACACCCAACAGGGAACCCTGGACTGCAGTATTTCTGACCATCCTCCACTTCATAACACCAGGTAACCGGCATATTATCAATGATCCTAGAAATATGTAAAGCATTCAGATTAGCCATAACATGCCAAATACACAAAAACATAGAAGGGCAAGATTGCACTTGTTTCAAAGCATGGCTTTGCACACGCTTTGTTAAAGCTCTCTGAAAGCCAGTGAAAGCCCCATCACTAAATAAAATGGTTAGCTTACAGTCCTGTTTACACCTTGCTTTTGCTTGGTGCTTTGGTGGAGTGTCGATGAGCCTTTGGTGAGGCTTCAAGCAAGCTTTGCATAGACTACTATGGAGGCTTTGAAGACACTTTAAAGCAACACTAAAGCTACATGGGGTATCATTTTTGAAGCAAAGCAAAAGCAAGGTGTAAACAGGACTAAACATTTTATTTAGTGACAGGAGCTTTGACTGGCGTTCAGAGATCTTTAACCACTTACCGCATGACGGCATTAGCGCGGACCTAGATTTCCGGGACTACGTCTATTGACGTCGTCCCGGTTACGAGCGGCCTGCGCGCCCCCTGAGGGGCGCGCGCGGCGCGCTCTGTGATCGGCGAGTCTATGAGACTCGCCTGATCACCGATCCGTGCAAGGGGTCGATCCCGACCCCTTATCACGTGATCAGCTGTCAGCCAATGACAGCTGATCATGTGATAGAACGGAGCCGGTAATCGGCTATTATTCCTCCTCGCGCTGACAGCGCGAGGAGAAAAAAAAAAAGCCGATCACCGGCGGCCGTGATCGGGACATCAGTCCCGATCACGGCCAGCAATGCAAGGCACCACATGCCACCTGCCAGTGCCCACCTGCCTCCCGCAGTGCCATCCTGAAGGATAAATAAAAGTAAGTGCCCCCCGTCTGTGCCCATAGTGCCCACAGTGCCACCCACAGTGCCACCCACAGTGCCACCCCACAGTGCCACCCAATCTGCCTCAAAGGTGCTGCACCCCAGTGCCGCCCATCAGTGCCCAGCAGTGCCGCCCATCAGTGCCCAGCAGTGCCGCCCATCAGTGCCCAGCAGTGCCACCTATCAGAGCCACCTATCAGTGCCACCTATCAGTGCCCATCAGTCCCATCTATCTGTGGTACCTATCAGTGCCCATCCGTGCCACCCATCCGTGCCACTTATCCGTGCCACCCATCCGTGCCGCCTTATCTGTGCCCATCGGTGCCGCCTTATCTGTGCCTATTAGTGCCGCCTTAACTATGCCTATCAGTGCCCACCAGTGCAGCCTATCAGTGCCCACCAATGCAGCCTATCAGTGCCCACCAATGCAGCCCATCAGTGCCCACCAATGCAGCCTATCAGTGCCGCCTTATCAGCGCACTTCAATGAAGGAGAAAAATGACCCGTTTGCAAAATTTTATAACAAACTATTAAAACATGATTTATTTATTTTTATTTTTTTGCATCTTTTTTTGTTTGTTTAGCAAAAAATAAAACTCCGAGCTGTAACTAAATACCACCAAAAGAAAGCTCTATTTGTGGGAAAAAAATGATAAAAATTTCATTTGGGTACAGTGTTGTATGGCCGCGCAATTGTCATTCAAAGTGTATCAGCGCTGAAAGCTGAAAATTGGTCTGGGCAGGAGGGGGGTTTAAGTGCCCAGTAAGCAAGTGGTTAAAGCCTGTCCGAAGCCTTGTTTTGAGAGTAAACTAGCCGTTCATGTGTGTTGAAACCAAAGCAAGTGTAAATCAGCCCTAATATTGCCTGTGCAATTACTTGAAACATCTATAAATTCTGCCAAAATAATGATTATTGCAGTCATTAGATGTGGTGGCTGTATTCGTTTTCTTTTTTTAGGCTTTTTTTTTCTTTATTTTTACTCAATAATCCTGCCAGAATTACACTTCCTGTCCCAGAGTGACAACACTCATTCACTGTACTGTATCTATGGAGGAGCAGCATGGTCACCTTAAGATAGGAGTACAAAACACCTCAGCCCCATCATAACTTGGGTGTTTTGTAGTCCACAGAGGTCACAAGAAAAAAATGGTATTAGTAACAGTGCAGAACAAACAGAAAGCACATAAGCCGTCAGCTCATATTGTTTCTGGCAGGATCAATACTTTGCATTTTATGAACAGATAAATATACCAATGGAAATGTTTTGCTATAACAGAACCAACGCAAAGAAGAGAAGTTCATAGTTTGGGTTTAGGCCTGGTTCACATCTAAGCGAGCACGGCACCTATTCATTTGAATGGCTTGTCATGCCTGCGTTTACTGCAACAAAAAAAAAGTGCATGCAGCATTTTAAAAACAGTGGCCAGGAAATAGCATGGTGCTTTTACACCATACGATTTCCCTGCGATTCCTCCACCTGCAAATGCGTTGCATTTTTAGAAACATTAGTGTGCCATTAAGAAAGAATAGCAGCCTTGCAGAATTTTAAGCAGCCGCATGTTCTGGTTGCAGGTATCCCTGTGATTCGCAGCTGGAACAGTTAGAAAAATGTAACGGGCAGCAGGAAAGTTTGTTGCAGACACAAATTTTTCTTTGATCCAGCTGCACTGTACAGTGCTCTGCGAGAAATCAAAGTCATTTCCAAAGCCTGCTGCAGCTAAAACTTACCAGACTTTAAATGAATATCCCTCCTGGCGTGGGGAGCTTGCCAGGGGAATGTAAATTTACAACGGGAGGTCATGAAATGGTTAATGAATACTGACCTACATTCATTCGTGTCTTATATTTGTATGCAGATTAACTGGCATATCAATTGTGGTCCACAGAATCCTGACCCCATTTTGTCTTAAGAGCTATTTGGATCTTAGGACCCAAGTGATTGTAAAGGATCGTTTTTTTTTTTAAATAACAAACATGAAATACTTACTTCCACTGTGCAGCTTGTTTTGCACAGAGTGGCCCCGAACATCCTCTTCTGGGGTCCCCCGGCAGCTCCTCCCTGCATCAGATAACCCCTAAGAGAAGCGCTCTCCTGAGGGGGTTACCTTGCGGGTGCGCTCCTAAGTCCTGCATTTGCATCCATAGACACGAATGCCGGACTCAGCCCTACCGCCCAGCGCCTGCATCATTGGATTTGCTTGACAGAAGCAGGAGCCAATGGCTGCACTGCTATCAATCTATCCAATCAAGAGCAGGGACCCCGCGGCGAGAGAGAGACAGTGCATCCCCACCGCAGAGATGAAGGGGTTCAGGTAAGTAAAATGGGGGGGGGGGGGGGAAGGCCAGTGACTGCCAGGTGTTTTTTCACCTTAATGCATAGGATGCATTAAGGTGAAAAAAACACAAGGATTTACAACCCCTTTAATGTGCATTGTGTTAAAGGGTAACTCCACTTTCATGGAAACTAAATATTGCATATAAAAAAAATAAAAAATAAATAAAAAGGGAAGGAGCATTACAATTGCTATACAAGCCATATTGTAATTTAATGTCATTAAAAATTGCCTTTTCTTTTGAATCTGCAGCGGCTACAAGTTTCTGTAAAATTCAATGGCAACCTGGAGGCATTGTTAGTGGACAGAAAGTCCCCAGAAATGTAATGTTCTGGTTGTGTGATTGGCTCACTGATTTTCCCAAGAAGTGCACTAAAGATAAGTCGAACTTTAGATCTGCCTTGCAGTAGGAATTTTCGTTTTGGTGAGATACGCCCCAAGATTTTAACTACTCCCCACCCAACCATCCTGCTGGGTGGGAGTTTCCTCCTCCAGAGTGGATGTCAAATGGAATCCTCTCAGAAGGTGCCACGCAGCTGCGCAATTTGTCACGGGCTGTCTATCGGACACAGCCAACAACTGATTACTATACTGGCCTCCTGCCAGTGACATGCGATCTCTGTGACCAATCAAAGAAGATCACATGACCGTTGTAAACAATGGATGGCTTCCTATCGTGTCATTCATTGTACACAAATTGTGTTGCTAGCTGTGATTGGTCATGGTACACAGACAAGGCCAATCACAGCCATCTGTACAATGTGATTAGCTTTGCCCAATCACAGCTAATCACAACTAGACACTGAAATAATCAGTTTCATTCAGTAAAAATGGTTGCTTATACCAAGAAAATTCATTGGTATAAGCGATCATAATGTGTAAAAAAATAAAAATAAATATCCTGATCATTTCCCCCAGAGAAGTACAGTGTTACACTGTAAGTAACACTGTATTTCTGTGGTCACAGTGTCTGAAAAAAAATAAATAAAAAAAATAAAAATTAAAAAATTATAGATTAAGATAGATATTTTTTTTTTTAACATGCTGTCACCAGTGTCCCTGATCACCGCCACACCAGTTAAATGATAACGCTGTGCTCTACTGCACTGGTGACAGTATACTAAAAATGATGGCTTTCGTCTTCATTTCTTTATTTTCCAAAAACTTCAAAAAAAACTTGGCTCTTATTAAATACCTTGGACTGTCTACTTTCCAAAATGGGGTCATTTGGGGAACATTAGTACGGTTCTGGCGTTTTTGGCCCTCAAAAAATAAGAGATCGATTTTCAGATATATACCTTAGGTTTTTAAACTCTATAAATACAGACTGAATAATATACACTGATTTGGGTTATTTTCACCAAGGAAATGTAGCAGAATATATTTTGACCTAAAATTTAAGTAATAACATTTTGCAAAAAATAACAGAAAATAAGAAAAACATGTTTGTTTTTACAAATTTTGGTCTTTTCTTTTGCTTATTTATCAAAAAATAAAAAATAAACAGTGGTGATTAAATAGGATCAAAGGAAAGCTCTATTTGTGTGAGAAAAAAAATTATAAACATTTCTTATGGGTTTAGTGTTGCGTGATTGTGCAATGGTCATTCAAAGTGAGACAGCGCTGAAAGCTGAAAATTGGCCTGGGCAGGAAGGGGGTAAAAGTGTCTGGTACTGAAGTGGTTAAATACTTCTCAAAGGATGCAGACCCTGCAAGCTTTTTTTAATCAAAACCAGTGAACCAGCTGATAATAAATCAGTCACTCCCATTCAAAATCAGTATCCAAAAGGGCATAGTGAAACAAACAGCTATTTCTACAGAGCAACAAAAGGTAGGAATCTCCTACAAAATGTGTTAAAATCCAAGTAATGTATATAGATACCCAGAGGAGATTGTACTTTTCTCAACAAAAGCAGAGTTCTTCTTTAAAGGGATTTTAAAGGGAATTATTTTTTTAAAAATAACAAACATGTTATACTTACCTCCACTGTGTAGTTCGTTTTGCACAGAGTGGCCCCGAACCTGCTCTTCTGGGGTCCCTCAGCGTCTGTCTCGGCTTCCCCCCGCAAGTACTTCTCACGTTCATGCGAGCTCCCTCGCATGGCGAGAAGTGCTTGCGGGCGCGCTCCCGTGATACAGCCGGCGGCTATAGCCACTCACTGTATCACTCGGTCCCTCCCCCCGGTGCGCCGTGTCATTGGATGTGATTGACAGCAGTGTGAGCCAATGGCTGCGCTGCTTTCAAACCATCCACTCTAGACAATCAACGGCTAGGGTGATCAGCGAAGAGGATGTCGGGGGCAAGCGCGGGACTTTCGAGGGATCAGGCAAGTAAAACGGGGGGGGACAGGGAGGGGGTGGGGGGCTGGGGGGGACGGCACTGTCAGATGTTTTTTCACCTTAATACATAGAATGCATTAAGGTGAAAAAATGTTCACCTATACAACCCCTTTAAGGCAGCCTGTTCATTTGAATGGACTGCCGATAAACTTAAAATCAGAGCCGCCCCTAATCATCATTACAGACTTAAAATCAGATCTGTGCAACGCACCACAACGCACAATAGTGCACAAGCATGCATGCTGCAACATAGTGTAACATTAAAGGCCAATTAAACCTAAAATATAACACAGAAAGAGAAAAAAAAAAGCCTTCCTAAACTGAAAGGCAAACATTGACATTTATAGGAGTTTAAACAAAGAAAGCAGTATGAATGGATGACGAATCCTTCTACTTACCAGTGATGCTGATAGTTAAGCTGGATACCCTTTTTAATGAAGTCAAGCTCGGCAGTTTTAGTGCTTGGGCCATATTCATTTTTACAAACCAGCGCACAGCTTTCATTCTTGTTAAAGTGAAACTGGGGACAAAAAGGAAGTCAGAAACAATAAGACTAAAAGCATTTTAGCACATAGACTTAAAATATTTCACTTATACAGTATGTATTTCATTGGCCAGTTTTAAGTTGCATAATAAACTGAACTGGACATAGGTTTAACTTTCACATAATAAAACAAACAGACTGCATTCAGCTGAAAAGCAGATAAATCTAGTATATCATTTGTGAAGAATCTGAACAGTATTGCAAGGTAGAAATATAAATAAATACTTTATATGGCGATGAAGCAATTCTTTCTCCAAAAAGGACTTGTCCAAGGTTTTCAGAAGGATGTTTCTCATGTTCATCCTTGCAAAAGTCAAAACTATGTAAAAGAAAAAAAAAAAAAGGAGTAAGTAAGAGAGAGAAAAAAAAACAAACAAACACACACACACACACACACACACACACACACTCTTGGTTTATCCCTTTAAAATATCTAGTTATCTGGGGCGATCCCAACTTCCTATTTAAGCTGACAACACAATGCCTTAGCCACGCTGAAATCCCAATCAGTGTTAACAGCCATGTCTGATGTATTACTGAGCTCTGCCGCTCTCCACACACAATGATGAACTTCCTTACCAACAAAACACTACTGCTGCCTTGCCTGCCAATAAAAGAGATAAAAAGGGAAGGGACTCTTGACATCCTCAGCTACCAGAAGTGGGTAATGCGGAGTATCCTTCAATCTTTCTGTTAATCTACTTACTGGCTGAGAGAGGCACTGGTGATGTAACCGGGGCCTCACAGTGAATCCAGGGAAGACTACACCCACCAGTACTTCCCCCTCAGATGATGTCACAAAAAGGGTATGCAAAGAATAAAAAGCCTGCAATTATCTATAAGTATGCGTTTGTAAACTGACAATATTAAACATCTCTAAAGATGCCCTTTTGTTGTAAATTTTATGAAAAAGGTGAAAGTGGTTCTAAAGTCCAGACATTTTTACCTTATTGCATTCCCTGCATTAAAAGTAAAGAATGTCCCACTACTTGTTCCCCCCTCCTTCCTAAACACTTCCATAAGACCACTCTCGATCCAGTGCTGTTCCACCTGCAGCAGCACTGCTCTCTCTTCCCCTCCTCACAGGACACGCAGGCAGCAGTGAGAGCCATTGGCTCCTGCAGCAGTCAGTCAAATCCTGCATGATAGGAGTCGGGGGGGGGGGGGGGGGCATGGCCAAGCTGCAATGTGTGAGTCTATGGATGCACACTGCCCGGCTTAAGTGTGTGCCTGTACAAGTGTCCAAGAAGGAGGAGAATGGAGGAGGGATTAGGGAGGAAAGTGCTGATGGACCTCAAAAGAGGAAGAAAAGGTCCACTCTGTGCAATACCATTGCAGAAAGCAGGTACGGTGCCTTGAAAAAGTATTTATCCGCCTTGAAATTTTCCACATTTTGTTATGTTACAACCAAAAACATGAATGTATTTTAATGGGATTTTATGTGATTGACCAACACAAAAAGTTGCACATAATTGTGAAGAGGAAGGAAGATAAATGGTTTTAAAAATGTTGGCATGCAAAGTGTGGCGTGCATTTGTATTCAGCCCCCTTTACTCTAAAAACCCCTACGTAAAATCTATTGGAACCAATTGCCTTCAGAAGTCACCTAATTAGTACATAGAGTCCACCTGTGTGCCATTTAATCCCAGTATAAATACAGCTGTTCTGTGAAGCCCTCAGAGGTTTGTAGCGAACCTAAGTTAACAAACAGCATCATGAAAGCCAAAGCACACACCAGACAGGTCAGGGATAAAGTTTAAAGCGGTTGTATACCCCCTTTTTTTTTACCTACAGTTAAGCCTATAATAAGGCTTACCTGTAGGTAAAACAAATATCTCCTAAACCTACACAGTTTAGGAGATATTCACCCAGGATGCAGCAACTGACGTCAGCAGTGCATGCACAGCGAAGATCTGGTGTATCGTGCCGGAATGGAGGACTCCTGCGAGCATGTGGCACGTGTCATCGCGGCTCCAGTCAATCACAGTGCCGGATCCGCGAATCCGGAAGAAACGCCAAGGAGAAAATGTAAGCTCCCTCTGCGTTGAATGGGATGTGATGCAGGGGCTTTGTTCCAAGGCATTTCATAATGAGCTAGTATGCCGTATGCTGTGCTCATTATGCCTTTGCCTTACAAGTTTTTTTGGGGGGTTTTTTGCAGGTATACAACTGCTTTAAAGCAGGATTAGGTTATAAAAAAAAAAAAAAAAAAAAATATATCCCAAGCTTTGAACATCTCACGGAGCATGTTCGATCCATAATCCGAAAATGGAAAGAGCATGGCACAACTGCAAACCTACCAAGACATGGCCGTCCACCTAAACTGACCGGCCAAGCAAGGAGAGCATTAATTAGAGAAGCAGTTACCATGGTAACTCTGGAGGAGCTGCAGAGATCCACAGCTCAGGTGGGAGAATCTGTCCACAGAACAACTATTAGTCGTGCTCTCCACAAATCTGGCCTTTTTGGAGGAGTGGCAAGAAGAAAGCCATAAGAAGTCCTGTTTGCAGTCTACGGGAAGCCATGTGGGGGACACAGCAAACATGTGGAAGAAGGTGCTGTAGTCAGATGAGACCAAAATTTAACCATTTGGCCAAAAAAGCAAAACACTATGTATGGCGGAAAATGAACACTGCACATCACCCTGAACACACCATTAGAGGTTGACCAGTATATCTGCCGATATATATGGCCATTTTCGAGAAATTGGCATAGGCCGATTATTATCCAGATTAAGCTGATATTGAACGCTGGCCGTACCTCTGCCAGAGTGTGGAGAAGGAAGGGAGGAGGAACGTTCTCCACACTGTTGGCAGAGCAGCGCCATGGTGTGTGAAACTGTATGGAGAGAGAGAAAGGAGCTGTCAAAATTGAGGTTGGATGTCAGGAGTGGGTGGGACTCAGCTATCCAACACCAGCCAATGGAATAGTATCTGGGCGGGCCGCTACGTGTATGTGGCTGCTGGGTCCCGCCCACCTCCGACATCATGCTGAAATTGTCAGCTCCTCTCTCCATACAGTTTCACACACCACAACGCTGCAGAGAGCATTCAGTTTCACACAGTTACACTATCAGCTGTGAAACCTGCCATTGCTATACAGTGCCACCTGCCAATGCCAACCAGTGACACCTGCCAGTTCAAATTAGTGCCATCCAGTGCCACCTACCAATGCCAACCCGTGCCACCTGCCAGCGCCAATTTGTGCCACCTGCCAATCAGTGCCAACATGCAGCACGCTTCCTCCAGTATAAGCAAGATGTTGGAAAGTTTTCTTGCGGAATCCTCCACCTGGACAAGTATTTTCTCTTCAGGAGGCAAGGGAGCAGGGGTCAGTCGGTGGTATGCCGCGCCGCTACCGCCGTCACCACTATAGTACGGTGGTTTTCTCCAGCAGCTCTCTTCCACCCCAGCCCTCCCCTGCATGCTGATCTGGTCGGAGCCCTGCATGCACGGAAAAGAAGTCTTTTTATGACAAGTGGGGGGGGGGGGGGGCGCGGTGGGAGGTCTGAGGGGGGCAGGGCTTAGCTCGGCATTGACGTGCCCCAGACATTCACAAAACGCAGGGCTGTGTAAAGTGCACCTTTTGCAGGTGCATTCAGCTAACGGAGGGACAAAGAGCAGACGGGGGCATGTGAGCATTGGTCAACACAGGCATTCCCAGGGCACATTTACTTTACTTTAATAGCAGCAGCAGTTGCTGGACTATTTGCTCAGCAGTTGGTGCATTTTTGGTAGTGCCTCCGCATTTGTGCTTGGCACTATGGGCAGAAGGGGAGGTACAAGTACCCCAAAAAACAAGGGCTCAAATGTTTGCCCTCTGCCTCTAAGGACCCTCCCTCTGCAACACCATCCCCCCTGAAGGGCTAGGAAGGCTGGTGTCAGAAACCATAAATCAGACCGAGACAGAAGTACAATTAAATCACACTCGTTTATTAAATAAAAATAAACAGGTAAATAGAGTAAGCGTAGTCAAAGCATAGCCAGAGTCCAGTAACCGGATCGAGTAGTCAGCCAGGTCAGAGTTCAATAACCAGATCGGGTAATCAGCCAGGCCAGAAGTCAAGGATCCAAGTGGAGGAACTGCAAGCAGGATAAGGAGCCAGAAGGGATGTCAGCAAGCCAGTCTTTAAACAGGTAAGCAGGAGATGGTTTCTTGTGATGTGACCAAGGCGAAGGCAGAGATGAAGTGAGCTGGACAGCTTTAAGTAAGCAGGACAGACGATCAGGATCAGGAACAGCTGGGTAACTGTGGAGAGAGATGACAGCTGGCAATTAGCCGACAGCTGAGCAGCCAGCCCAGAGGTTCCCTTCTACCACCAGGACCCCCAAACAGAGGAACAATGGGAGGGGGAAGAGGAACCCCCCCTCAGGGGACCATAAAGAGGCTGATGACTCCTCTTCCGAGGGATCAAGTGGGGAAGGATCTTCAGCTTCACAAGCTGAGAAATTGCTGATGCAATCTCTTACTGAATTGGTCCGCTCCACATTTAAAAAAAGTTTGAGTTCACTAAAGTCTCCTCAGGCTTGCATGCCTTTCCTGTCCATTCATTGCTGGAAAAGCTTATGTATTCTGAGTGGGATCACCCACATAAACTTTTTTAGGACGGGAAAAAATGCTTAACGCATTATCCTATGGACGGAAAAAAGAGTTGGCGTATACCAGCAATTGACGCTGCTATAGCCTCTGTAAATAAAAATTTGACTTGTCTGATTGACAATGCTCAAATGCTTAGGAATCCATCTGATGAAAAATTGGATGTCCTGTTAAAAAAACATTTTTTCTTTGGCAGGTTCAGTAGCTCAACCTGCAGTGGCGGTAATTGGGGTATGTCAATCCCTGACAGAACATTTGAGACAGGTGCTCAAGGTTTTCCCTGAACAGCAGGCCCAGAATTTAGTCAAGCTGCCAAGGGGTTTTTTTTTTGCAATTGACATAATCAGAGATTCTATGCTGTAAACCTCTGCTTTACGCTTGGGTTGGGGTATATCCATAGAATCTTATGGTTGAAAAGTGTTCAGCCGAAGCGCTGGTTTTCCTTTCCGCTGTGAAAGGCTGTGTCATGAAAAGGTCCACCCGTTGGTGGCACTGTTGATCTCTTGGATTGCAGTACCAGTGTCCACCAGCGGGTGTCTTCTAACACCCAGGGCCTGTAATAAGAGGACCTACCTCCTGGTGGCACTATTGGATCCCTGGACTGTAGTACCAGCGCCCACCAGCGGGTGTACTCCGGCAGTGTGGAGCAGACAGCACCTGCTGCAATCAGCTGTTACGTGAGGGGAATCAGTAGTCTTATAAATACCCGGCAAGCCCTAACATGCTTGACTCGGTATCACTCTCTCCATGTGACCTGAACCTTGTATCTACCTGACCTGTTCCTTCCTGATTCTGAGCCCATCCTGGACCTGTCCCTATTGTCTCCTGCTACCTAGATCCCTGCTCTGCAGCCCATCCATCCATCCTTACCCTTCTACTGATTCCCCGGTGTATGACCTCGGCCTGGCTTTCGTTGACGTCTCTGGTAGTTCCTATATATATATATATATATATATATATATATATATATATATATATATATATATATATATATATATATATATATATATATATATATATATATATATATATATATATAAATAACTTGTTGTGGTTGGTAGTGCACTGTTTGTTTTCACTTTCCTTTTATTTATAATAAACACATTGTTATTTCACTCACATGCGTTTTGGGTTTCCTCTGTGCAGTCCATACAGTCTGGTCTAATCACTCACTGACAGGCTGTTTGGGGATGGGGAAAGGTACCGTATATACTCGAGTATAGGCCGACCCGAATATAAGCCGAGGCCCCCAATTTACCCCCAAAAAAACTGGCAAACTTACTGACTCGTGTATAAGCTGAGGGTGAGACATGCCTGTCCATCCCTGTGTGTGTGTCCGTCCATCCCTGTGTGTCCGTCCATCCCTGTGTGTCCGTCCATCCATCCCTGTGTGTGTGTGTGTCCATCCATCCATCCATCCCTGTGTGTATGTGTCTCCATCCATCCATCCATCCATCCATCCCTGTGTGTGTGTGTCTCCATCCATCCATCCATCCCTGTGTGTGTGTGTCTCCATCCGTGTGTGTGTGTGTGTGTGTGTGTGTGTGTGTGTGTGTGTGTGTGTGTGTGTGTGTGTGTGTGTCCAGCCTACCTGTGTCCCGAGCCTTTGTCCCGAGCCTCCGTCCCGTGCCTTGCCTCCTTGCCTCCGTCCCGTGCCGTGCCTTGCCGCCGTGCCTTGCCTCCGTCCCGTCCCGTCCCGTGCCGTGCCGTGCCGTGCCTTGCCTTGCCTCCGTCCCGTGCCCTCTTCGTCGGCGCCTCGGCGGCCATTGTAAAATTCAAAAGCTGCGCCGCCGCCTTCGCCTGTGATAGGCGGAACACTGAATTTCCCAGCAGCCTGTGTTCCGCCTATCACGGACATCGTATCATCCTCGTCCGTAGTACGAGGATGATACGATGTCCGTGATAGGCGGAACACAGGCTGCTGGGAAATTCAGTGTTCCGCCTATCACAGGCGAAGGCGGAGCCGGAGGCGCGGCTTTTGAATTATAGAATGGCCGCTGTCTGTCTGCTCGACACGCTGATCGAGCGGGCAGACAGCGATGACTCGAGTATAAGCCGAGGGGGGCACTTTCAGCCTCAAAAAAGAGGCTGAAAATCTCGGCTTATACTCGAGTATATACGGTACCCTTTTTCTAGTTAAGAAAAGAAGTAATACGTCCCTCATTTAAACAGGCTCTTTCTCCAGTGGCAGGAGCGCCTGCCTTCAGACAGACAGTCGCGACGGCCTCTACCATCAGGTTCAAGGAGGACCTCAGGTTCAACCCCAGAGACAAAAGAATTCCTGGGGGAAGAAACCTACAAGACAGAACGCTAAAGCCTCTAATGAGGGGGTGCCCCTGCTTGCTCGATTGGAGGCAAAGACTTCTGCAGTTCGCAAGGGTCTGTCAGAAAGAGTTTCGAGACAGATGGATGTTCTCCATAATAGCTCTAGGCTACAAACTGGAGTTCCGAGATTTCCCGTCTCCTTGTTTTCCTCAGGGCAAATGTCCAATGTCCAAAGATCCAGAGACAAAGAAGTCTCCTCTTCAAGCATTAGACCGACTTTTGTCTCAAAAAGGGTACAGAGCAGGGGTTGGGTTTTTTTTCAAACCTTTTTACAGTGCCAAAACCAAATGGGGATGTCAGACCCATCCATGCTAGAGCTCAAGGATCCAAACCAGTTCCTGAATATGTGCTTTTTCCTCACGGAATCAATCCAAACTGTTGTCTCCATCCTATAAAAGGAGGAGAACTTCTAGTATCAGTCGACATCAGGGATGCATACCTTCATGTGCCTATTTTCCTCGCTCATGAAAAATATCTGCGTTTTGAAGTAGAAAAAGTTTACTTTCAGCTTGTAGCCTTGCCTTTTCGGTCTAGCTACTGCACCTCGGGTGTTTACAAAGCTTCTATATCTTCCTCTGGCCAGTTTAAAGCCTCGAGGTATAGCAATTGTAGCATACCTAGATGATGTGCTCTTGATAGACAAGTCGGTAGCCCACTTAGACCAAAGCATGGCCTCCACAATCAGCTACCTGGAATACCTAGGTTGGGTCCTCAACCTAGAGAGATCTTCTTTAAAACCATTAAGAAGACTAAGAATACTTGGGTCTGGTTATAGATACAGCCCAGAAGCTGGTGGCTTTTACCCCAGGCAAAGATCAGTCCCTTAAAAGGTGGTAAGGGCAAATTCTATTCGCCTTTGCATGAGGTTATTGGGAAAGATGGTGGCTTCATTCAAAGCAGTTCCCTATGCTCAGTCTCATTTGAGTCTGCTGCAAAACAGTATCCTGTATACCTGGAGCAAGAGGGTCCAAGCGCTAGATTCTCCAATGCGTCTGTCGCCAAAGGAGCGCCAGAGCCTCAGTTGGTGGAGGCTATCCAAAAATCTGCAGAAGGGGAAACTCTTCGTATCAGTTACCTGAAAGGTAATAACAGCTGCCAGCCTTGCAGGTTTAGGAGGAGTCCTGGAAGAGGCAACTGTCCAAGAGAAATGGTCCAGAACTGAAAGGACCTTGCCCATCAACATGCTAGAGATTCGGGCAGTGCGCCTAGTCCTAAAGGCCTGGACATGCAGGTTTGCGGAATTGTCCTGTCAGGATTCAATCCTACTATGCCACAGCAGTGGCTTATATCAAACACCAAGGGGGCATCAGAAGTCATGCAGCCCAGGGAGAGGTAAGACTATATCCAAATCTGGGCAGAAAAGCATGTGCCATGCATATCGTCAATCTTCATCCCAGGGGTAGAAAATTGGCATGTGGACCATTTGAGTCACCAGCAGTTGTCCCCAGGGGAATGGTCCCTTCACCCTGACATCTTCCTGGCTATATGCCAAAGATGGGGGACCCAGGACGTATATCCGTTTGCATCCAAGTTCAACAACAAAATCTACAACTATGTCAAGAACAAGGGATCGCATACAGAACAGATGCGTTGGTGACCCCATGGAATCAGTTTTTCCACTGATTTATGCATTCCCTCCTGTTCTGCTGCTACCACGACTTCTTTGCAGGATCAAGCAGGAAGGGAAGTCTGTGATTCTTGTGGCCCCAGCATGGCCCAGAACTTTTTGGTATGCAGAGATCGTAAATATGGCAGTAGGGGCCACGTGGACCCTACCACCACGTCCAGAACTGCTATCGCAGGGTCCAATGTTCCATCGTACCTTACAAAACGCTGAATTTAATGGTTTGGCTATTGAAACCCACATTCTGAAGAATTCTGGGCTTTCAGGCTCAGTGATATCTACCTTGCTTAATACAAGGAAACCAGCTTCCAGAGTCATTTATTATAGCGTCTGGAAGGCATGTATTTCCTGGTGTGAGTCCAGGGGTTGGCATCCTAGAAAGTATGTTATGTTATAGGTAGAAGCCTTGCTTTTTCTGCAATAGGATTAGAAACAATCCTGGTCTTGAGTACCAACAAAGGCCAGGTCTAGGCCTTATCAGTATTATTCCAACGACCACTTGCTTCACATTTCCTGGTCCATAGTTTTATACAGGGGGGGGGGTGACACGGCTTAATCCACCGCTTAGGTCCCCCTTAAAACCTTGGGACTTGGTTTTGTCGGTTTTACAAAAACTGCCTTTTTGAGCCGATACGATATACTCCCTTGATCCTTTTGACAAGGAAATTGGTTTCTGGTTGCCATATCTTCTGCAAGAAGGGTTGATCAGAATTGGCTGTTCTTTCTTAAAAAAGAAGCCACGTAAAGAGCCATATTTAATTATTCAGAAGGATAAGGTGGTAATGCGTCCTAATCCTAGCTTTCTGCCAAAGGTGGTTTCAGATTGTCATTTAAACCAGGATATTTTTCTACCTACATTTTTTTACAGAACCCTGTTCTAGGAAGAAGAGCCACTACATTCTTTGGCTGTAGTAAGAGCAGTCAAAATCTATTTAAAGGCGACTGCTCAGTTTCAGAAAACATATTTGTGTTGCCTAAAGGTCCTAGGAAAGGACAGGCAGCTTCAGAGTCCACTATTGCCAAATGGATTTGGTAAATAATTATTCAAGCTTATGGTTTGAAGAGGAAAGTTCCACCTTTTCAAATCAAAGTGCACCCCACCAGTTCTGTTAGTGCTTCGTGGGCAGTGCATCACCAAGCCTACATGGCTCAAATCTGCAAGGCCGTAACTTCAGTCCATACATTCACCAGATTCTATCACATGGATGTAAGCAGGCATGAGGATATCGCCTTTGGGCACAGTGTGCTGAAGGCAGCAGTATAGGTCCTCAGTTTGTTGGTGTCCACTCCCCTCTGAAAGCATTGCTTTGGGACATCCCATATAGTAATTACTGTGGCTCTGTGTCCCGTGATGTATGATAAAGAAAATAAGATTTTTATAACAGCCTACCTGTAAAATCCTTTTCTTGGAGTACATCACGGGACACAGAGGTCCCTCCCCTCCTTAATACATGTATATTGCTTTGCTACAAAACTGAGGCACTCCCAGTAAAGGTAGGGCTTATAGAGGGAGCTAAACTTCCTGTATTAGGTGATGGACACTGGCATACCCTAAAGGTGCTATATAACCCATACAGTAATTATTATGGCTCTGTGTCCCGTGATGTACTCCAAGAAAGGATTTTACAGGTAAGCGGGTATAAAAATCATATTTTTGCAAGACAGAATGGGCAAAAATTTCACTCTCTAGATGTGCAAAGCTGGTAGAGACATACCTTAACAGACTTGCAGCGAAAGGTGGTTCTATAAAGTATTGAGGGGACTGAATACAAATGCACGCCACACTTTTCATATATTTATTTGTAAAAAAAATAAAAAAATTGAAAACCATTGATCATTTTCCTTCCACTTCACAATTATGTGCCACTGTGTTGGTCTATTACATAAAATCCCAATAAAAATACATTTACATTTTTTGGTTGTAACATGACAAAATGTTGAAAATTTCAAGGTGTATACATACTTTTTCAAGACACTAAGTATAACTTATTTTTTACCACTTTAAGTTCTTCTTTAAAAACATGTGCTGACTATGCTATAGGTTCACTTTATAACCATAGCTAATAGATGACTTTTACTATGTTTTTCAGCGCAGGCAAAACACAAAAGACATGAGACGATCCACTGTTTTCAGCAGGACCACAAGCAGAATTTAATAACACAAGAAAACAGAAAGAGCCCCTTTAAACACAAAACAAATTTTTTATTTTTTTTATAGAAAATATAGAATATATAATGTACTATTATACACAAATATGAACATAAAGATATTTAATATAAAAGATAAAGCTGTTTAGAAGAGTCTTGGTACTTACCTGTCATACTCATATGGCAGAACCGATTCTACAGAGTCCAGTCGGTTTACGAAAAGTTGAATTTCTTCCTAAAATGAAATATCAAGATTTGAGAAAAATGGTTTAATCAACAGAGAAATCAAAAGAACGCAAACAAAACAAGAGGCTAAAGAGTAATAAAATAGAAAGAAATTGAAAATCTATTAACAAGCCAACTAGCACTTCATAAATGTCAGTAACTCATGGCTTTTCCTTTGTGGTGCGTTTCGCGATTAGCGCACTTTACTTTTAAATACGTAGAAAATAAATAGATTTTTGCAACACATTACTAAAGAAAGGGTCGGTTCATACTGCTGTGCTATCCGACATCGGATGTGATTTGCACCGCAAATCACATGTGATGTCTGTGCGACGCAAACTCAGCCATACAGATTGTATGGCTGAATTCGCAACACATTTGGACCAAACTCGTACAGGACCCTTTTTTGGTCCGCAGCAAAATCGGATCACATGGGTGTTCACAACCAATCTTATGCGATTTCTGATGCGATCTGATTTGGGGGTGTCATTAGCTTTCCATTGATACTCCTAGCAGTTTCCATAGGATGGGGTGAACTGCCTGCGAGTTGTATTCGATGTGGGAACCACTGGATTCTCAGGGCTCCCACATCGCTGCAGTGTGCACTGGCCCAAACGAAAACAAAAACAGACAGACAGACATTCTTGGCACACCTCAGTGCACAGGAGTTACACCGTTGCAGCCAATCAAGATGGTGAAGATGTTGAACCCATAAGGAGGCAGAGTGAAAATGTGAGCATCGGTGAGGGGGGAGGGATGAAAGGGGAGTTTAATTATGATTCTCTGTGGGGAAAGGTTAGGACCGCTGGTCAGGGATATATTGTAGGCGGATTCCCAGCTGAAGACATTTCTCTTCACCTCTTGTTGGGTCTCCAGAACAGGAAGTGAGGCCTAAGACAGCAATAAATCTTTTATTATTAGATTGTGGAAGGATGGCCACCTTTCTTGCCATCTGTTTCCACAATGATATGTTTTTACTTCTCGATGTATCACAGTTACAGAACTACTGTGAAATCATAGCATTGGCAATAAAATCTGACAAGGGGTTCTAACCCTTCCCCACTGGAATACTACTTTACCCTCTTCCAGACCAAGGAACACATATGTGGCAGCAGGAAAAGTGGGCTTTAAATTGGCTGCAACCAGTTTGGTTGTGTGTTGAGAGTGTGCTCACAGCACAGTGACCAAGCTGTCTCCGATAACGCTTGATCACGACTTCAGATTGGGAGCTAGCGGGATGGCCTGGAAAGTTGCTCTGCCTCCCAACATTAAAGTGGTTGTAAATTTCCTGGCAGCAAGAGAAAAATGGTAACAGGGGAGGGACCTCCAGCTGATTGACAGCCTCAGATCTGTTCCTGTGTGCTCTGTGGAAGGGGTACGCCTCTTCCCTCGAATCAGCTCTCAGATCTCCTCGCCAAGCTCCGCAGAGTGTAATGTCAGCTCTCCGCCCCCTTTTATCTGAACTCTGACAAAATTTACAAATTCTGGACTTGGATCCAAGGTACAGGTGCATCTTGTAAAATTAGAATATCATCAAGAATGTTATTTAACCTCTAGAGATCCGCGCTATAGCCGAATGACGGCTACAGCGCGGACCTGCTTTGCCGGGACGACGTCTATTGACGTCGTCCCGTGCACGAGCGCCCTGTGATCAGCGAGTCTATGAGACTCGCCTGATCATAGGTCGGAGCAAGGGGTCGATCACGACCGCTTACCACGTGATCAGCTGTCAGCCAATGACAGCTGATCATGTGAACGCAACAGAGCCGGTAATCGGCCATTTTTCCTCCTCGCGGAGAGAAAAAAAAAAAAAGCCGATCACCGGCGGCCGTGAGAGGGACTTCACTTCAGTCCCGATCACGGCCAGATCATCAGTGCCCACCTGCCCCCTGCCAGTGCCACCTAAGTAGGGGAAAAAGTGAAAATCATCAGTGCCACCCATTAGTGCCCACAATCTGCCGCAAAAACAGTGCTGCACCTCAGTGCCACATATCCGTGCCCATCAGTGTCATCTACCAGTGCCCAGCAGTGCCGCCCATCAGTCCCATCTATTAGTGGTACCCATCAGTGCCCATCCATACCACCCATCCGTGCCATCTTTGCCCATCAGTGCCGCCTTATCTGTGCTCATCAGTATTGCCTTATCTGTGCCCATCAGTGCCACCTTATCTGTGCCTATCAGTGCAGCCTATCAGGGCCCACCAGCACCGCCTCATCAGCGCATTTCAATGAAGGAGAAAAATTACCTATTTGCAAAATTTTATAACAAACTATTAAACATGATTTTTTATTTTGCATCTTTTTTTGTTTGTTTAGCAAAAAATAAAACTTCCAGCTGTAATTAAATACCACCAAAAGAAAGCTCTATTTGTGGGGAAAAAAAAAATTATAAAAATTTCATTTGGGTACGGTATAGTATGGCCGCGCAATTGTCATTCAAAGTGCATCAGCGCTGAAAGCTTAAAATTGGTCTGGGCAGGAGGTGGGTTTAAGTGCCCAGTAAGCAAGTGGTTAAGTAATGCAATTCAAAAAGTGAAACTCATTTTACATAGATGCGTTACACACAGCGTAACATACTTCAAGCATTTCTTTCTTTTAGTTTGACGATTATGGCTTACAGCTAGTAAAAACCCAAAATTCAGTATCTCAGAAAAATTGAATATTGGGGACGTGACCAACCGGGAACGAAGATGGACGCTTAACTCCTCAGCTCGTCAAGCCGGGAGCTAACATCCAGCGACATAGGCCGACATTGCAGACCCATCTGCGGCTATCCCACTCGGAAAAGACCAGAGAAAGTGATGAGCTCCTCCCGGAAGAGCCTTACTGATCGCAAACCCCAGAAACTCACCGAGTTTGTGTGCAAACCAGCGGAGGGGGCCGTGCCAAGTCAAGATGACGCCGGCCAGGCCGCACAGCTTACACGAACCTGCCTGACGCTCCATCGGAGGATCTCTTGGACACAGGTACCCCCTCATCCTCCCTAACTCAGGCACCAGATCCCCTACTGGACAGTCCGGCCAAAGCAAAAGTGCGGCTAGATACACCACCGCAGTGGCCTCTCACCCCGCTAATCGAGGCCCAGGCTTCGGCCCCCTTCTTTTCTAACCAGGCCTTGCACTCCTCCATGGCTGCTTTCCCCACAGTGGGCCAGCCAGTGCTGGACACTACCCTGAAGGAGATGTTCCTCTCTCTCTAGTCCTCACTCATGACTGATCTCTCCTCCTTATTCTCCAAAATAACCTCTGATTTATACTCCTTATCTGACAGTGACCAACACAGAAAAAGGTTTAGCTGACTGCACCACTACGGTCAATTACATAAAAGACACCTGTGAGGACTTTAAGGAAGAACACATAGGATAAGGGCCAAGCTGGCCGACCTCGAGGACAGGTCCCTCAAGAACAACCTCAAACTGAGAGGGGTCCCTGAAAATGTCCCTTAAAGAACACTTCCTCTTCACTAGAGTTGAAAGAAAAACGTCTTTTGTGCCATCTAGAAAGAAAACGTTTCTTTGCAGGATCCTTAATTTCACCCAGTCACGCCATCTTAGGAAATGCTGCTCTGAGAATACCATGCGTGACACATCTGCAGCCCCCTGGTCTTAGAAGCCCTGGAGAAGTTGCCATTTTCAACAAACGGCAAGTACCACGGGGGGGGGGGGTAACCTTCTAGCATAGGAACTTCAGATTCCATGTGCCTGGTCTGAATCTAGAAGGGGATCCAGCAACCACAGCCACCAGAACAGGAGACAGGAGAAAGAAACAAACATTGCTGTGTATTCCTGGAGGGTTCTGGAAACACAAAACTGAGGTGCAAGGGAAGTGAGAGACCTTTTAAAATTTGATTTGAGTTTCCTGTAGAGGACAGAGCCTATCATCACTTCAAGTAAGCTGTCCTGGAAGATGAAGGGGGGAAACTTCCATTCTGTGCCTCTCCACTCTTCCACCAGACTCTGGGACCTTCATTTTCAAATGAAATGCAACATTTTCCACAGTCAGCGATGATTTGTCATCGGCTGGTGTTGGTGCACTGTGTTTTACCAAGTCCAAAGTTAGTGCAGCCCTGTACTAGGAAATTCTAGAGCACTTATGCTTCCCTCTGCTGACCAGCTTTATGGAGATGCCGATTCCATTTTCCAGCAGCACTTGGCACCTGCCCACACTGCGAAAAGTATCAATAACAGGTTTATTGATCATGTTATCACTGTGCTTAATTGGCCAGCAAACTCACACGACCTAAATCCCATAGAGAATCTGTGGGGTATTGTCAAGAGAAGGTGAGACACCCCAAACCCAACAATGCAGATGAGCTGAAAGCTGCTATCAAAGCAACATGGGCTTCCATAACACCTCAATAGTGCCACAGGCTGATCACCTCCATGCCATGCCACATTGATGCAGTAATTCATGCATAAGGAGCCCCAACCTATTGCGTGCTTACTGTACATACTTTTCAGTAAGCCAACATTTCTGTATTAAAAATCCTTTTTTTATTGGTCTTATGCAATATTCTAATTTTCTGAGATACTGGATTTTAGGTTTTCACTAGCTGCAAGCCATAATCATCACAATTAAAAAGATAGAACTGCTTGAAATAGAGCACTCTGTGTGTATTTCTTTCCTCTCTGTATCACCTGAGGTCACTCACTTCACTGTGTATATGGAAGGGTTTAAAACCACTTTAAAGCTCATTTAAAGGACCACCGGCAGCCACTGGAATGGGTTAGGTGCCACAATACTATTACAGGTGTACCTTCAGTAGACTGTTCCTTTGCTTATTAAGGTAGTAGACACTCAAAAATATCTCAGCAATCACTAGCTTTCATGGAGCCCTTCTGTCAGACCAGCAAGTTCAAGAAAAAAAAAAAAATTATATATATATATATATATATATATATATATATATATATATATATATATATATATATATATATATATATATATATATATATAAAATAAAAAGGAAAATCTTCAATCAGTACTGATAAAGATACTGAACAAAATGTGTGTCTGCCATATCAATGCCGTTATCTAAACAGTTCCAGAGTCAGAGTAATTTATATGCAGTCCACAATGTAGTTTTCTGTTTGTTTAAAATGGTCTGCTCATACATGTCATGTTATACTGAACTATAGTATATTAGTCTCCATGTGTGCCAACCTTATTCTATACATCTAAAGCCCAGTACACACACCCTTTTATTTTACATTCAACCCTGTGGGACTGAAAAAAAATAAAAAATAAAAACACCCCGACAGCTCAGGTGAGAGCAGCTGTACTAACAATCCAATGTTAGTACAGTAATCTCCCCTGCTGTTCTACTGTTTTGACAGGCGGGAAGCCCCCTGCCAGAACACTCCAGTCATCGCTCTCAGCCATTGGCTGAGTGCACTGATCAAGAGCCGACGAGAAGACCTTTTTCCTAGTGCCTTCATGGCAGCATACACATGGTTGGTTACCCCGCCCTCCCAACCAACCCACAGGACCAATTTAACTCTATAAATAGTCAGGCCTCCCCTGCGTCATTCTTTCTTCTGTCCTCAAATGTACAGGATCGTGGATCATGGATACAGCCCTTACCACACCACTATGTTGGTACACCATTGCAGGTTCATACTCCTCTGTATATGGAGTCCATCAGTCATCCCACAGAAATTCGCCGTATAGAAGGTCCAAGAGTCACAGTACCTCTAGAAGGGAGAACTCTTCTTTAACCCATGGATCTCATAGCCACAGGTCTCCTAGAGGAATAACTGCCTCTCCTCACCACTCCACCCGCCCCAGAGACAAGACATGCTGGGTCTGTGGTAGAGAAGCACTTCCAGACAAATTGGTCTGTAAGATGTTTTCTGGAAGCAGCAGGAGACAAAGAAAAAAGGAAAAAACAAGGAGTCCATAGACGTTATAACCAGAAACCCACGAAGTTCTTTTATTTCTTCAGAAAGGATTAGATCTAGGACTGGGACTTAGCTCACTCAAGGTTCAGGTCTCAGCTTTATCAGCCCTAACAGACACCAGATGGGCCTTCGACCCACTTATAGAACTTTTTTTAAGGGCAGTTCTTAGATTAAAACCTCCAAGAAACCCGCTATATCCAAAGTGGGATCTTCCTTTGGTACTCTCCATACTTGCAGCTCCTCCATTCGCTCCTATGGAAGTACGCTCTCTGGGAAACATTACTCTCAAGGCAGCATTTTTAGTTGCTATTACCTCCGGCCGAAGAGTCTCAGAGATCCAAGCGTTGGAAGCTGAGGATCCCTATATGACGTTCTTTCCAGATAGTGGTCCTCCAGCCAATTCACAAATTCCTTCCTAAAGTTGCCTCTCTTTATCATCTGAACCAAGAATGGGTACTCCTAGACTTTGGGGAAGATCCAGCAAGCTCAAAGCTGCATGAACTGGATGTAGCTCAGTCATTACATTAGACTAACATCCCCCTTCCGTAAAGATCAGCGGCTCTTTGTGATCTCTAAGGGCGAAAGAAGGATAATGGCAGCATCAAAGACGACTTTGGCAAGTTGGATCGTAGGTCTCATTCAGAGAACATATTGGGCTAGTGGACTTCCAGTTCTGAAATCAATCAATGCACATTCAACGCGGGGTGTGGCATCTTCTTGGGTGGCGTTAGCACAAGTCTCGTCGGAAACGGTCATGCAGCAAGTTGGTCATCCTACACCACGTTCATGACCCACTATAGTCTAGATCCAGCCACACTTCTCATGACCTCGGGAAAAAAGCTTGCAGTTGTCTGCTCTATAATCTAAATTAAAATGTTTTTTGCAGCGACCCTCCCTGTGAGCAACTTATTAACCATGTGTATGCTGCCATGAAGGCACGAAGAAAACGGAAAATTGAATACTTACCTTTCCGTAATTTTCTTTTCATGGTGCCTATCCATGGTAGCATACACCCTCATTATATATATATATATATATATATATATATATATATATATATATATATATATATATATATATATATATATATATATATATATCCTTGTGAAAGTATTCGGCCCCCTTGAACTTTTCAACCTTTTACCACATTTCAGGCTTCAAACATAAAGATATAACATTTGTATTTTTTGTGAAGAATCGCCAACAAGTGGGACACAATTGTGAAGTGGAACGAAATCTATTGGATTTTTGAAACTTTTTTAACTAATAAAAAAAATGAAAAGTGGGGCGTGCAAAATTATTCGGACCCCTTGCGTTAATACTTTGTAGAGCCACCTTTTGCTGCGATTACAGCTGCAAGTCGCTTGGGGTATGTCTCTATCAGTTTTGCACATCGAGAGACTGAAATTCTTGCCCATTCTTCCTTGCAAAACAGCTCGAGCTCAGTGAGGTTGGATGGAGAGCGTTTGTGAACAGCAGTTTTCAGCTCTTTCCACAGATTCTCGATTGGATTCAGGTCTGGACTTTGACTTGGCCATTCTAACACCTGGATACGTTTATTTGTGAACCATTCCTTTGTAGATTTTGCTGTATGTTTGGGATCATTGTCTTGTTGGAAGATAAATCTCCATCCCAGTTTCAGGTCTTTTGCAGACTCCAACAGGTTTTCATCCAGAATGGTCCTGTATTTGGCTGCATCCATCTTCCCCTCAATTTTAACCATCTTCCCTGTCCCTGCTGAAGAAAAGCAGGCCCAAACCATGATGCTGCCACCACCATGTTTGACAGTGGGGATGGTGTGTTGAGGGTGATGAGCTGTGTTGCTTTTACGCCAAACATATCATTTTGCATTGTGGGCAAAAAGTTTGATTTTGGTTTCATCTGACCAGAGCACCTTCTTCCACATGTTTGGTGTTTCTCCCAGGTGGCTTGTGGCAAACTTTAGACAAGACTTTTTATGGATATCTTTGAGAAATGGCTTTCTTCTTGCCACTCTTCCATAAAGGCCAGATTTGTGCAGTGTACGACTGATTGTTGTCCTATGGACAGACTCTCCCACCTCAGCTGTAGTTCTCTGCAGTTCATCCAGAGTGATCATGGGCCTCTTGGCTGCATCTCTGATCAGTCTTCTCCTTGTCTGAGCTGAAAGTTTAGAGGGACGGCCAGGTCTTGGTAGATTTGCAGTGGTCTGATACTCCTTCCAGTTCAAAATGATCGCTTGCACAGTGCTCCTTGGGATGTTTAAAGCTTGGGAAATCTTTTTGTATCCAAATCCGGCTTTAAACTTCTCCACAACAGTATTACGGACCTGCCTGGTGTGTTCCTTGGTCTTCATGATGCTCTCTGCGCTTTCAACAGAACCCTGAGACTATCACAGAGCAGGTGCATTTATACAGAGACTTGATTACACACAGGTGGATTCTATTTATCACCATCAGTCATTTAGGACAACATTGGATCATTCAGAGATCCTCGCTGAACTTCTGGAGTGAGTTTGCTGCACTGAAAGTAAAGGGGCCGAATAATTTTGCACGCACCACTTTTCAGTTTTTGATTTGCTAAAAAAAGTTTAAAATATCCAATGAATTTCGTTCCACTTCACAATTGTGTCCCACTTGTTGGTGATTCTTCACAAAAAATTTAAAATGTTATATCTTTATGTTTGAAGCCTGAAATGTGGCAAAAGGTTGAAAAGTTCAAAGGGGGCCGAATACTTTCGCAAGGCACTATATATATATATTTTCCTTAAATGTTGGAGTATATAGTTATAAATAGAGTCAGGCCTCCCCATGTGCCATTCTTGTAGAGTTAAATTGGTCCTGTGGGTTGGTTGGGGGCGGGGTAACCAACCATGTGTATGCTGGCATGGATAGGCACCAGTAAAGGAAAATTACGGAAAGGTAAGTATTCAGTTTTACGTTTTCAGTCATGCCACTTTGATAGAAGCCAAATGAACAGCCAGTTCTCATTAGAACCATGTATGGGCAGGCTGAATGTACCAAGTTGATGGATCGATCAACTTGGGTACAACCAGCCTGCTGGATTCACTTGCGATTATTGCTAGCGGCCATCTATGCCATGGCCTGCCTAACTCTGTGTGTGCACGAACACTTATAAAGTATGCTCCAATCCGGTGGCAGGTGGGAACTTTTTACTTCATCATCTAGGCATCTCTGTGGATTTATATTATTACTTCTTAATATTAAAAAGAGAATTAAGCCCATCAATTTAACTGGCTTCCCAAAACATTCCAGACATCCCATGATAGAGAACTGTCATTGTTGCTTGTGCACTCAACTGAACTATCACGCCATCAAATAGCTGATGTCAGGGCTGATCATGTGTACAGCACCATGGCAACTGCGGATCAAACAGAGGCTAAAGTGGGGTACACACTATAAGAAAATCGGGCAAATGATCATTCCGATTTCCCTCAGCGTTTAACAGCAAATCAGAACCGATGAACGAAAATTTGTATGAAAATTCTCGAACGACAAAGGCTTTTTTGTTATTGTTTATTGCTTCTGATCATATGCAGTCTTTCTATTCTGATTTTTCTTGTACAAAAATGGTACACATTAAATGAAAATCGTTCGTTCTAT